>NC_079189.1:16321915-16681915 GCF_029499605.1 Hyla sarda
CACATATAGTATACATTAATAGACACATATATAGGATACAGTAATACACATATAGTATACATTAATAGACACATATACAGGATACAATAATACACATATAGTATACATTAATAGACACATATATACAGGATACAATAATACACATATAGTATACATTAATAGACACATATATACAGGATACAATAATACACATATAGTATACATTAATAGACACATATATACAGGATACAATAATACACATATAGTATACATTAATAGACACATATACAGGATACAATAATACACATATAGTATACATTAATAGACACATATATACAGGATACAATAATACATATATAGTATACATTAATAGACACATATACAGGATACAATAATACACATATAGTATACATTAATGGACACATATATAGGATACAATAATACACATATAGTATACATTAATAGACACATATATAGGATACAATAATACACATATAGTATACATTAATAGACACATATATAGGATACAATAATACACATATAGTATACATTAATGGACACATATATAGGATACAATAATACACATATAGTATACATTAATAGACACATATATAGTATACATTAATAGACACATATATACAGGATACAATAACACACAGGATATCTCCGGCTGATGTATTACTCCTGCCCTTCTTTTAAACCTCTATTAGAACATCTTCTTACAGTAGTGTCTGTAGATAATGGGTGATGTGTATATATCCTTGTGTTGTTGTTGTTGTTTTCTCTTTATAGTCCCTGATGGTTTCTTAGTATTCTCCTTGCTAATAGTTTATGTCCTGGTTTCTTGCTCGGGGTGGACTCTTCTGTCCTGGGGTTTAGAAGAAGAAATATTTCCTTGTGAGATGTGAAGCTGCAGGGAGATGGCACCGGGCAGAGACAGTACAAGACTGGCATGGGCATAGTCCTCAAATATCCATAGTCCTCAAATATCCATAATATATGCATAGTCCTCAAATATCCATAATATATGCATAGTCCTCAAATATCCATAATATATACATAGTCCTCAGATATCCATAATATATACATAGTCCTCAGATATCCATAATATATACATAGTCCTCAAATATCCATAATATATGCATAGTCCTCAAATATCCATAATATATGCATAGTCCTCAAATATCCATAATATATGCATAGTCCTCAGATATCCATAATATATACATAGTCCTCAGATATCCATAATATATACATAGTCCTCAGATATCCATAATATATACATAGTCCTCAGATATCCATAATATATACATAGTCCTCAGATATCCATAATATATACATAGTCCTCAAATATACATAATATATACATAGTCCTCAAATATACATAATATATACATAGTCCTCAGATATCCATAATATATACATAGTCCTCAGATATCCATAATATATACATAGTCCTCAGATATCCATAATATATACATAGTCCTCATATATCCATAATATATACATAGTCCTCAGATATCCATAATATATACATAGTCCTCATATATCCATAATATATACATAGTCCTCAGATATACATAATATATACATAGTCCTCAGATATACATGATATATACATAGTCCTCAGATATACATAATATATACATAGTCCTCATATATCCATAATATATACATAGTCCTCAAATATACATAATATATGCATAGTCCTCAAATATACATAATATATACATAGTCCTCAGATATACATAATATATACATAGTCCTCAGATATACATAATATATACATAGTCCTCAGATATCCATAATATATACATAGTCCTCAGATATTCATAATATATACATAGTCCTCAGATATACATGAATAGTCCTCAGATATCCATAATATATACATAGTCATCAGATATACATAATATATACATAGTCCTCAGAAATCCATAATATATACATAGTCCTCAGATATTCATAATATATACATAGTCCTCAGATATCCATAATATATACATAGTCCTCAGATATCCATAATATATACATAGTCCTCAGAAATCCATAATATATACATAGTCCTCAGATATTCATAATATATACATAGTCCTCAGATATCCATAATATATACATAGTCCTCAGATATACATAACATAGACATAGTCCTCAGATATACATAATATATACATAGTCCTCAGATATCCATAATATATACATAGTCCTCAGATATACATAATATATACATAGTCCTCAGATATCCATAATATATACATAGTCCTCAGATATCCATAATATATACATAGTCCTCAGATATACATGACATAGACATAGTCCTCAGATATCCGTAATATATACATAGTCCTCAGATATACATGACATAGACATAGTCCTAAGATATACATGAATAGTCCTCAGATATCCATAATATATACATAGTCCTCAGATATACAAGAATAGTCCTCAGATACCATAATATATACATAGTCCTCAGATATACAAGAATAGTCCTCAGATATCCATAATATATACATAGTCCTCAGATATACAAGAATAGTCCTCAGATATCCATAATATATACATAGTCCTCAGATATACAAGAATAGTCCTCAGATATCCATAATATATACATAGGCCTCAGATATCCATAATATATACATAGTCCTCAGATATCCATAATATATACATAGTCCTCAGATATCCATAATATATACATAGTCCTCAGATATCCATAATATATACATAGTCCTCAGATATACATGAATAGTCCTCAGATATACATAATATATACATAGTCCTCAGATATACATAATATATACATAGTCCTCAGATATACATGAATAGTCCTCAGATCTCCATAATATATACATAGTCCTCAGATATCCATAATTTATACATAGTCTTCAGATATCCATAATATATACATAGTCCTCAGATATCCATAATTTATACATAGTCCTCAGATATCCATAATATATACATAGTCCTCAGATATACATGAATAGTCCTCAGATATCCATAATATATACATAGTCCTCAGATATACATGAATAGTCCTCAGATATCCAAAATATATACATAGTCCTCAGATATACATGAATAGTCCTCAGATATCCATAATATATACATAGTCCTCAGATCTCCATAGTATATACATAGTCCTCAGATATCCATAATATATACATAGTCCTCAGATCTCCATAATATATACATAGTCCTCAGATATCCATAATATATACATAGTCCTCAGATATCCATAATATATACATAGTCCTCAGATATCCATGACATATACGTAGTCCTCAGATATACATGACATATACGTAGTCCTCAGATATACATGACATATACGTAGTCCTCAGATATACATGAATAGTCCTCAGATATTCATGACATAGACATAGTCCTCAGATATACATGACAGAGACACAGTCCTCAGATATACATGAATAGTTCTCAGATATTCATGACATAGACATAGTCCTCAGATATACATGACAGAGACATAGTCCTCAGATATACATGACAGAGACACAGTCCTCAGATATACATGACATATACATACTCCTCAGATATACAAGACATATACATAGTCCTCAGATATACATGACATAGACATAGTCCTCAGATATACAAGACAGAGACATAATCCTCGGATATACATGAATAGTCCTCAGAAATTAATGACATAGACATAGTCCTCAGATATTCATGACATAGACATAGTCCTCAGATATACATGACATAGACATAGTCCTCAGATATACATGACATAGACATAGTCCTCAAATATACATGACAGAGACATAGTCCTCAGATATACATGACATAGACATAGTCCTCAGATATACATGACATAGACATAGTCCTCAGATATACATGACAGAGACATAGTCCTCAGATATACATGACATAGACATAGTCCTCAGATATACATGACAGAGACATAGTCCTCATATATACACGACATAGACATAGTCCTCATATATACATGAAATAGACATAGTCCTCAGATGTACATGACATAGACACAGTCCTCAGATATACATGACATAGACATAGTCCTCATATATACACGACATAGATATAGTCCTCAGATATACATGACATAGATATACTCCTCAGATATTCATGACATAGACATAGTCCTCAGATATAAACGACATAGACATAGTCCTCAGATATACATGACATATACATACTCCTCAGATATTCATGACATATACATACTCCTCAGATATACACGACATATACATAGTCCTCAGATATACATGACATAGAGATGGTCCTAAGATATACATGACAGAGACATAATCCTCGGATATAGACGGCATAGACATAGTCCTCACATATACATGACATAGATATAGTCCTCATATATACATGACATAGACATAGTCCTCATATATACATGACATAGACACAGTCCTCAGATATACATGACATAGACATAGTCCTCAGATATACATGACAGAGACATAGTCCTCAGATATACATGACATAGACATAGTCCTCAGATATACATGACAGAGACATAGTCCTCAGATATACATGACATAGACATAGTCCTCAGATATACATGACAGAGACATAGTCGTCATATATACATGACATAGACATAGTCCTCATATATACATGACATAGACACAGTCCTCAGATATACATGACATAGACATAGTCCTCAGATATACATGACATAGACATAGTCCTCAGATATACCTGACCTAGAGATGGTCCTCAGATATACATGACAGAGACATAGTCCTCAGATATACATGACATAGACATAGTCCTCATATATATATGACATAGACATAGTCCTCAGATATAAATGACAGAGACATAATCCTCGGATATAGACAGCATAGACATAGTCCTCAGATATACATGACAGAGACATAGTCCTCAGATATACATGACATAGACACAGTCCTCAGATATACATGACAGAGACATAATCCTCGGATATACATGAATAGTCCTCAGATATACATGACATAGATATAGTCCTCAGATAATCATGACATAGACATAGTCCTCAGATATACATGACATAGACATAGTCCTCAGATATACAAGACAGAGACATAGTCCTGAGATATACATGACATAGACATAGTCCTCACATATACATGACATAGACATAGTCCTCAGATATACATGACATAGACATAGTCCTCAGATATACATGACATAGACATAGTCCTCAGATATACATGACATAGACATAGTCCTCAGATATACATGACATAGACATAGTCCTCAGATATACATGACATAGACATAGTCCTCACATATACATGACATAGACATAGTCCTCAGATATACATGATATAGGCACAGCCCTCAGATATACATGACAGAGACATAATCCTCGGATATAGACGGCATAGAAATAGTCCTCACATATACATGACATAGACATAGTCCTCATATATACATGACATAGACATAGTCCTCAGATATACACGACATAGACATAGTCCTCAGATATACACGACATAGACATAGTCCTCAGATATACATGACATATACATAGTCCTCAGATATACATGAATAGTCCTCAGATATACATGACATATACGTAGTCCTCAGATATACATGAATAGTCCTCAGATATACATGACATAGACATAGTCCTCAGATATACATGAATAGTCCTCAAATATACATGACATATACATACTCCTCAGATATACATGAATAGTTCTCAGATATACATGACATAGACATAGTCCTCAGATATACATGACATAGACATAGTCCTCAGATATACACGACATAGACATAGTCCTCAGATATACACGACATAGACATAGTCCTCAGATATACATGAATAGTCCTCAGATATACATGACATATACATAGTCCTCAGATATACATGAATTGTCCTCAGATATACATGACATATACATAGTCCTCAGATATACATGAATTGTCCTCAGATATACATGAAATAGACATAGTCCTCAGATATACATGAATAGTCCTCAGATATACACGATATATACATAGTCCTCAGATATACATGAATAGTCCTCAGATATACATGACATATACATAGTCCTCAGATATACATGAATAGTCCTCAGATATACACGATATATACCTAGTCCTCAGATATACATGACATATACATAGTCCTCAAATATACATGAATAGTCCTCAGATATACATGACATATACATAGTCCTCAGATATACATGACATATACATAGTCCTCAGATATACATGAATAGTCCTCAGATATACATGACATATACATAGTCCTCAGATATACATGAATAGTCCTCAGATATACATGACATATACATACTCCTCAGATATACATGAATAGTCCTCAGATATAAATGACATATACATACTCCTCAGATATACATGACATATACATAGTCCTCAGATATTCATGACGTTGACATAGTCCTCAGATGTGCATGACATATACATACTCCTCAGATATACATGACGTAGACATAGTCCTCAGATGTACACGAATAGTCCTCAGATATACACGAATAGTCCTCAGATATACATGAATAGTCCTCAGATATACATGAGTAGTCCTCAGATATACATGAATAGTCCTCAGATATACATGAATAGTCCTCAGATATACATGAGTAGTCCTCAGATATACATGAATAGTCCTCAGATATACATGAATAGTCCTCAGATATACATGACATATACATAGTCCTCAGATATACACGAATAGTCCTCAGATATACACGAATAGTCCTCAGATATACATGAATAGTCCTCAGATATACATGAATAGTCCTCAGATATACATGAATAGTCCTCAGATATACATGACATATACATAGTCCTCAGATATACATGAATTGTCCTCAGATATACATGACATATACATACTCCTCAGATATACATGAATAGTCCTCAGATATACATGACATATACATACTCCTCAGATATACATGAATAGTCCTCAGATATACATGACATATACATACTCCTCAGATATACATGACATATACATAGTCCTCAGATATACATGACGTAGACATAGTCCTCAGATATGCATGACATATACATAGTCCTCAGATATACACGAATAGTCCTCAGATATACATGAGTAGTCCTCAGATATACATGAATAGTCCTCAGATATACATGACATATACATAGTCCTCAGATATACATGAATTGTCCTCAGATATACATGAATAGTCCTCAGATATACATGAATAGTCCTCAGATATACATGACATATACATACTCCTCAGATATACATGAATTGTCCTCAGATATCCATGACATATACATAGTCCTCAGATATACATGAATTGTCCTCAGATATACATGACATATACATACTCCTCAGATATACATGACATATACATAGTCCTCAGATATACATGAATTGTCCTCAGATATACATGACATATACATACTCCTCAGATATACATGACATATACATAGTCCTCAGATATACATGAATAGTCCTCAGATATACATGACATATACATAGTCCTCAGATATACATGAATAGTCCTCAGATATACATGACATATACATACTCCTCAGATATACATGACATATACATACTCCTCAGATATACATCAATAGTCCTCAGATATACATGACATATACATACTCCTCAGATATACATGACATATACATAGTCCTCAGATATACATGACGTAGACATAGTCCTCAGATATGCATGACATATACATAGTCCTCAGATATACACGAATAGTCCTCAGATATACACGAATAGTCCTCAGATATACATGAATAGTTCTCAGATATACATGAGTAGTCCTCAGATATACATGAATAGTCCTCAGATATACATGAATAGTCCTCAGATATACATGAGTAGTCCTCAGATATACATGAATAGTCCTCAGATATACATGACATATACATACTCCTCAGATATACATGACGTAGACATAGTCCTCAGATATACATGACATATACATAGTCCTCAGATATACACGAATAGTCCTCAGATATACAGGAATAGTCCTCAGATATACATGAATAGTCCTCAGATATAGATGAGTAGTCCTCAGATATACATGAATAGTCCTCAGATATACATGAATAGTCCTCAGATATACATGACATATACATAGTCCTCAGATATACATGACATATACATAGTCCTCAGATATACATGACATATACATACTTCTCAGATATACATGAATAGTCCTCAGATATACATGACATATACATACTCCTCAGATATACACGAATAGTCCTCAGATATACGCGAATAGTCCTCAGATATACATGAATAGTCCTCAGATATACATGAGTTGTCCTCAGATATACATGAATAGTCCTCAGATATACATGAGTAGTCCTCAGATATACATGAATAGTCCTCAGATATGCATGAATAGTCCTCAGATATACATGACATATACATAGTCCTCAGATATACATGAATAGTCCTCAGATATACATGAGTAGTCCTCAGATATACATGAATAGTCCTCAGATATACATGACATATACATAGTCCTCAGATATACAGGAATAGTCCTCAGATATACATGACATATACATAGTCCTCAGATATACATGAATAGTCCTCAGATATACATGAATAGTCCTCAGATATACATAAATAGTCCTCAGATATACATGAATAGTCCTCAGACATACATGAATAGTCCTCAGATATACATAAATAGTCCTCAGATTCAGATATACATGAATAGTCCTCAGATATACATGAATAGTCCTCAGATATACATGACATATACATACTCCTCAGATATACATGACGTAGACATAGTCCTCAGATATACATGACATATACATAGTCCTCAGATATACACGAATAGTCCTCAGATATACAGGAATAGTCCTCAGATATACATGAATAGTCCTCAGATATAGATGAGTAGTCCTCAGATATACATGAATAGTCCTCAGATATACATGAATAGTCCTCAGATATACATGACATATACATAGTCCTCAGATATACATGACATATACATACTCCTCAGATATACACGAATAGTCCTCAGATATACGTGAATAGTCCTCAGATATACATGAATAGTCCTCAGATATACATGAGTTGTCCTCAGATATACATGAATAGTCCTCAGATATACATGAGTAGTCCTCAGATATACATGAATAGTCCTCAGATATGCATAAATAGTCCTCAGATATACATGACATATACATAGTCCTCAGATATACATGAATAATCCTCAGATATACATGAGTAGTCCTCAGATATACATGAATAGTCCTCAGATATACATGACATATACATAGTCCTCAGATATACAGGAATAGTCCTCAGATATACATGACATATACATAGTCCTCAGATATACATGAATAGTCCTCAGATATACATGAATAGTCCTCAGATATACATAAATAGTCCTCAGATATACATGAATAGTCCTCAGACATACATGAATAGTCCTCAGATATACATAAATAGTCCTCAGATTCAGATATACATGAATAGTCTTCAGATATACATGACATATACATAGTCCTCAGATATTCAGGATTAGTCCTCAGATATACATGACATATACATAGTCCTCAGATATACATGAATAGTCCTCAGATATACATGAATAGTCCTCAGATATACATAAATAGTCCTCAGATATACATGAATAGTCCTCAGATATACATGACATATACATAGTCCTCAGATATACAGGAATAGTCCTCAGATATACATGACATATACATAGTCCTCACATATACATGAATAGTCCTCAGATATACATGAATAGTCCTCAGATATACATAAATAGTCCTCAGATATACATGAATAGTCCTCAGATATACATGAATAGTCCTCAGATATACATGAATAGTCCTCAGATATACATGAATAGTCCTCAGATATACATGAATAGTCCTCAGATATACATAAATAGTCCTCAGTATTACATGAATAGTCCTCAGATATACATGAATAGTCCTCAGATATACATAGTCCTCAGATATACATGAATAGTCCTCAGATATACATGAATAGTCCTCAGATATACATGACATATACATAGTCCTCAGATATACATGAATAGTCCTCAGATATACATGAATAGTCCTCAGATATACATGAGTAGTCCTCAGATATACATGAGTAGTCCTCAGATATACAGTGCACATGGCATAGTCATATTGGGGGAGATTTATCAAAACCTGTCCAGAGGAGAAGTTGCTGAGTTGCCCATAGCAACCAATCAGATCGCTTCTTTCATTTTTCAGAAGTCTTTTAAAAAATGAAAGAAGCGATCTGATTGGTTGCTATGGGCAACTCAGCAACTTCTCCTCTGGACAGGTTTTGATACATTTCCCCCATAGTCCTGGATAGCACCATATAGATTCCTATGAGACTATTCTTATCGAAGGATGTATAAAACATGGGACTGATAATCCGGTCCTGGTAAGGGGGTTGTTCTTTTAGAGAGGGTTTCCTCTATTAAATAGAATAAATATTTGCAGGGGTGAGTGTAATGTAGGGTCCCTGCAAAATGACCATATAATGGAGGCAGAACACTCTCATCATCCGCACAGAACCCCCATCATCAATACATCTTGGATTGGCCACCAACAGGACCTACCTTGTAGCTGACGTCACATGTGGAGTCTTATGAAGAGTTAAATTGAGTGATGCCAGTGCTGGCATAAGAGATGTGCCACCCCTAGGACGGGCATGTGGTATCAGTCATGGTCATTGTGGTGAGGAGGAGGATGGTGCCAGCTCAGGGGCCATAGATATTGGATTTATGTAAGAAAACTTACCAATAATAAGACATGGTAAGTGCCCCCAGTCCCTGTGTAAGTCACCAATGCCCTCGGAAGTGAAGCAGTCCCTGCCATGGCCATACAGAGTGGTCCTGGGCACAGATACTTTATAAACACATTCCTGTAAAGTGTCACCTACTGCAAAATACCCTGGAGTCCTGTAATACTGGCACAATGAGCCCCCTGGCAGAAATAGGGAGACAGGGGGTATTAACCCTCCCGGGACTGTCAGCATACAGAGTCCCTGCCCGGCAGATCGTGCAGAAGCTTATAAACACCAGTAGTCATGAAAACAGCTGTAATAGTAAGTACACAGTGACTACATGCCAAGTCCTGACTACAGGCTCCAGAACTCCTCTGCCCCTGTACCCCCTGCCTCCAGCTCTCTTTACCCCTGTACCCCCTGCCTCCAGCTCTCTTTACCCCTGAACCCCCTGCCTCCAGCTCTCTTTACCCCTGAACCCTCTGCCTCCATCACCCCTGTGCCCCTGTACCAAGTGCCTCCATCACCCCTGTGCCCCTGTACCAAGTGCCTCCAGCACCCCTGTGCCCCTGAACCCCCTGCCTCCATCACCCCTGTGCATCTGTACCACCTGCCTCCATCACCCCTGTGCTCCTGAACCCCCTGCCTCCATCACCCCTGTGCTCATGAACCCCCTGCCTCCATCACCCCTGTGCATCTGTACCACCTGCCTCCATCACCCCTGTGCATCTGTACCACCTGCCTCCATCACCCATGTGCCCCTGAACACCCTGCCTCCATCACCCCTGTGCTCCTGAACCCCCTGCCTCCATCACCCCTGTGCTCATGAACCCCCTGCCTCCATCACCCCTGTGCATCTGTACCACCTGCCTCCATCACCCATGTGCCCCTGAACCCCCTGCCTCCATCACCCCTGTGCATCTGTACCACCTGCCTCCATCACCCCTGTGCCCCTGAACCACCTGCCTCCATCACCCCTGTGCTCCTGAACCACCTGCCTCCAGCACCCCTGTGCTCCTGAACCCCCTGCTTCCAGCACCCCTGTGCTTCTGAACCCCCTGCCTCCATCACCCCTGTGCCCCTGAACCCCCTGCCTCCATCACCCCTGTGCCCCTGAACCCCCTGCCTCCATCACCCCTGTGCTCCTAAACCCCCTGCCTCCAGCACCCCTGTGCTCATGAACCCCCTGCCTCCATCACCCCTGTGCATCTGTACCACCTGCCTCCATCACCCATGTGCCCCTGAACCCCCTGCCTCCATCACCCCTGTGCATCTGTACCACCTGCCTCCATCACCCCTGTGCCCCTGAACCACCTGCCTCCATCACCCCTGTGCTCCTGAACCACCTGCCTCCATCACCCCTGTGCTCCTAAACCCCCTGCCTCCAGCACCCCTGTGCTCCTGAACTCCCTGCCTCCATCATCCCTGTGCCCCTGAACCCCCTGCCTCCAGCACCCCTGTGCTCCTGAACCCCCTGCCTCCAGCACCCCTGTGCTCCTGAACTCCCTGCCTCCATCATCCCTGTGCCCCTGAACCCCCTGCCTCCAGCACCCCTGTGCTCCTGAACCCCCTGCCTCCAGCACCCCTGTGCTCCTGAACCCCCTGCCTCCAGCACCCCTGTGCTCCTGAACCCCCTGCCTCCATCACTCCTGTGCTCCTGAACCCCCTGCCTCCATCACCCCTGTGCCCCTGAACCCTCTGCCTCCATCACCCCTGTGCCCCTGAACCCTCTGCCTCCATCACCCCTGTGCCCCTGAACCCTCTGCCTCCATCACCCCTGTGCTCCTGAACCCCCTGCCTCCATCACCCCTGTGCCCCTTAACCCTCTGCCTCCATCACCCCTGTGCCCCTGAACCCTCTGCCTCCATCACCCCTGTGCCCCTGTACCAAGTGCCTCCAGCACCCCTGTGCCCCTGAACCCCCTGCCTCCAGCTCTCTTTACCCCTGAACCCCCTGCCTCCAGCACCCCTGTGCTCCTGAACCCCCTGCCTCCATCACTCCTGTGCTCCTGAACCCCCTGCCTCCATCACCCTGTGCCCCTAAACCCTCTGCCTTCATCACCCCTGTGCCCCTGAACCCTCTGCCTCCATCACCCCTGTGCCCCTGAACCCCCTGCCTCCATCACCCCTGTGCCCCTGAACCCCCTGCCTCCATCACCCCTGTGCATCTGTACCACCTGCCTCCATCACCCCTGTGCCCCTGAACCACCTGCCTCCATCACCCCTGTGCTCCTGAACCACCTGCCTCCAGCACCCCTGTGCCCCTGAACCCCCTGCCTCCATCACCCCTGTGCTCCTAAACCCCCTGCCTCCAGCACCCCTGTGCTCCTGAACTCCCTGCCTCCATCATCCCTGTGCCCCTGAACCCCCTGCCTCCAGCACCCCTGTGCTCCTGAACCCCCTGCCTCCAGCACCCCTGTGCTCCTGAACTCCCTGCCTCCATCATCCCTGTGCCCCTGAACCCCCTGCCTCCAGCACCCCTGTGCTCCTGAACCCCCTGCCTCCAGCACCCCTGTGCTCCTGAACCCCCTGCCTCCAGCACCCCTGTGCTCCTGAACCCCCTGCCTCCATCACTCCTGTGCTCCTGAACCCCCTGCCTCCATCACCCCTGTGCCCCTGAACCCTCTGCCTCCATCACCCCTGTGCCCCTGAACCCTCTGCCTCCATCACCCCTGTGCCCCTGAACCCTCTGCCTCCATCACCCCTGTGCTCCTGAACCCCCTGCCTCCATCACCCCTGTGCCCCTTAACCCTCTGCCTCCATCACCCCTGTGCCCCTGAACCCTCTGCCTCCATCACCCCTGTGCCCCTGTACCAAGTGCCTCCAGCACCCCTGTGCCCCTGAACCCCCTGCCTCCAGCTCTCTTTACCCCTGAACCCCCTGCCTCCAGCACCCCTGTGCTCCTGAACCCCCTGCCTCCATCACTCCTGTGCTCCTGAACCCCCTGCCTCCATCACCCTGTGCCCCTAAACCCTCTGCCTTCATCACCCCTGTGCCCCTGAACCCTCTGCCTCCATCACCCCTGTGCCCCTGAACCCTCTGCCTCCATCACCCCTGTGCTCCTGAACCCCCTGCCTCCATCACCCCTGTGCTCCTGAACCCCCTGCCTCCATCATCCCTGTGCCCCTGAACCCCCTGCCTCCATCACCCCTGTGCCCCTGAACCCCCTGCCTCCATCACCCCTGTGCTCCTGAACCCCCTGCCTCCATCACCCCTGTGCCCCTGAACCCTCTGCCTCCATCACCCCTGTGCCCCTGAACCCCCTGCCTCCATCACCCCTGTGCCCTAGGACCACCTGCCTCCATCACCCCTGTGCCCCAGGACCACCTGCCTCCATCACCCCTGTGCCCCTGTACCACCTGCCTCCATCACCCCTGTGTCCTAGGACCACCTGCCTCCATCACCCCTGTGCCCCAGGACCACCTGCCTCCATCACCCCTGTGCCCCTGTACCACCTGCCTCCATCACCCCTGTGTCCTAGGACCACCTGCCTCCATCACCCCTGTGCCCCTGTACCACCTGCCTCCATCACCCCTGTGCCCCTGTACCACCTGCCTCCATCACCCCTGTGTCCTAGGACCACCTGCCTCCATCACCCCTGTGCCCCAGGACCACCTGCCTCCATCACCCCTGTGCCCCAGGACCACCTGCCTCCATCACCCCTGTGCCCCAGGACCACCTGCCTCCATCACCCCTATGCCCCTGGACCACCTGTTTTCAGAACCCCTGTCCCCCTGTACCACCTGCCTCCAGCCCCCCTGTGCCCCAGGACCACCTGCCTCCATCACCCCTGTGCCCCAGGACCACCTGCCTCCATCACCCCTGTGCCCCAGGACCACCTGCCTCCAGCCCCCCTGTGCCCCAGGACCACCTGCCTCCATCACCCCTGTGCCCCTGTACCACCTGCTTCCAGTACTTTTCTGCACCTGAACCCCCTGCCTCCATCACATCTGCCCCTGCATCACCTATCTTCAGCACCCCTCTGTCCTTGTCCCCAGCACCCCTCTGTCCTTGTCCCCAGCACCACTCTGTCCTTGTCCCCAGCACCCCTCTGTCCTTGTCCCCAGCACCCCTCTGTCCTTGTCCCCAGCACCCCTCTGTCCTAGTCCCCAGCACCCCTCTGTCCTTGTCCCCAGCACCCCTCTGTCCTTGTCCCCAGCACCCCTCTGTCCTAGTCCCCAGCACCCCTCTGTCCTAGTCCCCAGCACCCCTCTGTCCTTGTCCCCAGCACCCCTCTGTCCTTGTCCCCAGCACCCCTCTGTCCTAGTCCCCAGCACCCCTCTTTGCCCCTGCACCACTTGCCCATCTACCAATGTATCCCTCCTCTCTTCTTGATACCCCCTTCCCAATTCTAAGGAGCCTGGAGAGGAGGCTCTGAGGATCTCCCGTAGTCGCAGGGTGTAACCTGATCAACCTTGTCTTCTCCTTACACTCAGCTCTGTCTCCCTATTCACAGTCCCTGCATGTCCTGGACCTGGGGGAGGGGGGGTATCTGAGAACTTACACTGGACTCTTCTGTAAAAAGAAAAAATGATAAGAAGCAGAAGAAGCAAAAAGTCCCTTATACACTGAGTGCAACCTCTTCATGGGGGAGGGGGCATTTTTTGTTGGAGGAGCCCCCCCCCCCCCCACCACCACCTTTTTTAAATAGTTCTGAATATTCATTAGGGACAGCTCACTGTGGGTGGGGACCAAGCCAAGTTTTCATTCTATAAAATGCAGGATTGTTTGCATTGTCAGGGACTGCTTTGAAAAATTGCCACAATTTGATTCCCTGCACAAGCCAAGTGCTGCTGTAAGGTAAGTGCCCGTCTACCGACTGCTACCTGCTGCTTTATGGCTGCCTACTGGCACTGCTGCATTGTATCTGTCTCTGTGGATCACAGTGGGGACGTCTGATTTCCAGTTGGTAGAATCTAATTTAGATTAATGGAGAAATAGTCCAAATATTTAGAAGGAAAAAAAGTAATTAATCATTTTTTTATTTTTTTTTAGAATAAAATTTTAAAAAAAAACTTAATATTTTGGTGGCAGTTAAATTTAAAATATAAATTTATAAAAAAGAAAAAAAACACACCAAGTGATACAATTTGCTCCTTTTCTGTTGTGTCTTGTGTGGGTGGCGTGCGTGCGATGGGGCGTCGCGTGATGTACGCAGCTCCAGTGTAAAGTCATTAGCTGTGATCCTATCATTACACCGGGGGGGCACAATGAGCAGATAATGGAATTACATCTGGGTGCAGCGCGGTCACTTGGCTGACGGTTTCTGCGCTCATTTACACAGAGCGATTGCCAATAAGCGATTTCCGGATCACATAAAAAAAAAACGTTCCGTTGGTTAAGGCTTCAATGAGCGGAACGAAACGCGGCCCCTGAGACTGCGCCGATCTTTTACGTGTGAACGATCGATTTCATCCACAAATCTGTCTTTATTTACCGTATATATGTTTGTGAATTGTCGCTTTTAAACCGTCGCAAAAAAGCGTAAAAAAAATTTAATATGTGCGCATTTTTTTAAATAGAACTTTTAAATTTAAACAAGAAATGTAAAAAAAAAATTCAAATATGTGCGCATTTTTTTCAATACAATTTTTTAAAATAAAAAGTGTAAATAAATTTAAATATGTACAATTTTTTTTAAATAGAATTAAAAAATTTGAACAAGAAATAAAAATAATTTTTTTTATATGGAAACGGAATTTTTCAAAAATATACTAAAAAGTAAATAAAAAAATTTGAACAAGAAATGTAAAAAAAAAATTTAATAAAATATGGAAACAGAATAAAAAAATTGAATTTAAAAATGTGAACAGGAATTTTGTTGTATTTTTTGTTTGCTTTGTTTTTTTTGTTTAAATGTTTTTTTGTTTAAATGTTTATTTTTGTTTAAATGTTTTTTTGTTTTTTTTAAATGTTTTGTTTGTTTTTTGTTTAAATGTTTTTTTTTGTTTAAATGTTTTTTTTTGTTTAAATGTTTTGTTTGTTTGTTTTTTGTTTAAATGTGATTTTAAATAGATTTATAATTATAAAGGGTTAGGTTTAAAGTTTAGGACACTTTTGTCTCGTCTCTGCTACGCTGACAGGCTCAGCTCTGCTACATCTGTATAAGGGGGTTCATGGCCTGTGTGTATATATATATATATATATCTCTGGGTAGGAAGTGATGGTGATACATTGTATCCGTGTCACATTCCTGAGAATAACTGTGCTGCTGCGGCTGCGGCTGGGGAGGGTGATGTCATTTATTTAGTTTTTATTATGAGATTTTTCTTAAATTTTTTTTAGAGGAGAATTTTTGGGTGAAAAGTGAAAAAGAAAAGTATAAATTGGATGATTTGTCTCGTGGTTTTGTAACGTGATCCCTGGATGGGTCGATCCGTACACGAAGCGTAATAACGGAATTAGTCACGGCGACGCCATCCGATGATTATTACGTATCGGATGTGACTGAGAAAAGGTTCTTACTTGTCTGTGTCGTGTAGCGGAGCTGAGTTTGTGATCTGATGTAGCAGAGCTGAATGTGCATTTTCTGTGCCATCGAATATTTTTTCTAAAATACATGGAATCAAAAGCAGTCCTATGTAAAACTAGACTTGTGTTACAGAAATGTTGTCGTAACAAGCGTCACACTCGGCTCTGCACATCCGTAGCAGAGCTGAGATTGTCATGTGGAAAGCAAAAGTGAAATCAGGATATGATATTAATGCTTTTATATTGAACTGCTGCTATCTTACATGATACAAGTAACAGATAAAGGACCAATTCAGCTCTGCTACATCGATATATATATATAAATATATATATGTGTGTGTGTGTGTATATATATATGTGTGTGTATATATGTGTGTGTATATATATGTATATATATATATACATATACTGTATTTATATATATACACACAAATATATATATATATATAAATATATATATATATATATATATATATATATATATATCGATGTAGCAGAGCTGAATTGGTCCTTTATCTGTTACTTGTATCATGTAACTATATATATATATATATATATATATATATATATATCGATGTAGCAGAGCTGAATTGGTCCTTTATCTGTTACTTGTATCATGTAACTATATATATATATATATATATATATATATATATATATATATATATATACTGTGCTTATAATATGCAAGCTCACCAGGTCATTTATATGTTGCCTCTAATTTTAAAGACATTACATGCAGTCCTATGTAAAATAACGTATGATATAACGTGATAACTTTCTAAGTGCAGGTAATTTAGTAGATGTTACCTGCAGTCCTATGTAACACCACAGATAACACAGTGATAACTCTCTGAGTACAGATAATGTAGGAGATGTTACCTGCAGTCCTATGTAACCCGACAGATAACACAGTGATAACTCTCTGAGTACAGATAATGTAGTAGATGTGACCTGCAGTCCTATGTAACCCGACAGATAACACAGTGATTACTTCCTGAGTACAGATAATATAGGAGATGTTACCTGCAGTCCTATGTAACACTACAGATAACACTGTGACAACTCACTAAGTACAGATTATAAGTAGATGCTTCCTGCAGTCCTATGTAACACCACAGATAACACTGTGACAACTCACTAAGTACAGATTATAAGTAGATGCTTCCTGCAGTCCTATGTAACACTACAGATAACACTGTGACAACTCACTAAGTACAGATTATAAGTAGATGCTTCCTGCAGTCCTATGTAACACTACAGATAACACTGTGACAACTCACTAAGTACAGATTATAAGTAGATGCTTCCTGCAGTCCTATGTAACACTACAGATAACACTGTGACAACTCACTAAGTACAGATTATAAGTAGATGCTTCCTGCAGTCCTATGTAACACTACAGATAACACTGTGACAACTCACTAAGTGCAGATTATAAGTAGATGCTTCATGCAGTCCTATGTAACTCCACAGATAACACACAGTGATAACTTTCTGCGTACAGATAATGTAGTAGATGTTCCCTGCAGTCCTATGTAACACCATAGATAACACACAGTGATAACTTTCTGCGTACAGATAATGTAGTAGATGTTCCCTGCAGTCCTATGTAACACCATAGATAACACACAGTGATGACTCTCTTAGTACAGGTGATGTAATAGATGTCCCCTGCAGTCCTATGTAACACCATAGATAACACACAGTGATAACTCTCTTAGTACAGGTAATGTAATAGATGTCCCCTGCAGTCCTATGTAACACCACAGATAACACACAGTGATAACTCTCTGAATTTCAGATAATGCGGTAAATATTGCCTGCAGTCCTATGTAACACCACAGACAACAGTGATAACCGATTATATACCTGTCACCTGCAGTCCTATGTAAAATGACAGTTAAAACAGTGCAATACCACAAATTTTGCCAATTGACAAATTCCTCACCGCTACACAGACACGCTGAGCTCTGCTACATCTGCACACTTCCCTTCCCTATAATTCACACCAGTATAGGCCAGTGTCCTAATGTGTACAAGCCAGTGTTTCCCAACCAGGGTGCCTCCAGCTGTTGCAAAACAACAACTCCCAGCATGCCCGGACAGCCGAAGGCTGTCCGGGCATGCTGGGAGTTGTTGATTTGCAACAGCTGGAGGCACACTGGTTGGAAAACACTGCCGTACAGTGACATATGGCACATATATATATATATATATAAAATAAAATAAACACTTAAATTGTATAAAAAATAAATAGATAAAAAATAAATAAATAAGTACATAAATAATGAATAAACATAAATTAATAAATGGATAAATAAATAAACAAATATACAAATAAACGTATCTGTTTATTGTAGACTATTGTACTAAATGACCACTACACTACAGTGTTCCATACCTAACGCTACGCACATGTTCATCTTATGCGCAAAACATACGGAAAAAACGTTTAGGAAAAAAACGTATACGGAGTCCCATTGAATTACTATAAATAAATAAATATATATATATAACATTCTTCTGTTGCTATATATATTAATATGAATTAATTAATTAATTAAACATTACACATATAAATTAATTTTATATTAATATATATATATATATATTTATATATACATACACACACTTAAATGGACTGTAATGTATACATTTATTTTGGCGTATACAAAAGCGCATTTGCATACATAAAAAATACGGAAAAAACGCGGTGTGAACACACCCTTACAGGTAGATGCCAATAAGTAAGTTAATGTTTCCAGTGATATTGAAAACGGCGAGGAATCAGAAACGATTGTTTTTAAAAGTCGCCATTTTCGTGGTACAGCGGTTCGCATTAAACCTCTATAGGACCTGTGTATCGCCAAGACGTCAGCGTTACCAGAAGTGACCCGTCCTATGTCTCCGCCATTATTTATGACCCGTCCTATGTCTCCGCCATTATGTAGACCCATCTATGGGATACGTATTTTATTTAATGGCGCCATAGGGTGAGTCTTCTGGCAGCCATCTTATCTGACACGTACACGGATGGCGGAATATAGACAATTCCGTTCTGCGCCGATCCTGGGGCGAGGGAGTCACAGAGGAGGATGATAATATTTTCACAATTGTTCCGAAACACGTACTCTGCGTTGATAAAAAAAAAAAACGGTAGAACGAAATATTCTAGAATATTATATATATTTTTTGTACACATAGACAATGTATGAATTGCGAACCAATATGGCGGAACAATATGGCGTCTATATAAAGAGCTGGGGGCTCGTGGCGTCCTATGGCGGTTTATAGCAGGAGGAGTCATGTGATTGATGATGATGATGGGATTAGGTGGATGTCCCTTTAAGGACCCCGGTGGCGGTGGCTCAGGTCGGGTGTTGGGCGGCATCCATGCAGACAGAGATGATTCGGAGGAGTCCTGGCCCTGGAGATGAATGCGCAGCAGACGGGAATTCTTGGCCGCGATACAAAGGAGCCGGTGATCAGGCAGATGTTTGCTTAGAAAGTTTGTTTTAATTTGTCCGTGCGGTTTAACCCTCGCCGGTCAGGTTACTTTTTATTTTTAGCGTAATATATCCGATTGCGGCGATCGGTACTAAGGCTGATAGGATGAGATCTTTGGGGGTAAAAATAATCTGAGCTGCTAAATAAATAAAAAATAAATCCCCATTATTACTGTGATGAGCCGCCGCCATCAGGACGGTAACCGCTGCCTCGGAAAATGGCTGCCGCTCCAGGACTGATCTCCTCGGTGACTCCCATGTAGATGGTCATCGCCAGGGAATTTATTTGGGGGGTCTCATCTGACTAAAACATTCGTCCACTTGGCTTGGGGGGTTGGGGGGGGGGGGGTTCACCTTCACAGCCCAGGAGCGGAGCCCAATACCATGTTCTGTAAAATATGTCCAACCTCTCTACTGGGGAAAAAGGACGAAACATGGACCCCAAAAATCATAGTGTAAGTGGTATGGAATACTCTCTGTTTACTATATATATGTCCTATATCGTCTCCTGATACACTCAATACTCTCTGTTTACTATATATATATATATATATATATATCCTATATAGTCTCCTGATACACTCAATACTCTCTGTTTACTATATATATATATATATATATATATCCTATATAGTCTCCTGATACACTCAATACTCTCTGTTTACTATATATATGTCCTATATCGTCTCCTGATACACTCAATACTCTCTGTTTACTATATATATATATATATATATATATATCCTATATAGTCTCCTGATATACTCAATACTCTCTGTTTACTATATATATATATATATATATATATATATATCCCCTATATAGTCTCCTGATACTCTCAATACTCTCTGTTTACTATATATATATATATATATATATCCCCTATATAGTCTCCTGATACTCTCAATACTCTCTGTTTACTATATATATATCCTATATGGTCTCCTGATATACTCAATACTCTCTGTTTACTATATATATATATATATATATATATATATATATATAGTCTCCTGATACACTCAATACTCTCTGTTTACTATATATATATATATATATATCCTATATAGTCTCCTGATACACTCAATACTCTCTGTTTACTCTCTATATATATATGTCCTATATAGTCTCCTGATACACTCAATACTCTGTTTACTATATATATATGTCCTATATAGTCTCCTGATACACTCAATACTCTCTGTTTACTCTCTCTCTCTCTCTCTCTCTATATATATATATATATATATATATATATATATATATATGTCCTATATAGTCTCCTGATACACTCAATACTCTCTGTTTACTCTCTCTCTCTCTCTCTCTCTCTCTCTATATATATATATATGTCCTATATAGTCTACTGATACACTCAATACTCTGTTTACTATATATATATATATATATATATATATATATATATAGTCTCCTGATACAGTCAATGCTCTCTGTTTACTATATATATATATGTCCTATATAGTCTTCTGATACACTCAATACTCTCTGTTTACTATATATATATATGTCCTATATAGTCTCCTGATACACTCAATACTCTCTGTTTACTATATATATGTCCTATATAGTCTACTGATACAATCAATACTCTGTTTACTATATATATATATAAATGTCCTATATAGTCTCCTGATACAGCCAATACTCTCTGTTTACTATATATATGTCCTATATAGTCTACTGATACAATCAATACTCTGTTTACTATATATATATATATATATATATATACATCCTATATAGTCTCCTGATACAGCCAATACTCTCTGTTTACTATATATATATATATGTCCTATATAGTCTACTGATACAATCAATACTCTGTTTACTATATATATATATATATATATGTCCTATATAGTCTCCTGATGCACTCAATACTCTCTGTTTACTATATATATATATATGTCCTATATAGTCTCCTGATACACTCAATGCTCTCTGTTTACTATATATATATGTCCTATATAGTCTCCTGATACACTCAATACTCTCTGTTTACTATATATATATGTCCTATATAGTCTCCTGATACACTCAATACTCTCTGTTTACTATATATATATATATATGTCCTATATAGTCTCCTGATACACTCAATACTCTCTGTTTACTATATATATGTCCTATATAGTCTACTGATACAATCAATACTCTGTTTACTATATATATATATAAATGTCCTATATAGTCTCCTGATACAGCCAATACTCTCTGTTTACTATATATATGTCCTATATAGTCTACTGATACAATCAATACTCTGTTTACTATATATATATATAAATGTCCTATATAGTCTCCTGATACAGCCAATACTCTCTGTTTACTATATATATGTCCTATATAGTCTACTGATACAATCAATACTCTGTTTACTATATATATATATATAAATGTCCTATATAGTTTCCTGATACAGCCAATACTCTCTGTTTACTATATATATGTCCTATATAGTCTACTGATACAATCAATACTCTGTTTACTATATATATATATATATATATATATATATATATATGTCCTATATAGTCTACTGATACAATCAATACTCTGTTTACTATATATATATATATATATATATATATATATATATATGTCCTATATAGTCTCCTGATAAAGCTAATACTCTCTGTTTACTATATATATATGTCCTATATAGTCTACTGATACAATCAATACTCTGTTTACTATATATATATATATATATATATATATATGTCCTATATAGTCTCCTGATGCACTCAATACTCTCTGTTTACTATATATATATATATGTCCTATATAGTCTCCTGATACACTCAATACTCTCTGTTTACTCTCTACTTACCATTTATGTAATGTGTATACTCTCTATAATCTCTATATACACATTTTGTATTTCATATAGACCCTATGTACTTTTTATTTACTGTCTATACTGTGTATATACTCTTGCTATACTCTTTATATATCTTTGTACGCTCTTTATGTTTTCTATACCCTCTATATACTTCTATACTCTTTATATACTTTCTATTCATCTCTCTATACTTTAGATACTTTGTACACTTTTTATATGCTCCCTTTATACTCTCTATACCTTCCATATACTCTTTATACTTTAGATACTATCTATACTTATATACACTTTATATGTTCTCCACATACTTTCTATACCTCCTATATAGTCTTTATACTTTAGATACTACGGTATCTATACTTATATACACTTTATATGTTCTCCACATACTTTCTATACCTCCTATATAGTCTTTATACTTTAGATACTCTCTATACTTCTATACTCTTTATTTACACTATTTGTACACTCTACAGCCTTAAAATTCTCTCTATTCTCTTTATATATATATATATTAAGATTTTTAAATAGAAGTAATTTACAAATCTGTTTAACTTTCTGGCACCAGTTGATTTTTTTTCCAGTGTAGTACCCCTTTAACAGTAAAATATATCAGATTTTTTTTCCTGTGTTTTTGAATTGTGAAAGGCAATTTTACGGTACAAAATACAGGAAAAACAAACATTTCAACATAATAAAGATGTGTGAAGACTTACAAGCCAAAACAGCTCTCACACCACCTTTCCCTTCAAGTCAGTGTTTAAATCCAATCAGGAGTCTTAGAACATGACTGGGAATCTATACCAAGTCAGAAATCTCTCCAGAAGGAAACAGTACTCATCTGTAAAAAGGGGTTTTGGGGTTATTGGTCCATTGTTCTCATAGGAGATAAGCTACTGCCAGAGACGTCTGTTAGGAAAATGAGGTTTCTGGCTTATTTTCCATTCAGAACACACATACACTTGGTGAAACTGATCACGTATGTGTATGAGGAAGACAAGAGGAAGAAGTACTGGCCAAACAGTGGGGTCAACAGTATGGCCATAGCAACGATCCCCCAGGTATCCTGAGCTGTCCGTCAGCCCATGGTTATTAGATTGTTAGTACTGGTGGCAACGTACACTCATGGTACTTGTAGTCTAAAGGTGCCCATTCACCTTTGAAAGTTGTTGGCCAAACTCTCGTTTAGCTGGCAGATATTATCAATATCCAACCATTAAATTTTTTAACAGAAGTAATTTACAAATCTGTTTAACTTACTGGAGCCAGTTGATCTAAAAAAAATAAAGTTTTTCCTGGAATACCCCTTTAAGTCTGGACCATTTGGTTGATGAAATAAGTCAGAGTTATCATGAGTGGTCAGGAAACACCATTCTGATGCATTGTATTTTTTATTGCTACATTGATGGCCAGTAAAGGCGTCTGTGTAGGGGTTAATTCCTCCTAATGGGCCTATGAGGATCTCTGCTCAATATATCAGATAGAACCCACCAGGTCTTCTTCCATACCACTGCTTCACTACAACAATGAGAGGTGATGAGGAACCTTACGGCTCTGCTCCATGGGAACGTCTAAACATAACCCTCTCTACAAGAGGACGAGAGCCTGTGGGATGATGGCTTCTTGAGTCATACCATTGACTTTCCTAAGTGAAACTTCTTTCTATGGGCGAATCTATGTCACATTTGCTTGGCTTGTTCCCCTCTTCAAACATTTTGGTATTCTGTCCCTGACTTTTTGCCCCTTGTGGTTGGCAGGTAAATTCATAGGACGACACCATCAGGCTCTGTTGTTGTCGCTGGATACAAGGAGACATGGGTTTCCATCTGGCAGCTTGTAAAAAAAGGAATCCAATGCAAGGCTCAACAGTAGTGCCAGTGTGATGGTTGCGTGCTGCACTATGGCATGGCTGCATAGGGAGGGACCACTGGGAGGCCATATAAGGTGGAGCTTGTAGGCGGCAGGATGAAGTGCAGCTGTGACCATATGTATTGTGGGGCATCAGGCTTGGGTACGACTACCACAAAACAAGTCAATGGGCTATTTGCAAGTGATAGACATTGGTAGCCACTCCCCGAGTAATGTGGGTTGAGAGAGAACCTGCCCGGAACTGGAGTGAATGGAGAACGGAGTGTCTGGCTGTCTTGATTCATACTGTAGGTCATATATAATTTCAAAGTTATAGTGGCACTATTGTTAGGGACGTTCAGACGAACGGATTTACAGCGTATTTTACGCTGCCGATCCGCCGCTGAAGGACCTCTGTATGGGGCCTTTACATGTGCCTGCTTGGAGCGGCAAAAGGCAGCTACTTGCAGACACACTGAAACGATGTGCGAGTCACCATGCGCATGTGCGGTGTACTCGCACGCATCGCGGCCGCTCCTCCTGCTCAATGAGCCAGGCCGAGAGCTGCCGCAATGTGCGAGTATACTGCGCATGCGCATGGCGAATCGCACATCTCAGTGTGTCTGCTCGTAGCAGCATATTGCCGCTCCGAGCAGGCGCATGTAAAGGCAGCAAATAGAGGTCCTTCAGCGGTGGATCTGCAGCGAAATACGCACGGAAAATCCGCTCGTCTGATTGTACCCTTATAAAGTAGTCAGGGTCACTGGGCCGCGGTACCTCTGGGCCACGAATTAAATCAAGTAAGCCACTGGATCCTCAACAGTGTAGAGTATTTCAGGAGAAGAGTGACTTAATCATGTGAGGGGTCACATATTAAGAATTACATAGTACAAAGATCAAAATAGCACAGAAAACTAATGAGGGGTTTCCATCTTATTCCCTATGGGAGGTTTTGATGTCAGACTATGAAGGTCATATGTCCAGTAAATATCAAGCTAAGGTCAGCAGCATTCCTTCTTGTTCCCTGCTACTTAAGTTAAGGAAAGCTTTTAAGAAGGCGTTAAAGGGGTACTCCACCGGCCGGCGTTTGTAAGTAAATGTTGCGAACGCTGATTTCGTGCTGTGGGGGTTGGCCACGCCCCTTGTGACATCATGGTCATGCCCCCTCAGTGCAAGTCTATGGGAGGGGGTGTGACGTAATATTGGGTATATAGGAGAGGGTATGAGTTATATTGGGTGTATAGGAGATGGTATGGGTAATATTGGGTGTATAGCACAGGGTATAAGTAATATTGGGTGTAGAGGAGAGGGTATGAGTAATATTGGGTGTATTGGAGAAGGTATGAGTAATATTGGGTGTATATGAGAGGGTATGAGTAATATTGGGTGTATAGTAGGGGGTTTGGGTAATATTGGGTGTAAAG
This sequence comes from Hyla sarda, assembly GCF_029499605.1. Taxonomy (NCBI): domain Eukaryota; kingdom Metazoa; phylum Chordata; class Amphibia; order Anura; family Hylidae; genus Hyla; species Hyla sarda. The sequence continues at coordinate 16,348,756 of NC_079189.1, forward strand.
GAGAGGGTATGAGTAAGATTGGGTGTATATGAGAAGGTATGGGTAATATTGGATTTATAGGAGAGGGTATGAGTAATATTGGGTGTATATGAGAGGGTAGGAGTAATATTGGGTGTACAGGAGAGGGTATGGGTAATATTGGGTGTATAGGAGAGGGTATGAGTAATATTGGGTGTAAAGGAGAGGGTATGAGTAATATTGGGTGTATATGAGAGGGTATGAGTAATATTGGGTGTATAGGAGAGGGCACGGGTAATATTGGGTGTATTTGAGAGGGTATGAGTAATATTGGGTGTATAGTAGGGGGTTTGGGTAATATTGGGTGTATAGGAGAGGGTATGAGTTATATTGGGTGTATAGGAGAGGGTATGAGTAATATTGGGTGTATATGAGAGGGTATGGGTAATATTGGGTGTATAGGTGAGGGTATGAGTAATATTGGGTGTATAGGAGAGGGTATGAGTAATATTGGGTGTATATGAGAGGGTATGGGTAATATTGGGTGTATAGGTGAGGGTATGAGTAATATTGGGTGTATATGAGAGGGTATGGGTAATATTGGGTGTATATGAGAGGGTATGAGTAATATTGGGTGTATAGGAGAGGGCACGGGTAATATTGGGTGTATTTGAGAGGGTATGAGTATTATTGGGTGTATAGTAGGGGGTTTGGGTAATATTGGGTGTATAGGAGAGGGTATGAGTTATATTGGGTGTATAGGAGAGGGTATGAGTAATATTGGGTGTATATGAGAGGGTATGAGTAATATTGGGTATATAGGAGAGGGTATGAGTAATATTGGGTGTATATGAGAGGTTATGAGTAATTTTGGGTGTATAGGAGAGAGTACAGGTAATATTGGGTGTATATGAGAGGGTATGAGTAATATTGGGTGTATATGAGAGGGTATGGATAATATTGGGTGTATATGAGAGGGTAGGAGTAAAATTGGGTGTATAGGAAAGGGTATGGGCAATATTGGGTGTATAGGAGAGGGTATAAGTAATATTGGGTGTATAGGAGAGAGTATGACTAATATTGGGTGTATAGGAAAGGGTATGAGTAATATTGGGTGCATATGAGAGGGTATGGGTAATATTGGGTGTATAGGAGAGGGTATGGGTAATATTGGGTGTATAGGAGAGGGTATGAGTAATACTGGGTGTATAGGAGAGGGTATGAATAATATTGGGTGTATAGGAGAGGGTATGAGTAATATTGGGTGTATAGGAGAGGGCATGAATAATATTGGGTGTATAGGAGAGGGTATGAGTAATATTGGGTGTATAGGAGAGGGTATGAGTAATATTGGGTGTATATTTGAGGGTATGAGTAATATTGGGTGTATAGGAGTGGGTATGATTAATATTGGGTGTATATTAGAGGGTATGAGCAATAGTGGGTGTATAGGAGAGGGTATGATTAATATTGGGTGTATATTAGAGGGTATGAGTAATATTGGGTGTATATGAGAGGGTATGAGTTATATTGGGTGTATAGGAGAGGGTATGGGTAATATTGGGTGTATAGGAGAGGGTATGAGTAATATTGGGTGTATATTTGAGGGTATGAGTAATATTGGATGTTTAGGAGAGGGTATGGGTAATATTGGGTGTATATGAGAGGGTATGGGTAATATTGGGTGTCTATGAGAGGGTATGAGTAATATTGGGTGTATTGGAGAGGGTATGAGTAATATTGGGTGTATTGGAGAGGGTATGAGTAATATTGGGTGTATAGGAGAGGGTATGGGTAATATTAGGTGTATATGAGAGGGTATGGGTAATATTGGGTAAATAGGATAGGGTATAAGTAATATTGGGTGTATATTAGAGGATAGGAGTATTATTGTGTGTATAGGAGAGGGTATGAGTAATATTGGGTGTATAGGAGAGGGTATGAGTAATATTGGGTGTATAGGAGAGGGTATGAGTAAGGTTGGGTGTATAGGAGAGGGTATGAGTAATACTGGGTGTATATGAGAGGGTATGGGTAATATTGGGTGTATAGGAGAGGGTATGAGTAATATTGGGTATATAGGAGAGGATTTGAGTAATAATGGGTATATATTAGAGGGTATGAGTATTATTGGGTGTATATGAGAGGGTTTGAGTAATATTGGGTGTATAGGAGAGGGTTTGAGTAATATTGGGTGTATAGGAGAGGGTATGAGTAATATTGGGTGTATAGGAGAGGGTATGGGTAATATCGGGTGTATAGTAAAGGATATGAGCGATATTGGGTGTATAGGAGAGGGTATGGGTAATATTTGGTGTATAGGAGAGGGTTTGAGTAATACTGGGTGTATAGGAGAGGGTATGAGTAATATTAGGTGTATAGGAGAGGGTATGAGTAATATTAGGTGTATAGGAGAGGGTATAATTAATATTGGGTGTACAGGAGAGGGTATGAGTAATATTGGGTGTATAGGAGAAGGTATGAGTAATATTGGGTGTATAGGAGAGGGTTTGGGTAATATTAGGTGTATAGGAGAGGGTTTGAGTAATATTGGGTGTATATGAGAGATTATGAGTAATATTGGGTGTATATGAGAGGATATGGGTAATATTGAGTGTATATGAGAGGGTAGGAGTATTATTGGGTGTATAGGAGAGGGTATGGGTAATATTGGGTCTATAGGAGAGGGTATAAGTAATATTGGGTGAATAGGAGAGAGTATGAGTAATATTGGGTGTATATGAGAGAGTATGAGTAATATTGGGTGTATAGAAGAGAGTATAAGTAATTTTGGGTGTTTAGGAGAGGTATGAGTAATATTGGGTGTATAGGAGAGGGTATGGGTAATATTGGGTGTATAGGAGAGGGTATACGTAACATTTGGTGTATATTAGAGGGTATGGGTAATATCGGGTGTCTAGAAGATGGTATGGGTAATATTGGGTGTATATGAGAGGATAGGAGTAATATTGGGTGTATAGGAGAGAGCATGAGTAATATTGGGTGTATAGGAGAGGGTATGAGTAAAATTGGGTGTATAGAATAGGGTATGAGTAATATTGGGTGTATAGGAGAGGGTATGAGTAATATTGGGTGTATAGGAGAGGGTATGAGTACTATTGGGTGTATAGGAGAGGGTATGATTAATATTGGGTGTATATTAGAGGGTATGAGTAATATTGGGTGTATATGAGAGATTATGAGTAATATTGGGTGTATATGAGAGGATATGGGTAATATTGAGTGTATATGAGAGGGTAGGAGTATTATTGGGTGTATAGGAGAGGGTATGGGTAATATTGGGTCTATAGGAGAGGGTATAAGTAATATTGGGTGAATAGGAGAGAGTATGAGTAATATTGGGTGTATATGAGAGAGTATGAGTAATATTGGGTGTATAGAAGAGAGTATAAGTAATTTTGGGTGTTTAGGAGAGGTATGAGTAATATTGGGTGTATAGGAGAGGGTATGGGTAATATTGGGTGTATAGGAGAGGGTATACGTAACATTTGGTGTATATTAGAGGGTATGGGTAATATCGGGTGTCTAGAAGATGGTATGGGTAATATTGGGTGTATATGAGAGGATAGGAGTAATATTGGGTGTATAGGAGAGAGCATGAGTAATATTGGGTGTATAGGAGAGGGTATGAGTAAAATTGGGTGTATAGAATAGGGTATGAGTAATATTGGGTGTATAGGAGAGGGTATGAGTAATATTGGGTGTATAGGAGAGGGTATGAGTACTATTGGGTGTATAGGAGAGGGTATGATTAATATTGGGTGTATATTAGAGGGTATGAGTAATATTGGGTGTATATGAGAGGGTATGAGCTATATTGGTTGTATAGGAGAGGGTATGAGTAATATTGGGTGTATAGGAGAGGGCCTGAGTAATATTGGGTGCATAGGAGAGGGTATGGGTAATATTGGGTGTATAGGAGAGGGTATGAGTAATATTGGGTGTATATTTGAGGGTATGAGTAATAATGGATGTATAGGAGAGGGTATGGGTAATATTGGGTGTATAGGAGAGGGTATGGGTAATATTGGGTGTATAGGAGAGGGTATGGATAATATTGGGTGTATATGAGAGGGTATGGGTAATATTGGGTATATAGGATAGGTTATAAGTAATATTGGGTGTATATTAGAGGGTATGAGTAATATTGGGTGTATAGGAGAGGTTATGAGTAATATTGGGTGTATAGGAGAGGGTATGAGTAATATTGGGTGTATAGGAGAGGGTATGAGTAATTTTGGGTGTATAGGAGAGGGTATGTGTAATATTGGGTGTATATGAGAGGGTATGAGTGATATTGGATGTATAGGAGAGAGGGAATGAGTAATATTGGGTGTATAGGAGAGGGTATGAGTAATATTGGGTGTATAGGAGAGGGTATGAGTAATATTGGGTGTATAGGAGAGGGTATGAGTAATATTGGGTGTATAGGAGAGGGTATGGGTAATATTGGGTGTATAGGAGAGGGTATGAGTAATATTGGGTGTATATTTGAGAGTATGAGTAATAATGGATGTATAGGAGAGGGTATGGGTAATATTGGGTGTATATGAGAGGGTATGGGTAATATTGGGTGTATATGAGAGGGTAGGAGTAATATTGGGTGTATTGGAGAGGGTATGAGTAATATTGGGTGTATAGGAGAGGGTATGGGTTATATTGGGTGTATATGAGAGGGTATGGGTAATATTGGGTGTATATGAGAGGGTATGAGTAATATTGGGTGTATAGGAGAGGGTATGGGTAGTATTGGGTGTATAGGAGAGGGTATGGGTAGTATTGGGTGTATAGGAGAGGGTATGGATAATAGTGGGTGTATATGAGAGGGTATGGGTAATATTAGGTATATAGGATAGGTTATAAGTAATATTGGGTGTATATTAGAGGGTATGAGTAATACTGGGTGTATAGGAGAGGTTATGAGTAATATTGGGTGTATAGGAGAGGGTATGAGTAATATTGGGTGTATAGGAGAGGGTATGAGTAATATTGGGTGTATAGGAGAGGGTATGAGTAATTTTGGGTGTATAGGAGAGGGTATGAGTAATATTGGGTGTATATGAGAGGGTATGAGTAATATTGGGTGTATAGGAGAGAGGGTATGAGTAATATTGGGTGTATAGGAGAGGGTATGAGTAATATTGGGTGTATAGGAGAGGGTATGAGTAATATTGAGTGTATAGGAGAGGGTATGAGTAATTTTGGGTGTATAGGAGAGGGTATGAGTAATATTGGGTGTATATGAGAGGGTATGAGTAATATTGGATGTATAGGAGAGGGTATGAGTAATATTGGGTGTATATTTGAGGGTATGAGTAATAATGGATGTATAGGAGAGGGTATGGGTAATATTGGGTGTATATGAGAGGGTATGGGTAATATTGGGTATATAGAATAGGGTATAAGTAATATTGGGTGTATATTAGAGGGTAGGAGTAATATTGGGTGTATAGGAGAGGGTATGAGTAATATTGGGTGTATATGAGAGGGTAGGAGTATTATTGGGTGTATTGGAGAGGGTATGAGTAATATTGGGTGTATAGGAGAGGGTATGGGTAGTATTGGGTGTACAGGAGAGGGTATGGATAATATTGGGTGTATATGAGAGGGTATGGGTAATATTGGGTATATAGGATAGGGTATAAGTAATATTGGGTGTATATTAGAGGGTAGGAGTAATATTGGGTGTATAGGAGAGGTTATGAGTAATATTGGGTGTATAGAAGAGGGTATGAGTAATATTGGGTGTATAGGAGAGGGTATGGGTAATATTGGGTGTATAGTAAAGGATATGAGCGATATTGGGTGTATATGAGAGGGCATGGGTAATATTGGGTGTATACGAGAGGGTTTGAGTAATACTGGGTGTATAGGAGAGGGTATGAGTAATATTAGGTGTATAAGAGAGGGTATGAGTATTAGGTGTATAGGATAGGGTATAATTAATATTGGGTGTACAGGAGAGGGTATGAGTAATATTAGGTGTATAGGAGAGGGTATGATTAATATTGTGTGTATATGAGAGGGTTTGAGTAATATTAGGTGTATAGGAGAGGGTATAATTAATATTGGGTGTATAGGAGAGGGTATGAGTAATATTAGGTGTATAGGAGAAGGTATGATTAATATTGGGTGTATAGGAGACGGTATGAGTAATATTAGGTGTATAGGAGAGGGTATGATTAATATTGGGTGTATATGAGAGGGTTTGAGTAATATTGGGTGTATATGAGAGGGTATGAGTAATATTAGGTGTATATTAGAGGGTATAATTAATATTGGGTGTACAGGAGAGGGTGTGAGTAATATTAGGTGTATAGGAGAGGGTATGATTAATATTGGGTGTATATGAGAGGGTTTGAGTAATATTAGGTGTATAGGAGAGGGTATAATTAATATTGGGTGTATAGGAGAGGGTATGAGTAATATTAGGTGTATAGGAGAAGGTATGATTAATATTGGGTGTATAGGAGACGGTATGAGTAATATTAGGTGTATAGGAGAGGGTATTATTAATATTGGGTGCATATGAGAGGGTAGGAGTAATATTGGGTGTATAGGAGAGGGTATGAGTAATATTTGGTGTATAGGAGAGGGTTTGAGTAATATTGGGTGTATATGAGAGGGTATGAGTAATATTGGGTGTATAGGAGAGGGTATGAGTAATATTTGGTGTATAGGAGAGGGTATGAGTAATATTGGGTGTATATGAGAGGGTATGAGTAATATTGGGTGTATAGGAGAGGGTATGAGTAATATTGGGTGTATAGGAGAGGGTATGAGTAATATTTGGTGTATAGGAGAGGGTTTGAGTAATATTGGGTGTATATGAGAGGGTATGAGTAATATTGGGTGTATAGGAGAGGGTATGAGTAATATTTGGTGTATAGGAGAGGGTATGAGTAATATTGGGTGTATATGAGAGGGTATGAGTAATATTGGGTGTATAGGAGAGGGTATGAGTAATATTGGGTGTATAGGAGAGGGTATGAGTAATATTTGGTCTATAGGAGAGGGTTTGAGTAATATTGGGTGTATAGGAGAGGGTATGAGTAATATTTGGTGTATAGGAGAGGGTTTGAGTAATATTGGGTGTATAGGAGAGGGTATGAGTAATATTGGGTGTACAGGAAAGGGTTTGAGTAATATTGGGTGTATATGAGAGGGTATGAGTAATATTTGGTGTAAAGGAGAGGGTTTGAGTAATATTGGGTGTATAGGAGAGGGTATGAGTAATATTTGGTGTATAGGAGAGGGTATGAGTAATATTGGGTGTATATGAGAGGGTAGGAGTAATATCCGATGTATGGTAAAACATGTGGGTAATATTTGGTGACACAGACTGGTATCTTCTATGTACGGACAGAGATAAATGGATGTAGTGAGGTCCTCCGACTTCATCCCTCCATCTTGGTCTGAGTGACAGAACCGGAGTTACATGGAGAAGGATCTCAGACCTGAGGGTTGGGCTCTTGTTTATATACATGTTCCTGGGCATCCACATCACCCCTCAATTCTGAACCCTCTTCCTTCTATTGTTGGGTATATGATGGCACATTAAGACATTGGAGAGGATGGTGCCCCTCACTCCTGTACTTCTCTGCCCTTTGATCAGGGATGTCCAGTCAATGACAGCTTATATATAAGAGGCAGGAAATAATTGTAAGCTGGTAAAGAAGAGAGAGGATTATTGGTCCCCAGCGCCAGCCTTCTCCTCTGATGGTGATTGACAATAAATAAGTGAACCCTGTGCTGTGACATCACCTCTGTCCACAGCCACCATACCTGGGGTTTTCTTTTTGTCTTAACATTGTAACATTAATATAAAATATTAAACATTGTGTGATTCTTAATTAGTGGCAGCTCCCTTCTATGCATGGTGGAATATTGGGCAGCTTGGTGGCACAGGGTGAGAGGAGTCCTGACTGGTAGCATCTCCTCTACTCATTGTGGGTGACAATTGGGCAGCTAGGTGGCACAGGAAGAGAGATTCCTGTGTAATGGCATAGTCTCTTCTCTTTGTGGGTATGAATTGGGAAGCTAGATGGCACAGGGCAGGAGAATTCTTTCTGTTGGCAACTCCTCTACTCTTTGTGGTGAGAATTGAGCAGTAAGGTGGCACAGGGTAAGCAATTCTGGGGACAGCTCCTCTCCTCTTTGTAGGTAAGAATTTGGCAGCTAGGTGGCACAAGAAGAGAGAATCCTGTGTAATGGCATTGTCTCTCTTTTTTGTGGGTAATAATTGGGCAGCTAGGTGTCACAGGGTGAAAGAATGCTCTCTAACAGCAGTTCCTCTCCTTGTGGGTGAGAATTGGGCAACTATGTGGTGGCAGCTCCTGGTGGCATCTGGTGGCAGCTCCTCTCCTCTTTGTGGGTAAATAATGAGTAGTAAGGTGGCACAGATTCTGGTCTAATGGCGGCTCCTCTCCTCTTTGTAGGTTAGAATTGAGGAGCTAGGTGGCACATGGGGAGAGATACCTGTCTAATGGTGGCTCCTCTCCTTTACTCATTTGGGGTGAGAATTGGGCAACTAGGTGGCACAGGCCGAGATATTTTAGTCTAATGGCAGCTTCTCTACTTTTTGTGGATCAGAATTGGGAAGCTAGGTGGCACAGGGTGGGGATTCCAATCTGGTGGCAGCTTTTTTACTCTTTGTGGGTAAAAACTGGGCAGCTATATGGCACAAGGTAAGAGATTCTGGTGGAAGCTCCTCTCCTTTTTGTGGGTGAGCATTGGGCAGCAAGGTGGCACAGGGTGAGAGATTCTTTTCTGGTAAGAGCTTTTCTCTTTGTGGGTAAGATTTGGGCAGCTAGGTTGTACAGGTTTAGAGAATCCTGTCTGGTGGCAGCTCCTCTCCTTTTTTTCGGGTGAGAATTGGTTAGTTAGGAGGCACATGGAGAGAGATTTCGATTCCTGTCTGTTGGCAGCTTCTCTTCTCTACTCTTTGTGGGTAAGAATTGGGCAGCTAAGTGTCACAGGACGAGATAAGCCCTGTCTGGTGGCAGCTCCTCTACTCTTTGTAGGTGAGACTTGGGCAGATAGGTGGCACAGGGCGAGGAATTCCTTTCTGATGGCATCTCCTCTTCTCTTTGATGGCGACAGATTCCTATCTGGTGGTAGATCCTCTCCTCTTTCTGGGTGAGAATTGGGCAGCTAGGTGGCACAAGAAGAGAGAATCCTGTGTGATGGCATTGTCTCTCTTTTTTGGGGGTAAAAATCTTTGAAGCTAGGTGGCACAGGGTGAAAGAATCCTCTCTATCAGCAGTTCCTCTCCTCCTTGTGGGTGAGAATTGGGCAACTATGTGGCACAGGGTAAGATATTCCCATCTGGTGGCAATTCCTCTCCTCTTTGTGGGTAAATAATGAGTAGTAAGGTGGCACAGGGTGAGAGATTCTGGTCTAATGGCGGCTCCTCTCCTCTTTGAAGGTTAGAATTGGGCAGCTAGGTGGCACATGGGGAGAGATTCCTGTCTAATGGCTCCTCTACTCTACTTTTTGTGGATCAGAATTGGGAAGCTAGGTGGCACAGGGTGGGAGATTCCGATCTGGTGGCAGCTTTTTTTTTTACACTTTGTGGGTAAAAACTGGGCAGCTATATGGCACAAGAGAAGAGATTCTGGTGGCAGCTCCTTTTTTGTGGGTGAGCATTGGGCAGCTAGATGGCACAGGGTGAGAGATTCTTTTCTGGTAAGAGCTTTTCTCTTTGTGGGTAAGATTTGGGCAGCTAGGTGGTACAGGATTAGAGAATCCTGTCTGGTGGCAGCTCCTGTCCTTTTTTTTGGATGAGAATTGGTTAGTTAGGTGGCACATGGCACTCTACTCTTTGTGGGTAAGAATTGGGCAGCTAAGTGTTACAGGACGAGATAAGCCGTGACACGAGATAAGCCCTGTCTGATGGCAGCTCCTCTACTCTTTGTAGGTGAGAATTGGGCAGATAGGTGGCACAGGGCGAGGGATTCCTTCCTGATGGCATCTCCTCTTCTCTTTGATGGTGACAGATTCCTATCTGGTGGCAGCTCCTCTCCTCTTTGTGGGTGAGATTTGGGCAGCTAGGTGGCACAGAGAGAGGGAATACCTTAACATTGCTAAGAATTGGGCGCCTATGGGGCAATCCATGTGCATTGGCGACTCCTACATCAGTAATCTCCAAACTACACACCTCCAGTTGTTGCAAAACTACAACTCCCAGCATGCCCGACAGCCGTTGGCTGTCCGGGCATGCTGGGAGTTGTAGTTTTGCAACAGCTGGAGGTCCACAGTTTGGAGACCACTGTCCTTCACAAAGCCATATTGCCTTTTAACCTCTAAGAGTCCAGACTGGAAGGCGAAGAATGGAATGCGGCTGTTCCACCTGTCACCACTAGGTGGAGATACAGGGCAAAAAGTGAGAATAAATGGAGTGTAGTTGACTTCTAGCAGCCAAGACCTGTGGTTCAACTTTGCAAAATAGTGGGACAGAAAGGGAGGAGGAAGAGGAGGAGGAGGAGGGGGTAGGGAAAGGCACACAGAGGTCTATTCTCACTCCAAGCTCTTCCATATAAGTGGTTTTTGGGGAGGGAAATTAGATCCAGTTCACCCAAACACATATTTTGCGCACACACACACAGAGCGCTCACATACACGCGGTGCGGTCCCCGCAGCAGAACAATGCGACAGGCACGAGAGATTCCCATTCCGCACTTACATCCCATAGACTTAAAACAGCTGGAGAAGGTGAAGCGGCGAATCAATGAACTTTTGTTTTGCCTGAAATATGGAAAAAAAAAAAGAAAAAACGAACGCGACGGTGAATCGGCTCTCTGTGGCACGCCGTCCGCCTTCCCAACAGGAACATAAGCAGGCGTGCACGGGGTTAATCCATACCTACACGGCCGGACGCCATCCGTCCAAAAAACGCCCTGGGTCGTCAAATAACTTGAAAGGCGGGCAAAAGGAGCGAGGCCGCGCTTTTGTTTCCATTTAGCGTCCATATTCCGTACATTAATACGAATGCGAAACACGGTCGTACAGCAGAATCTGTTTCCCATTGACTTGTATTATTATTATTTAAAAAAATTATATTTTTGTACACCATAGCGTAATTGACGACATTTTTAAATGCGAGTTAAACTTACTGTATATTATACTTTTTATATGTAAATACTATATATAATATAATAATAATAATAATATAATAGATAATAATGACATAAATGATAATAAAATTAATATAATAATAATATTAATAAAAAATTATAATAACAATAAAATAATAATATTAATATCATAATGATAAAAATAGTGTTTACACTAATTAAAAGTTATAATAATAATAAAAAATGATATTAAAATGATATTAATATAATAATAACAATAAAATAATAATAAAATAAATGATAATAAAATTAAAATAATAATAATATTAATAAAAATAGTAATAACAATAAAATAATAATATAAATATAATAATAATAAAAAATAGCGTTTACACTAATTAAAAGTTATAATAAAAAAAATGATATTAAAATAATATTAATATCATAATAACAATAAAATAATAATAAAATAAATGATAATAAAAAAATGATAATAAAATTTATATATTACTAATATTAATACAAATAATAATAACAATAAAATAATAATTTTAATATCATAATAATAAAAAATAGCGTTTACACTAATTAAAAGTTCCCGTTAAAGTCCACAGTTGTCATTTGTTATTCTTGCGTTTGTCATGGCCCGTCCCATTCTACTCGGATCACCAAACAGTAATGTGATCCTGGTCATCCCCGGCAGCTCAGGCATTCTTCTCTGCTCAGTTACTAGTGATAGCTGCAGAGCTGGAGTGTGGCCGCTGGCCATGGTACTGATGGTGACGGAGCCAATAGCCTCTCCTCACATGTGCGCAGGATCTTATGTACAAAAAGATGTATAACTTATACCAGCATGGTGCATATCACTATATACAGGAGATATATAACTTAAACCAGCTGTACATATATAATTATATACAGTATATACCCAGGTTATACCAGCATGGTGCATATCACTATATACAGGAGATATATAACTTATACCAGCTGTACATATATAATTATACACAGTATATACCAGGTTATACCAGCATGGTCCATATCACTATATACAGGAGATATATAACTTATACCAGCTGTACACATATAATTATATACAGTATATACCCAGGTTATACCAGCATGGTCCTTATCACTATATACAGGAGATATATAACTTATACCAGCTGTACATATATATTATATACAGTATATACCCAGGTTATACCAGCATGGTCCATATCACTATATACAGGAGATATATAACTTATACCAGCTGTACATATATAATTATATACAGTATATACCCAGGTTATACCAGCATGGTGCATATCACTATATACAGGAGATATATAACTTATACCAGCTGTACATATATCATTATATACAGTATATATACTCAGGTTATACCAGCATGGTCCATATCACTATATACAGGAGATATATAACTTATACCAGCTGTACATATATAATTATACACAGTATATACCCAGTTTATACCAGCATGGTCCATATCACTATATACAGGAGATATCTAACTTATACCAGCTGTACATATATAATTATACACAGTATATACCCAGGTTATACCAGCATGGTCCATATCACTATATACAGGAGATATATAACTTATACCAGCTGTACATATATAATTATACACAGTATATACCCAGGTTATGCCGGCATGGTCCATATCACTATATACAGGAGATATATAACTTATACCAGCTGTATATATATAACTATATACAGTATATACCCAGGTTATACCAGCATGGTCCATATCACTACATACAGGAGATATATAACTTATACCAGCTGTGCATATATATTACATACAGTACATACCCAGGTTATACCAGCATGGTGCATATCACTATATACAGGAGATATATAACTTATACCAGCTGTACATATATAATTATATACAGTATATACCCAGGTTATACCAGCATGGTCCATATCACTATACACAGGAGATATATAACTTATACCAGCTGTACATATATATTATATACAGTATATACCCAGGTTATACCAGCATGGTCCATATCACTAAATATAGGAGATATATAACTTATACCAGCTGTACATATATAATTATACACAGTATATATACCCAGGTTATACCAGCATGGTCCATATCACTATATACAGGAGATATATAACTTATACCAGCTGTACATATATAATTATATACACTATATACCCAGGTTATACCAGCATGGTCCATATCACTATATACAGGAGATATATAACTTATACCAGCTGTACATATATAATTATATACAGTATATACTCAGGTTATACCAGCATGGTCCATATCACTATATACAGTATATATAACTTATACCAGCTGTACATATATAATTATACACAGTATATATACTCAGGTTATACCAGCATGGTCCATATCACTATATACAGGAGATATATAACTTATACCAGCTGTACATATATAATTATACACAGTATATATACTCAGGTTATACAAGCATGGTCCATATCACTATATACAGGAGATATATAACATTTACCAGCTGTACATATATAACTATATACAGTATATATACCCAGGTTATACCAGCATAGTCCATATCACTATACACAGGAGATATATAACCTATACCAGCTGTTACATATATAACTATAACCCATGCATATACAGTATATACCCCCCCCCCTGTAACACAGACCACAGACTGTTCCCTAGGTCCCATTGTTTTACAGACCAACCTCACTCCTCGTACTCTCTCACAGACCTCTCTGCATAGTCTCCCTTTCACAATGATTTCCTCTCAGTCCCTCATCTGTCTCTAAGACTGATTCATTTGATCCCTCTTCCTATGCATACTGCTCCCCTTTGACACCACATTTTACACACACACTGCTCACCATTCCCCTAGATGTAGAGCTGATGCCCCCCTTGTAACACAGACTGCTCCACATGTCTGTGTGTCTCTCACATCACTGCTCCCCAGCCCCCCAACAGACTTCTCTCCATCCCCCTATTTCTCACATAGACTGCTCCCAATAAACCCCTCTCACATAGACTGTTTCCAATAGACCCCTCTCACATAGACTGCTTCCTATAAACCCTTCTCACATAGACTGCTTCCTATGAACCCTTCTCACATAGATTGCCCCAATAAACCCCTCTCACATAGATTGCCCCCAATAAACCCCTCTCACATAGATTGCCCCCAATAAACCCCTCTCATATATTCTGCTTCCTATAAACCCTTCTCTCATAGACTGCTCCCTATAAACCCCTCTCATATAGACAGCTTCCTATAAACCCTTCTCACATAGACTGCCCCCAATAAACACCTCTCACATAGACTGCTTCCTATAAACCCTTCTCACATAGACTGCTCCCAATGAACCCCTCTCACATAGACTGCTTCCTATAAACCCTTCTCACATAGACTGCCACCAATAACCCCTCTCACATAGACTGCTTCCTATAAACCCTTCTCACATAGACTGCTCCCTATAAACCCCTCTCACATAGACTGCTTCCTATAAACCCTTCTCACATAGACTGCTCCCTATAAACCCCTCTCACATAGACTGCTTCCTATAAACCCTTCTCACATACACTGCTCACTTTATTATAGTCTCCACACCCTGGTGTTCCTGTAGGATAGTCTCAACTCCCTGGTGTCCCTGTAGGATAGCCTCCACTCCCTGGAGTCCCTGTAGGATAATCTCTACTCCCTGGAGTCCCTGTAGGATAGTCCCCACTCCCTGGTGTCCCTTTAGGATAATCTCCACTCCCTGGTGTCCCTGTAGGATAGTCTCCACTCCCTGGTGTCCCTGTGGGATAGTCTCCACTCCCTGGTGTCCCTGTTGGATAGTCTCCACTCCCTGGTGTCCCTTTATGATAGTCTCCACTCTCTGATGTCCCTGTAGGATAGTCTCCACTCCTTGGTGTCCCTGTAGGATAGCCTCCACTCCCAGGTGTCCCTGTAGGATAGCCTCCACTCCCTGGAGTCCCTGAAGGATAATATCCACTCCCTGGAGTCCCTGTAGGATAGTCTCCACTCCCTGGTGTCCCTGTAGGATAGTCTCCACTCCCTGGTGTCCCTGTAAGATAGTACCACTCCCTGGTGTCCCTGTAGGATAGTCTCCACTCCCTGGTGTCCCTGTAGGATAGTCTCCACTCCCTGGTGTCCCTGTAGGATAGCCTCATCTCCCTGGTGTCCCTGTAGGATAGTCTCCACTCCCTGGTGTCCCTGTAGGATAGTCTCCACTCCCTGGTGTCCCTGTAAGATAGTACCACTCCCTGGTGTCCCTGTAGGATAGTCTACACTCCCTGGTGTCCCTGTAGGATAATCTCCACTCCCTGGAGTCCATGTAGGATAATCTCCACTACGGGGTGTCCCTGTAGGATAGTCTCCATTCCCTGGAGTCCCTGCGGGATAGTCTCCACTCCATGGAGTCCATTTAGGACAGTCTACACTCCCTTGAGTCCCTGCAGGATAGTCTCCACTCCCTGGTATCCCTGTGGGATAGTCTCTACTCCCTGGAGTCCCTGTAGGATATTCTCCAATCCCTGGAGTCCCTGTAGGATAGCCTCCACTCCCTGGAGTCCCTGTAGGATAATCTCTACTCCCTGGAGTCCCTGTAGGATAGTCCCCACTCCCTGGTGTCCCTTAAGGATAGTCTCCACTCCCTGGTGTCCCTGTAGGATAGTCTCCACTCACTGGTGTCCCTGTGGGATAGTCTCCACTCCCTGGTGTCCCTGTGGGATAGTCTCCACTCCCTGTTGTCCCTTTATGATAGTCTCCACTCCCTGGTGTCCCTGTAGGATAGTCTCCACTCCCTGGTGTCCCTGTGGGATAGTCTGCACTCCCTGGTGTCCCTGTGGGATAGTCTCTACTGCCTGGAGTTCCTGTAGGATAATCTCCACTCCCTGGAGTCCCTGTAGGATAGTCCCCACTCCCTGGTGTCCCTTTAGGATAGTCTCCACTCCCTGGTGTCCCTGTAAGATAGCATCCACTCCCTGGTGTCCCTGTAGAATAGTCTCCATTCCCTGGAGTCCCTGTGGGATAGTCTCCACTCCATGGAGTCCCTTTAGGATAATCTCCACTCCCTGGAGTCCCTGCAGGATAGTCTCCACTCCCTGGTATCCCTGTGGGATAGTCTCTACTCCCTGGAGTCCCTGTAGGATATTCTCCACTCCCTGGAGTACCTGTGGTATAGTCTCCACTCCCTGGTGTCCCTTTTTGATAGTCTCCACTCCCTGGTGTCCCTGTAGGATAGTCTCCACTCCTTTGTGTCCCTGTAGGATAGCCTCCACTCCCAGGTGTCCCTTTATGATAGTCTCCACTGCCTGGTGTCCCTGTAGGATAGTATCCACTTCCTGGTGTCCCTGTAGGATAGCCTCCACGCCCTGGTGTCCCTGTAGGATAGTCTCCACTCCCATGTGTCCCTGTAGGATAGTCTCCACTCCCTGGTGTCCCTGTAGGATAGTCTCCACTCCTTGGTGTCCCTGTGAGATAGTCTCCACTCCCTGGTGTCCCTGTGGGATAGTCTCCACTCCCTGGTGTCCCTGTGGGATAGTCTCCACTCCCTGGTGTCCCTGTGGGATAGTCTCCACTCCCTGGTGTCCCTTTATGATAGTCTCCACTCCCTGGTGTCCCTGTAGGATAGTCTCCACTCCCTGGTGTCCATGTGGGATAGTCCCCACTCCCTGGTGTCCCTTTATGATAGTCTCCACTCTCTGGTGTCCCTGTAGGATAGTCTCCACTCCCTGGTGTCCCTGTAGGATAGTCTCCACTCCCTGGTGTCCCTGTAGGATAGCCTCCACTCCCTGGAGTCCCTGTAGGATAATATCCACTCCCTGGAGTCCCTGTAGGATAGTCTCCACTCCCTGGTGTCCCTGTAAGATAGTACCACTCCCTGGTGTCCCTGTAGGATAGTCTACACTCCCTGGTGTCCCTGTAGGATAATCTCCACTCCCTGGAGTCCCTGTAGGATAGTCTCCACTCCCTGGTGTCCCTTTATGATAGTCTACACTCCCTGGAGTCCACGTAGGATAATCTCCACTACGGGGTGTCCCTGTAGGATAGTCTCCATTCCCTGGAGTCCCTGCGGGATAGTCTCCACTCCATGGAGTCCATTTAGGACAGTCTCCACTCCCTTGAGTCCCTGCAGGATAGTCTCCACTCCCTGGTATCCCTGTGGTATAGTCTCTACTTCCTGGAGTCCCTGTAGGATATTCTCCAATCCCTGGAGTCCCTGTAGGATAGCCTCCACTCCCTGGAGTCCCTGTAGGATAATCTCTACTCCCTGGAGTCCCTGTAGGATAATCCCCACTCCCTGGTGTCCCTTTAGGATAGTCTCCACTCCCTGGTGTCCCTGTAGGATAGTCTCCACTCACTGGTGTCCCTGTGGGATAGTCTCCACTCCGTGGTGTCCCTGTAGGATAGTCTCCATTCCCTGGAGTCCCTGTGGGATAGTCTCCACTCCATGGAGTCCCTTTAGGACAGTATACACTCCCTGGAGTCCCTGTAGGATAATCTCCACTCCCTGGTGTCCCTGTAGGATAGTCTCCACTCCCTGGTGTCCCTGTAGGATAGTCTCCTTTCCCTGGTGTCCCTTTATGATAGTCTCCACTCCCTGGTGTCCCTGTAGGATAGTCTCCACTCCCTGGTGTCCCAGTAGGATAGCCTCCACGCCCTGGAGTCCCTGTAGGATATTCTCCACTCCCTGGAGTCCCTGTAGGATAGTCTCTACTCCCTGGTGTCCCTTTATGATAGTCTCCACTCCCTGGTGTCCCTGTATGATAGTCTCCACTCCCTGGTGTCCCTGTAGGATAGTCTCCACTCCCAGGTGTCCCTTTATGATAGTCTCCACTAACTGGTGTCCCTGTAGGATAGTCTCCACTTCCTGGTGTCCCTGTAGGATAGCCTCCATGCCCTGGAGTCCCTGTAGGATAGTCTCCACTCCCTGGTGTCCCTTTATGATAGTCTCCACTCCCTGGTGTCCCTGAAGGATAGTCTCCACTCCCAGGTGTCCCTTTATGATAGTCTCCACTCCCTGGTGTCCCTGTAGGATAGTCTCCACTCCCTGGTGTCCCTGTAGGATAGCCTCCACGCCCTGGAGTCCCTGTAGGATATTCTCCACTCCCTGGAGTCCCTGTAGGATAGTCTCCACTCCCTGGTGTCCCTGTAGGATAGTCTCCACTCCCAGGTGTTACTTTATGATAGTCTCCATTCCCTGGTGTCCCTGTAGGATAGCCTCCACTCCCTGGAGTCCCTGTAGGATAATCTCTACTCCCTGGAGTCCCTTTAGGATAGTCCCCACTCCCTGGTGTCCCTTTAGGATTGTCTCCACTCCCTGGTGTCCCTGTGGGATAGTCTCCACTCCCTGGTGTCGCTGTGGGATTGTCTCCACTCGCTGGTGTCCCTTTATGAAAGTCTCCACTCCCTGGTGTCCCTGTAGGATAATCGTCACTGCCTGGTGTCCCTGTAGAATAGTCTCCACTCCCTGGTGTCCCTGTAGGATAATTGTCACTCCCTTGTGTCCCTGTAGGATAGTCTCCACTCCCGGGTGTCCCTGTAGGATAGCCTCCACTCCCTGGTGTCCCTGTGGGATAGTTTCCACTCCCTGGTGTCCCTGTAGGATAGTCTCCACTCCCTGGTGTCCCTGTGGGATATTCTCTACTCCCTGAAGTCCCTGTAGGATAATCTACACTCCCTGGAGTCCCTGTGGGATAGTCTCCACTCACTGGTGTCCCTTTATGATAGTCTACACTCCCTGGAGTCCATGTAGGATAATCTCCACTCCGTGGTGTCCCTGTAGGATAGTCTCCATTCCCTGGAGTCCCTGTGGGATAGTCTCCACTCCATGGAGTCCCTTTAGGACAGTATACACTCCCTGGAGTCCCTGTAGGATAATCTCCACTCCCTGGAGTCCCTGTAGGATAGTCTCCACTCCCTGGTGTCCCTGTAGGATAGTCTCCCTTCCCAGGTGTCCCTTTATGATAGTCTCCACTCCCTGGTGTCCCTGTAGGATAGTCTCCACTCCCTGGTGTCCCAGTAGGATAGCCTCCACGCCCTGGAGTCCCTGTAGGATATTCTCCACTCCCTGGAGTCCCTGTAGGATAGTCTCCACTCCCTGGTGTCCCTTTATGATAGTCTCCACTCCCTGGTGTCCCTGTATGATAGTCTCCACTTCCTGGTGTCCCTGTAGGATAGTCTCCACTCCCAGGTGTCCCTTTATGATAGTCTCCACTCCCTGGTGTCCCTGTAGGATAGTCTCCACTTCCTGGTGTCCCTTTAGGATAGCCTCCACGCCCTGGAGTTCCTGTAGGATAGTCTCCACTCCCTGGTGTCCCTTTATGATAGTCTCCACTCCCTGGTGTCCCTGTAGGATAGTCTCCACTCCCAGGTGTCCCTTTATGATAGTCTCCACTCCCTGGTGTCCCTGTAGGATAGTCTCCACTCCATGGTGTCCCTGTAGGACAGCCTCCACGCCCTGGAGTCCCTGTAGGATATTCTCCACTCCCTGGAGTCCCTGTAGGATAGTCTCCACTCCCTGGTGTCCCTGTAGGATAGTCTCCACTCCCTGGTGTCCCTGTAGGATAGTCTCCACTCCCTGGAGTCCCTGTAGGATAATCTCCACTCCCTGGAGTCCCTGTAGGATAGTCTCCAATCCCTGGTGTCCCTATATGATAGTCTCCACTCCCTGGTGTCCCTGTAGGATAGTCGCCACTCCCTGGTTTTCCAGTAGGATAGTCTCCACTCCCAGGTGTCACTTTATGATAGTCTCCACTCCCTGGTGCCCCTGTAGGATAGTCTCCACTCCCTGGTGTCCCTGTAGGATAGCCTTCACTCCCTGGAGTCCCTGTAGGATAATCTCTACTCCTTGGAGTCCCTGTAGGATAGTCACCATTCCCCGGTGTCCCTTTAGGATAGTATCCCCTCCCTGGTGTCCCTGTAGGATAGTCTCCACTCCCTGGTGTCCCTGAGGGATAGTCTCCACTCCTTGGTGTCCCTGTTGGATAGTCTCCACTCCCTGGTGTCCCTTTATGATAGTCTCCACTCCCTGGTGTCCCTGTAGGATAGCCTCCACGCCCTGGAGTCCCTGTAGGATAGTCTCCACTCCCTGGTGTCCCTTTATGATAGTCTCCACTCCCTGGTGTCCCTGTAGGATAGTCTCCACTCCCAGGTGTCCCTTTATGATAGTCTCCACTCCCTGGTGTCCCTGTAGGATAGTCTCCACTCCCTGGTGTCCCTGTAGGATAGCCTCCACGCCCTGGAGTCCCTGTAGGATATTCTCCACTCCCTGGAGTCCCTGTAGGATATTCTCCACTCCCTGGTGTCCCTGTAGGATAGTCTCCACTTCCTGGTGTCCCTGTAGGATAGTCTCCACTCCCTGGAGTCCCTGTAGGATAATCTCCACTCCCTGGAGTCCCTGTAGGATAGTCTCCACTCCCTGGTGTCCCTATATGATAGTCTCCACTCCCTGGTGTCCCTGTAGGATAGTCGCCACTCCCTGGTTTTCCAGTAGGATAGTCTCCACTCCCAGGTGTCACTTTATGATAGTCTCCACTCCCTGGTGTCCCTGTAGGATAGTCTCCACTCCCTGGTGTCCCTGTAGGATAGCCTTCACTCCCTGGAGTCCCTGTAGGATAATCTCTACTCCCTGGAGTCCCTGTAGGATAGTCACCATTCCCTGGTGTCCCTTTAGGATAGTATCCCCTCCCTGGTGTCCCTGTAGGGTAGTCTCCACTCCCTGGTGTCCCTGTGGGATAGTCTCCACTCCTTGGTGTCCCTGTTGGATAGTCTCCACTCCCTGGTGTCCCTTTATGATAGTCTCCACTCCCTGGTGTCCCTGTAGGATAGTCTCCACTCCCTGGTGTCCCTGTAGGATAATCTCCACTCCCTGGTGTCCCTGTAGGATAGTCCCCACTCCCTGGTGTCCCTGTAGGATAGTCTCCACTCCCAGGTGTCACTTTATGATAGTCTCCACTCCCTGGTGTCCCTGTAGGATAGTCTCCACTCCCTGGAGTCCCTGTAGGATAGCCTCCACTCCCAGGTTTCACTTTATGATAGTCTCCACTCTCTGGTGTCCCTGTAGGATAGTCTCCACTCCCTGGTGTCTCTGTAGGATAATCTCCACTCCCTGGAGTCCCTGTAGGATAGTTTCCACTCCCTGGTGTCTCTGTAGGATAGTATCCACTCCCTGGTGTCCCTGTAGGATAGTCTCCACTCCCTAATGTCCCTGTGGGATAGTCTCCACTCCCTGGTGTCCCTGTGGGATAGTCTCCACTCCCTGGTGTACCTGTGGGATAGTCTGTACTCCCTGGAGTCCCTGTAGGATAATCTCCACTCCCTGGAGTCCCTGTAGGATAGTCTCCACTCCCTGGTGTCACTTTATGATAGTCTCCACTCCCTGGTGTCCCTGTAGGATAGTCTCCACTCCCTGGAGTCCCTGTGGAATAGTCTCCACTCCCTGGTGTACCTGTGGGATAGTCTGTACTCCCTGGAGTCCCTGTAGGATAATCTCCACTCCCTGGAGTCCCTGTAGGATAGTCTCCACTCCCTGGTGTCCCTTTATGATAGTCTCCACTCTCTGGTGTCCCTGTAGGGTAGTCGCCACTCCCTGGTGTCCCTGTGGGATAGTCTCCACTCCTTGGTGTCCCTGTAGGATATTCTCCACTCCCTGGTGTCCCTGTAGTATAATCTCCACTCTCTGGTGTCCCTGTGGGATAGTCTCCACTCCCTGGTGTCCCTGTAGGATAGTATCCACTCCCTGGTGTCCCTGTAGGATAATCTCCACTCCCTGGTGTCCCTGTAGGACAGTCTCCACTCCCTGGTGTCCCTGTAGGACAGTCTCCACTCCCTGGTGTCCCTGTGGGATAGTCTCCACTCCCTGGTGTCCGTGTAGGATAGTCTCTAGTCCCTGGAGTCCCTGTGGGATAGTCCCCACTCCCTGGTGTCCCGGTAGGATAGTCTCCACTCCCAGGTGTCCCTTTATGATAGTCTCCACTCCCTGGAGTCCCTGTGGGATAGTCTCCACTTCCTGGTTTCCCTATAGGATAATCTCTACTCCCTGGTGTCCCTGTAGGATAGTCTCCACTCCCTGGTGTCCTTGTAGGATAGTCTCCACTCCCTGGTGTCCCTGTAGGATAGTCGCCACTCCCTGGTGTCCCTGTAGGATAGTCGCCACTCCCTGGTGTCCCTGTAGGGCAGTCTCCACTCCCTGGTGTCCCTGTAGGATAGTCGCCACTCCCTGGTGTCCCTGTAGGGCAGTCTCCACTCCCTGGTGTCCCTGTAGGATAGTCGCCACTCCCTGGTGTCCCTGTAGGACAGTCTCCACTCCCTGGTGTCCCTGTAGGATAGTCTCCACTCCCTGGTGTCCCTGTAGGATAGTCGCCACTCCCTGGTGTCCCTGTAGGACAGTCTCCACTCCCTGGTGTCCCTGTAGGATAGTCGCCACTCCCTGGTGTCCCTGTAGGACAGTCTCCACTCCCTGGTGTCCCTGTAGGATAGTCTCCACTCCCTGGTGTCCCTGTGGGATAGTCTCCACTTCCTGCTTTCCCTGTAGGATAGTCTCTAGTCCCTGGAGTCCCTGTGGGATAGACATATGTGTGCATACAGATAACTGTCAGGACATGGACCCTACATAGGTAGTATGCTGTAGGAACCCTGCAGGTGGTCCTCCGCACATCTCCCCTTTACTAAGCTTCTCCTCCCCTCCTGTCTGCAGCTCAAATGTTATGTGTGTGCGTGAGAGAGGGGTTACCTGTCTATTACCCCATTATTTAGCTATTAGGTACAGAATTAACCCTTTTTCTGCCTGTTGTGTGTCTGGTGAGATAGAGGATCCCACTAAACACACAACAGGCTTACGAAGAGTTAAGCAAATTCCTCTTGGGCAGAGGACCACAACAGGCAGATGAAGGGTTAAGACCGCTCGTGCCCATAAACCGAAGTCTTCCCATAAGAAATCGGTATCCAAGTCAGGAAGGCGAAAGACATTAATAAAAAGCTGTTTATGGGTTAATGTTTAATTTATTTATGACACAAATGTGTATTTGGAAATGTTGAGTTGATTGTTTAGTATTCGCACAAGTAAACCTGCCAGATGGGAAAAATATATCATCACTACAACACGTGTAAAGGAGGCTGCAGTATACAGTAGTAGAGGATCAGCCTCCATCCTGTATATAAGAGGCTGCAGTATACAGTAGTAGAGGATCAGCCTCCATCCTGTATATAAGAGGCTGCAGTATACAGTAGTAGAGGATCAGCCTCCACTCCTGTATATAAGAGGCTGCAGTATACAGTAGTAGAGGATCAGCCTCCACTCCTGTATATAAGAGGCTGCAGTGTACAGGAGGAGTAGGTGTAGTGGAGGATCAGCCTCCACTCCTGTATATAAGAGGCTGCAGTGTACAGGAGGAGTAGGTGTAGTAGTCTCCCCTCCTGTATACTCTCCTCCTGTAAACTGCAGCCTCTTATATACAGGAGTTGAGGCTGATCCTCCACCACACCTACTCCTTCTGTACACTGCAGCCTCTTATATACAGGATGGAGGCTGATCCTCCACTACACCTACTCCTCCTGTACACTGCAGCCTCTTATATACAGGAGGGGAGACTGATCCTCCACTACACCTACTCCTCCTGTACACTGCAGCCTCTTATATACAGGAGAGGAGACTGATCCTCCACTACACCTACTCCTCCTGTACACTGCAGCCTCTTATATACAGGAGAGGAGACTGATCCTCCACTACACCTACTCCTCCTGTACACTGCAGCCTCTTATATACAGGAGAGGAGACTGATCCTCCACTACACCTACTCCTCCTGTACACTGCAGCCTCTTATATACAGGAGTGGAGACTGATCCTCCACTACACCTACTCCTCCTGTACACTGCAGCCTCTTATATACAGGAGGGGAGACTGATCCTCCACTACACCTACTCCTCCTGTACACTGCAGCCTCTTATATACAGGAGAGGAGACTGATCCTCCACTACACCTACTCCTCCTGTACACTGCAGCCTCTTATATACAGGAGTGGAGACTGATCCTCCACTACACCTACTCCTCCTGTACACTGCAGCCTCTTATATACAGGAGAGGAGACTGATCCTCCACTACACCTACTCCTCCTGTACACTGCAGCCTCTTATATACAGGAGGGGAGACTGATCCTCCACTACACCTACTCCTCCTGTACACTGCAGCCTCTTATATACAGGAGAGGAGACTGATCCTCTACTACACCTACTCCTCCTGTACACTGCAGCCTCTTATATACAGGAGAGGAGACTGATCCTCCACTACACCTACTCCTCCTGTACACTGCAGCCTCTTATATACAGGAGGGGAGACTGATCCTCCACTACACCTACTCCTCCTGTACACTGCAGCCTCTTATATACAGGAGGGGAGACTGATCCTCCACTACACCTACTCCTCCTGTACACTGCAGCCTCTTATATACAGGAGAGGAGACTGATCCTCCACTACACCTACTCCTCCTGTACACTGCAGCCTCTTATATACAGGAGAGGAGACTGATCCTCCACTACACCTACTCCTCCTGTACACTGCAGCCTCTTATATACAGGAGAGGAGACTGATCCTCCACTACACCTACTCCTCCTGTACACTGCAGCCTCTTATATACAGGAGAGGAGACTGATCCTCCACTACACCTACTCCTCCTGTACACTGCAGCCTCTTATATACAGGAGTGGAGACTGATCCTCCACTACACCTACTCCTCCTGTACACTGCAGCCTCTTATATACAGGAGGGGAGACTGATCCTCCACTACACCTACTCCTCCTGTACACTGCAGCCTCTTATATACAGGAGTGGAGACTGATCCTCTACTACACCTACTCCTCCTGTACACTGCAGCTTCCAATATACAGGAGTGGAGGCTGATCCTCTACTACACCTACTCCTCCTGTACACTGCAGCCTCTTATATACAGGAGTGGAGGCTGATCCTCCACTACACCTACTCCTCCTGTACACTGCAGCCTCTTATATACAGGAGTGGAGACTGATCCTCCACTACACCTACTCCTCCTGTACACTGCAGCCTCTTATATACAGGAGTGGAGACTGATCCTCCACTACACCTACTCCTACTGTACACTGCAGCCTCTTATATACAGGAGTGGATACTGATCCTCCACTACACCTACTCCTCCTGTACACTGCAGCCTCTTATATACAGGAGGGGAGGCTGATCCTCCACTACACCTCCTCCTCCTGTACACTGCAGCCTCTTATATACAGGAGGGGAGACTGATCCTCTACTACACCTACTCCTCCTGTACACTGAAGCCTCTTATATACAGGAGTGGAGGCTGATCCTCCACTACACCTACTCCTCCTGTACACTGCAGCCTCTTATAAACAGGAGTGGAGACTGATCCTACAGTACACCTACTCCTCCTGTACACTGCAGCCTCTTATATACAGGAGTGGAGACTGATCCTCCACTACACCTACTCCTCCTGTACACTGCAGCCTCTTATATACAGGAGTGGAGGCTCCTGTACACTGCAGCCTCTTATATACAGGAGTGGAGACTGATCCTCCACTACACCTACTCCTCCTGTACACTGCAGCCTCTTATATACAGGAGTGGAGGCTGATCCTCCACTACACCTACTCCTCCTGTACACTGCAGCCTCTTATATACAGGAGTGGAGGCTGATCCTCTACTACACCTACTCCTCCTGTACACTGCAGCCTCTTATATACAGGAGTGGAGACTGATCCTCTACTACACCTACTCCTCCTGTACACTGCAGCCTCTTATATACAGGAGTGGAGACTGATCCTCTACTACACCTACTCCTCCTGTACACTGCAGCTTCCAATATACAGGAGTGCAGGCTGATCCTCTACTACACCTACTCCTCCTGTACACTGCAGCCTCTTATATACAGGAGAGGAGACTGATCCTCCACTACACCTACTCCTCCTGTACACTGCAGCCTCTTATATACAGGAGGGGAGGCTGATCCTCTACTACACCTACTCCTCCTGTACACTGCAGCCTCTTATATACAGGAGTGGAGGCTGATCCTCTACTACACCTACTCCTCCTGTACACTGCAGCCTCTTATATACAGGAGGGGAGACTGATCCTCTACTACACCTACTCCTCCTGTACACTGCAGCCTCTTATATACAGGAGTGGAGACTGATCCTCCACTACACCTACTCCTCCTGTACACTGCAGCCTCTTATATACAGGAGGGGAGACTGATCCTCCACTACACCTACTCCTTCTGTACACAGTCAGCCTCTTATATACAGGAGTGGAGACTGATCCTCTACTACACCTACTCCTCCTGTACACTGCAGCCTCTTATATACAGGAGAGGAGACTGATCCTCCACTACACCTACTCCTCCTGTACACTGCAGCCTCTTATATACAGGAGTGGAGACTGATCCTCCACTACACCTACTCCTCCTGTACACTGCAGCCTCTTATATACAGGAGGGGAGGCTGATCCTCTACTACACCTACTCCTCCTGTATACTGCATCCTCTTATATACAGGAGTGGAGACTGATCCTCTACTACACCTACTCCTCCTGTACACTGCAGCCTCTTATATACAGGAGTGGAGACTGATCCTCTACTACACCTATTCCTCCTGTACACTGCAGCCTCTTATATACAGGAGTGGAGACTGATCCTCCACTACACCTACTCCTCCTGTACACTGCAGCCTCTTATATACAGGAGGGGAGGCTGATCCTCCACTACACCTCCTCCTCCTGTACACTGCAGCCTCTTATATACATGAGTGGAGACTGATCCTCCACTACACCTACTCCTCCTGTACACTGCAGCCTCTTATATACAGGAGTGGAGACTGATCCTCCACTACACCTACTCCTCCTGTACACTGCAGCCTCTTATATACAGGAGTGGAGGCTGATCCTTCACTACACCTCCTCCTCCTGTACACTGCAGCCTCTTATATACAGGAGTGGAGACTGATCCTCTACTACACCTCCTCCTCCTGTACACTGCAGCCTCTTATATACAGGAGGGGAGACTGATCCTCTACTACACCTACTCCTCCTGTACACTGCAGCCTCTTATATACAGGAGTGGAGACTGATCCCCTACTACACCTACTCCTCCTGTACACTGCAGCCTCTTATATACAGGAGTGGAGACTGATCCACTACTACACCTACTCCTCCTGTACACTGCAGCCTCTTATATACAGGAGTGGAGACTGATCCTCCACTACACCTACTCCTCCTGTACACTGCAGCCTCTTATATACAGGAGTGGAGGCTGATCCTCTACTACACCTACTCCTCCTGCACACTGCAGCCTCTTATATACAGGAGTGGATGCTGATCCTCCACTACACCTACTCCTCCTGTACACTGCAGCCTCTTATATACAGGAGGGGAGGCTGATCCTCTACTACACCTACTCCTCCTGCACACTGCAGCCTCTTATATACAAGAGTGGAGACTGATCCTCTACTACACCTACTCCTCCTGTACACTGCAGCCTCTTATATACAGGAGTGGAGGCTGATCCTCTACTACACCTACTCCTCCTGTACACTGCAGCCTCTTATATACAGGAGTGGAGACTGATCCTCCACTACACCTACTCCTCCTGTACACTGCAGCCTCTTATATACAGGAGTGGAGACTGATCCTCTACTCCACCTACTCCTCCTGTACACTGCAGCCTCTTATATACAGGAGTGGATGCTGATCCTCTACTACACCTACTCCTCCTGTACACTGCAGCCTCTAACATACAGGAGTGGAGGCTGTTCCTCTACTACACCTACTCCTCCTGTACACTGCAGCCTCTTATATACAGGAGTGGAGACTGATCCTCCACTACACCTACTCCTCCTGTACACTGCAGCCTCTTATATACAGGAGAGGAGACTGATCCTCCACTACACCTACTCCTCCTGTACACTGCAGCCTCTTATATACAGGAGAGGAGGCTGATCCTCTTCTACACCTACTCCTCCTGTACACTGCAGCCTCTTATATACAGGAGGGGAGACTGATCCTCTACTACACCTACTCCTCCTGTAAACTGCAGCCTCTTATATACAGGAGTGGAGACTGATCCTCCACTACACCTACTCCTCCTGTACACTGCAGCCTCTTATATACAGGAGTGGAGGCTGATCCTCCACTACACCTACTCCTCCTGTACACTGCAGCCTCTTATATACAGGAGTGGAGGCTGATCCTCCACTACACCTACTTCTCCTGTACACTGCAGCCTCTTATATACAGGAGGGGAGACTGATCCTCTACTACACCTACTCCTCCTGTACACTGCAGCCTCTTATATACAGGAGAGGAGACTGATCCTCCACTACTCCTACTCCTCCTGTACACTGCAGCCTCTTATATACAGGAGAGGAGACTGATCCTCCACTACTCCTACTCCTCCTGTACACTGCAGCCTCTTATATACAGGAGTGGAGACTGATCCTCCACTACACCTACTC
The DNA here is from genome assembly GCF_029499605.1 of Hyla sarda. Lineage (NCBI taxonomy): Eukaryota > Metazoa > Chordata > Amphibia > Anura > Hylidae > Hyla > Hyla sarda. Next base: position 16,377,305 of record NC_079189.1, read on the forward strand.
CTCCTGTACACTGCAGCCTCTTATATACAGGAGTGGAGGCTGATCCTCCACTACACCTACTCCTCCTGTACACTGCAGCCTCTTATATACAGGAGGGGAGGCTGATCCTCTACTACACCTACTCCTCCTGTACACTGCAGCCTCTTATATACAGGAGTGGAGACTGATCCTCTACTGCTGTACACTGAAGCCTCTTATATACAGGATGGAGGCTGATCCTCTACTACTGTATACTGCAGCCTCTTATATACTGGAGTGGAGGCTGATCCTCTACTACACCTACTCCTCCTGTACACTGCAGCCTCTTATATACAGGAGTGGAGACTGATCCTCCACTACACCTACTCCTCCTGTACACTGCAGCCTCTTATATACAGGAGTGGAGACTGACCCTCCACTACACCTACTCCTCCTGTACACTGCAGCCTCTTATATACAGGAGTGGAGGCTGATCCTCTACTACACCTACTCCTCCTGTACACTGCAGCCTCTTATATACAGGAGGGGAGACTGATCCTCTACTACACCTACTCCTCCTGTTCACTGCAGCCTCTTATATACAGGAGTGGAGGCTGATCCTCTACTACACCTACTCCTCCTGTACACTGCAGCCTCTTATATACAGGAGTGGAGACTGATCCTCTACTACACCTACTCCTCCTGTACACTGCAGCCTCTTATATCAGCCTCCACTCCTGTATATAAGAGGCTGCAGTGTACAGGAGAAGTAGGTGTAGTGGAGGATCAGTCTCCCCTCCTGTATATAAGAGGCTGCAGTGTACAGGAGGAGTAGGTGTAGTGGAGGATCAGTCTCCCCTCCTGTATATAAGAGGCTGCAGTGTACAGGAGGAGTAGGTGTAGTAGAGGATCAGTCTCCTCTCCTGTATATAAGAGGCTGCAGTGTACAGGAGGAGTAGGTGTAGTGGAGGATCAGTCTCCCCTCCTGTATATAAGAGGCTGCAGTGTACAGGAGGAGTAGGTGTAGTGGAGGATCAGTCTCCCCTCCTGTATATAAGAGGCTGCAGTGTACAGGAGGAGTAGGTGTAGTGGAGGATCAGTCTCCCCTCCTGTATATAAGAGGCTGCAGTGTACAGGAGGAGTAGGTGTAGTAGAGGATCAGTCTCCTCTCCTGTATATAAGAGGCTGCAGTGTACAGGAGGAGTAGGTGTAGTGGAGGATCAGTCTCCCCTCCTGTATATAAGAGGCTGCAGTGTACAGGAGGAGTAGGTGTAGTGGAGGATCAGTCTCCCCTCCTGTATATAAGAGGCTGCAGTGTAAAGTAGAAGTAGGTGTAGTGGAGGATCAGTCTCCCCTCCTGTATATAAGAGGCTGCAGTGTACAGGAGGAGTAGGTGTAGTGGAGGATCAGTCTCCCCTCCTGTATATAAGAGGCTGCAGTGTACAGGAGGAGTAGGTGTAGTAGAGGATCAGTCTCCCCTCCTGTATATAAGAGGCTGCAGTGTACAGGAGGAGTAGGTGTAGTGGAGGATCAGTCTCCACTCCTGTATATAAGAGGCTGCAGTGTACAGGAGGAGTAGGTGTAGTGGAGGATCAGTCTCCCCTCCTGTATATAAGAGGCTGCAGTGTACAGGAGGAGTAGGTGTAGTGGAGGATCAGTCTCCCCTCCTGTATATAAGAGGCTGCAGTGTACAGGAGGAGTAGGTGTAGTGGAGGATCAGTCTCCTCTCCTGTATATAAGAGGCTGCAGTGTACAGGAGGAGTAGGTGTAGTGGAGGATCAGTCTCCTCTCCTGTATATAAGAGGCTGCAGTGTACAGGAGGAGTAGGTGTAGTAGAGGATCAGTCTCCACTCCTGTATATAAGAGGCTGCAGTGTACAGGAGGAGTAGGTGTAGTGGAGGATCAGTCTCCCCTCCTGTATATAAGAGGCTGCAGTGTACAGGAGGAGTAGGTGTAGTGGAGGATCAGTCTCCTCTCCTGTATATAAGAGGCTGCAGTGTACAGGAGGAGTAGGTGTAGTAGAGGATCAGTCTCCTCTCCTGTATATAAGAGGCTGCAGTGTACAGGAGGAGTAGGTGTAGTAGAGGATCAGCCTCCACTCCTGTATATAAGAGGCTGCAGTGTACAGGAGGAGTAGGTGTAGTAGAGGATCAGCCTCCCCTCCTGTATATAAGAGGCTGCAGTGTACAGGAGGAGTAGGTGTAGTGGAGGATCAGTCTCCTCTCCTGTATATAAGAGGCTGCAGTGTACAGGAGGAGTAGGTGTAGTAGAGGATCAGTCTCCTCTCCTGTATATAAGAGGCTGCAGTGTACAGGAGGAGTAGGTGTAGTAGAGGATCAGTCTCCCCTCCTGTATATAAGAGGCTGCAGTGTACAGGAGGAAGGGGTGTAGTAGAGGATCAGTCTCCTCTCCTGTATATAAGAGGCTGCAGTGTACAGGAGGAGTAGGTGTAGTGGAGGATCAGTCTCCACTCCTGTATATAAGAGGCTGCAGTGTACAGGAGGAGTAGGTGTAGTGGAGGATCAGTCTCCACTCCTGTATATAAGAGGCTGCAGTGTACAGGAGGAGTAGGTGTAGTGGAGGATCAGTCTCCCCTCCTGTATATAAGAGGCTGCAGTGTACAGGAGGAGTAGGTGTAGTGGAGGATCAGTCTCCCCTCCTGTATATAAGAGGCTGCAGTGTACAGGAGGAGTAGGTGTAGTGGAGGATCAGTCTCCACTCCTGTATATAAGAGGCTGCAGTGTACAGGAGGAGTAGGTGTAGTAGAGGATCAGTCTCCCCTCCTGTATATAAGAGGCTGCAGTGTACAGGAGGAGTAGGTGTAGTAGAGGATCAGTCTCCCCTCCTGTATATAAGAGGCTGCAGTGTACAGGAGGAGTAGGTGTAGTGGAGGATCAGTCTCCACTCCTGTATATAAGAGGCTGCAGTGTACAGGAGGAGTAGGTGTAGTGGAGGATCAGTCTCCTCTCCTGTATATAAGAGGCTGCAGTGTACAGGAGGAGTATGTGTAGTGGAGGATCAGTCTCCCCTCCTGTATATAAGAGGCTGCAGTGTACAGGAGGAGTAGGTGTAGTGGAGGATCAGTCTCCACTCCTGTATATAAGAGGCTGCAGTGTACAGGAGGAGTAGGTGTAGTAGAGGATCAGTCTCCTCTCCTGTATATAAGAGGCTGCAGTGTACAGGAGGAGTAGGTGTAGTAGAGGATCAGTCTCCCCTCCTGTATATAAGAGGCTGCAGTGTTCAGGAGGAGTAGGTGTAGTAGAGGATCAGTCTCCACTCCTGTATATAAGAGGCTGCAGTGTACATGAGGAGTAGGTGTAGTGGAGGATCAGTCTCCTCTCCTGTATATAAGAGGCTGCAGTGTACAGGAGGAGTAGGTGTAGTAGAGGATCAGTCTCCTCTCCTGTATATAAGAGGCTGCAGTGTACAGGAGGAGTAGGTGTAGTGGAGGATCAGTCTCCTCTCCTGTATATAAGAGGCTGCAGTGTACAGGAGGAGTAGGTGTAGTGGAGGATCAGTCTCCTCTCCTGTATATAAGAGGCTGCAGTGTACAGGAGGAGTAGGTGTAGTGGAGGATCAGTCTCCTCTCCTGTATATAAGAGGCTGCAGTGTACAGGAGGAGTAGGTGTAGTGGAGGATCAGTCTCCCCTCCTGTATATAAGAGGCTGCAGTGTACAGGAGGAGTAGGTGTAGTTGAGGATCAGTCTCCCCTCCTGTATATAAGAGGCTGCAGTGTACAGGAGGAGTAGGTGTAGTGGAGGATCAGTCTCCTCTCCTGTATATAAGAGGCTGCAGTGTACAGGAGGAGTAGGTGTAGTGGAGGATCAGTCTCCCCTCCTGTATATAAGAGGCTGCAGTGTACAGGAGGAGTAGGTGTAGTGGAGGATCAGTCTCCCCTCCTGTATATAAGAGGCTGCAGTGTACAGGAGGAGTAGGTGTAGTGGAGGATCAGTCTCCCCTCCTGTATATAAGAGGCTGCAGTGTACAGGAGGAGTAGGTGTAGTGGAGGATCAGTCTCCTCTCCTGTATATAAGAGGCTGCAGTGTACAGGAGGAGTAGGTGTAGTGGAGGATCAGTCTCCTCTCCTGTATATAAGAGGCTGCAGTGTACAGGAGGAGTAGGTGTAGTAGAGGATCAGTCTCCACTCCTGTATATAAGAGGCTGCAGTGTACAGGAGGAGTAGGTGTAGTGGAGGATCAGTCTCCACTCCTGTATATAAGAGGCTGCAGTGTACAGGAGGAGTAGGTGTAGTGGAGGATCAGTCTCCCCTCCTGTATATAAGAGGCTGCAGTGTACAGGAGGAGTAGGTGTAGTGGAGGATCAGTCTCCTCTCCTGTATATAAGAGGCTGCAGTGTACAGGAGGAGTAGGTGTAGTAGAGGATCAGTCTCCTCTCCTGTATATAAGAGGCTGCAGTGTACAGGAGGAGTAGGTGTAGTAGAGGATCAGCCTCCACTCCTGTATATAAGAGGCTGCAGTGTACAGGAGGAGTAGGTGTAGTAGAGGATCAGCCTCCCCTCCTGTATATAAGAGGCTGCAGTGTACAGGAGGAGTAGGTGTAGTGGAGGATCAGTCTCCTCTCCTGTATATAAGAGGCTGCAGTGTACAGGAGGAGTAGGTGTAGTAGAGGATCAGTCTCCTCTCCTGTATATAAGAGGCTGCAGTGTACAGGAGGAGTAGGTGTAGTAGAGGATCAGTCTCCCCTCCTGTATATAAGAGGCTGCAGTGTACAGGAGGAAGGGGTGTAGTAGAGGATCAGTCTCCTCTCCTGTATATAAGAGGCTGCAGTGTACAGGAGGAGTAGGTGTAGTGGAGGATCAGTCTCCACTCCTGTATATAAGAGGCTGCAGTGTACAGGAGGAGTAGGTGTAGTGGAGGATCAGTCTCCACTCCTGTATATAAGAGGCTGCAGTGTACAGGAGGAGTAGGTGTAGTGGAGGATCAGTCTCCCCTCCTGTATATAAGAGGCTGCAGTGTACAGGAGGAGTAGGTGTAGTGGAGGATCAGTCTCCCCTCCTGTATATAAGAGGCTGCAGTGTACAGGAGGAGTAGGTGTAGTGGAGGATCAGTCTCCACTCCTGTATATAAGAGGCTGCAGTGTACAGGAGGAGTAGGTGTAGTAGAGGATCAGTCTCCCCTCCTGTATATAAGAGGCTGCAGTGTACAGGAGGAGTAGGTGTAGTAGAGGATCAGTCTCCCCTCCTGTATATAAGAGGCTGCAGTGTACAGGAGGAGTAGGTGTAGTGGAGGATCAGTCTCCACTCCTGTATATAAGAGGCTGCAGTGTACAGGAGGAGTAGGTGTAGTGGAGGATCAGTCTCCTCTCCTGTATATAAGAGGCTGCAGTGTACAGGAGGAGTATGTGTAGTGGAGGATCAGTCTCCCCTCCTGTATATAAGAGGCTGCAGTGTACAGGAGGAGTAGGTGTAGTGGAGGATCAGTCTCCACTCCTGTATATAAGAGGCTGCAGTGTACAGGAGGAGTAGGTGTAGTAGAGGATCAGTCTCCTCTCCTGTATATAAGAGGCTGCAGTGTACAGGAGGAGTAGGTGTAGTAGAGGATCAGTCTCCCCTCCTGTATATAAGAGGCTGCAGTGTTCAGGAGGAGTAGGTGTAGTAGAGGATCAGTCTCCTCTCCTGTATATAAGAGGCTGCAGTGTACAGGAGGAGTAGGTGTAGTGGAGGATCAGTCTCCACTCCTGTATATAAGAGGCTGCAGTGTACAGGAGGAGTAGGTGTAGTAGAGGATCAGTCTCCTCTCCTGTATATAAGAGGCTGCAGTGTACAGGAGGAGTAGGTGTAGTGGAGGATCAGTCTCCACTCCTGTATATAAGAGGCTGCAGTGTACAGGAGGAGTAGGTGTAGTGGAGGATCAGTCTCCCCTCCTGTATATAAGAGGCTGCAGTGTACAGGAGGAGGAGGTGTAGTGGAGGATCAGTCTCCCCTCCTGTATATAAGAGGCTGCAGTGTACAGGAGGAGTAGGTGTAGTGGAGGATCAGTCTCCACTCCTGTATATAAGAGGCTGCAGTGTACAGGAGGAGTAGGTGTAGTGGAGGATCAGTCTCCCCTCCTGTATATAAGAGGCTGCAGTGTACAGGAGGAGTAGGTGTAGTGGAGGATCAGTCTCCTCTCCTGTATATAAGAGGCTGCAGTGTACAGGAGGAGTAGGTGTAGTGGAGGATCAGTCTCCACTCCTGTATATAAGAGGCTGCAGTGTACAGGAGGAGTAGGTGTAGTGGAGGATCAGTCTCCACTCCTGTATATAAGAGGCTGCAGTGTACAGGAGGAGTAGGTGTAGTAGAGGATCAGTCTCCACTCCTGTATATAAGAGGCTGTAGTGTACATGAGGAGTAGGTGTAGTGGAGGATCAGTCTCCTCTCCTGTATATAAGAGGCTGCAGTGTACAGGAGGAGTAGGTGTAGTAGAGGATCAGTCTCCTCTCCTGTATATAAGAGGCTGCAGTGTACAGGAGGAGTAGGAGTAGTGGAGGATCAGTCTCCACTCCTGTATATAAGAGGCTGCAGTGTACAGGAGGAGTAGGTGTAGTGGAGGATCAGTCTCCTCTCCTGTATATAAGAGGCTGCAGTGTACAGGAGGAGTAGGTGTAGTAGAGGATCAGTCTCCACTCCTGTATATAAGAGGCTGCAGTGTACAGGAGGAGTAGGTGTAGTGGAGGATCAGTCTCCCCTCCTGTATATAAGAGGCTGCAGTGTACAGGAGGAGTAGGTGTAGTGGAGGATCAGTCTCCACTCCTGTATATAAGAGGCTGCAGTGTACAGGAGGAAGGGGTGTAGTAGAGGATCAGTCTCCTCTCCTGTATATAAGAGGCTGCAGTGTACAGGAGGAGTAGGTGTAGTGGAGGATCAGTCTCCTCTCCTGTATATAAGAGGCTGCAGTGTACAGGAGGAGTAGGTGTAGTGGAGGATCAGTCTCCCCTCCTGTATATAAGAGGCTGCAGTGTACAGGAGGAGTAGGTGTAGTAGAGGATCAGTCTCCCCTCCTGTATATAAGAGGCTGCAGTGTACAGGAGGAGTAGGTGTAGTGGAGGATCAGTCTCCACTCCTGTATATAAGAAGCTGCAGTGTACAGGAGGAGTAGGTGTAGTAGAGGATCAGTCTCCCCTCCTGTATATAAGAGGCTGCAGTGTACAGGAGGAGTAGGTGTAGTGGAGGATCAGTCTCCACTCCTGTATATAAGAGGCTGCAGTGTACAGGAGGAGTAGGTGTAGTGGAGGATCAGTCTCCTCTCCTGTATATAAGAGGCTGCAGTGTACAGGAGGAGTATGTGTAGTGGAGGATCAGTCTCCCCTCCTGTATATAAGAGGCTGCAGTGTACAGGAGGAGTAGGTGTAGTGGAGGATCAGTCTCCACTCCTGTATATAAGAGGCTGCAGTGTACAGGAGGAGTAGGTGTAGTAGAGGATCAGTCTCCTCTCCTGTATATAAGAGGCTGCAGTGTACAGGAGGAGTAGGTGTAGTAGAGGATCAGTCTCCCCTCCTGTATATAAGAGGCTGCAGTGTTCAGGAGGAGTAGGTGTAGTAGAGGATCAGTCTCCTCTCCTGTATATAAGAGGCTGCAGTGTACAGGAGGAGTAGGTGTAGTGGAGGATCAGTCTCCACTCCTGTATATAAGAGGCTGCAGTGTACAGGAGGAGTAGGTGTAGTAGAGGATCAGTCTCCTCTCCTGTATATAAGAGGCTGCAGTGTACAGGAGGAGTAGGTGTAGTGGAGGATCAGTCTCCACTCCTGTATATAAGAGGCTGCAGTGTACAGGAGGAGTAGGTGTAGTGGAGGATCAGTCTCCCCTCCTGTATATAAGAGGCTGCAGTGTACAGGAGGAGGAGGTGTAGTGGAGGATCAGTCTCCCCTCCTGTATATAAGAGGCTGCAGTGTACAGGAGGAGTAGGTGTAGTGGAGGATCAGTCTCCACTCCTGTATATAAGAGGCTGCAGTGTACAGGAGGAGTAGGTGTAGTGGAGGATCAGTCTCCCCTCCTGTATATAAGAGGCTGCAGTGTACAGGAGGAGTAGGTGTAGTGGAGGATCAGTCTCCTCTCCTGTATATAAGAGGCTGCAGTGTACAGGAGGAGTAGGTGTAGTGGAGGATCAGTCTCCACTCCTGTATATAAGAGGCTGCAGTGTACAGGAGGAGTAGGTGTAGTGGAGGATCAGTCTCCACTCCTGTATATAAGAGGCTGCAGTGTACAGGAGGAGTAGGTGTAGTAGAGGATCAGTCTCCACTCCTGTATATAAGAGGCTGTAGTGTACATGAGGAGTAGGTGTAGTGGAGGATCAGTCTCCTCTCCTGTATATAAGAGGCTGCAGTGTACAGGAGGAGTAGGTGTAGTAGAGGATCAGTCTCCTCTCCTGTATATAAGAGGCTGCAGTGTACAGGAGGAGTAGGAGTAGTGGAGGATCAGTCTCCACTCCTGTATATAAGAGGCTGCAGTGTACAGGAGGAGTAGGTGTAGTGGAGGATCAGTCTCCTCTCCTGTATATAAGAGGCTGCAGTGTACAGGAGGAGTAGGTGTAGTAGAGGATCAGTCTCCACTCCTGTATATAAGAGGCTGCAGTGTACAGGAGGAGTAGGTGTAGTGGAGGATCAGTCTCCCCTCCTGTATATAAGAGGCTGCAGTGTACAGGAGGAGTAGGTGTAGTGGAGGATCAGTCTCCACTCCTGTATATAAGAGGCTGCAGTGTACAGGAGGAAGGGGTGTAGTAGAGGATCAGTCTCCTCTCCTGTATATAAGAGGCTGCAGTGTACAGGAGGAGTAGGTGTAGTGGAGGATCAGTCTCCTCTCCTGTATATAAGAGGCTGCAGTGTACAGGAGGAGTAGGTGTAGTGGAGGATCAGTCTCCCCTCCTGTATATAAGAGGCTGCAGTGTACAGGAGGAGTAGGTGTAGTAGAGGATCAGTCTCCCCTCCTGTATATAAGAGGCTGCAGTGTACAGGAGGAGTAGGTGTAGTGGAGGATCAGTCTCCACTCCTGTATATAAGAAGCTGCAGTGTACAGGAGGAGTAGGTGTAGTAGAGGATCAGTCTCCCCTCCTGTATATAAGAGGCTGCAGTGTACAGGAGGAGTAGGTGTACTGGAGGATCAGCCTCCACTCCTGTATATAAGAGGCTGCAGTGTACAGGAGGAGTAGGTGTAGTGGAGGATCAGTCTCCCCTCCTGTATATAAGAGGCTGCAGTGTACAGGAGGAGTAGGTGTAGTGGAGGATCAGTCTCCTCTCCTGTATATAAGAGGCTGCAGTGTACAGGAGGAGTAGGTGTAGTGGAGGATCAGTCTCCTCTCCTGTATATAAGAGGCTGCAGTGTACAGGAGGAGTAGGTGTAGTGGAGGATCAGTCTCCTCTCCTGTATATAAGAGGCTGCAGTGTACAGGAGGAGTAGGTGTAGTGGAGGATCAGTCTCCTCTCCTGTATATAAGAGGCTGCAGTGTACAGGAGGAGTAGGTGTAGTGGAGGATCAGTCTCCCCTCCTGTATATAAGAGGCTGCAGTGTACAGGAGGAGTAGGTGTAGTGGAGGATCAGTCTCCACTCCTGTATATAAGAGGCTGCAGTGTACAGGAGGAGTAGGTGTAGTGGAGGATCAGTCTCCCCTCCTGTATATAAGAGGCTGCAGTGTACAGGAGGAGTAGGTGTAGTAGAGGATCAGTCTCCCCTCCTGTATATAAGAGGCTGCAGTGTACAGGAGGAGTAGGTGTAGTAGAGGATCAGTCTCCTCTCCTGTATATAAGAGGCTGCAGTGTACAGGAGGAGTAGGTGTAGTAGAGGATCAGTCTCCTCTCCTGTATATAAGAGGCTGCAGTGTACAGGAGGAGTAGGTGTAGTGGAGGATCAGTCTCCCCTCCTGTATATAAGAGGCTGCAGTGTACAGGAGGAGTAGGTGTAGTAGAGGATCAGTCTCCTCTCCTGTATATAAGAGGCTGCAGTGTACAGGAGGAGTAGGTGTAGTGGAGGATCAGTCTCCCCTCCTGTATATAAGAGGCTGCAGTGTACAGGAGGAGTAGGTGTAGTGGAGGATCAGTCTCCTCTCCTGTATATAAGAGGCTGCAGTGTACAGGAGGAGTAGGTGTAGTGGAGGATCAGTCTCCTCTCCTGTATATAAGAGGCTGCAGTGTACAGGAGGAGTAGGTGTAGTGGAGGATCAGTCTCCCCTCCTGTATATAAGAGGCTGCAGTGTACAGGAGGAGTAGGTGTAGTGGAGGATCAGTCTCCTCTCCTGTATATAAGAGGCTGCAGTGTACAGGAGGAGTAGGTGTAGTGGAGGATCAGTCTCCCCTCCTGTATATAAGAGGCTGCAGTGTACAGGAGGAGTAGGTGTAGTAGAGGATCAGTCTCCTCTCCTGTATATAAGAGGCTGCAGTGTACAGGAGGAGTAGGTGTAGTAGAGGATCAGTCTCCTCTCCTGTATATAAGAGGCTGCAGTGTACAGGAGGAGTAGGTGTAGTGGAGGATCAGTCTCCTCTCCTGTATATAAGAGGCTGCAGTGTACAGGAGGAGTAGGTGTAGTGGAGGATCAGTCTCCCCTCCTGTATATAAGAGGCTGCAGTGTACAGGAGGAGTAGGTGTACTGGAGGATCAGCCTCCACTCCTGTATATAAGAGGCTGCAGTGTACAGGAGGAGTAGGTGTAGTGGAGGATCAGTCTCCCCTCCTGTATATAAGAGGCTGCAGTGTACAGGAGGAGTAGGTGTAGTGGAGGATCAGTCTCCTCTCCTGTATATAAGAGGCTGCAGTGTACAGGAGGAGTAGGTGTAGTGGAGGATCAGTCTCCTCTCCTGTATATAAGAGGCTGCAGTGTACAGGAGGAGTAGGTGTAGTGGAGGATCAGTCTCCTCTCCTGTATATAAGAGGCTGCAGTGTACAGGAGGAGTAGGTGTAGTAGAGGATCAGTCTCCCCGCCCTTGTCAGTACATCAGCCAGCCGGCAGCCTCCCCTCCTGTATATAAGAGGCTGCAGTGTACAGGAGGAGTAGGTGTAGTGGAGGATCAGTCTCCCCTCCTGTATATAAGAGGCTGCAGTGTACAGGAGGAGTAGGTGTAGTAGAGGATCAGTCTCCTCTCCTGTATATAAGAGGCTGCAGTGTACAGGAGGAGTAGGTGTAGTAGAGGATCAGTCTCCTCTCCTGTATATAAGAGGCTGCAGTGTACAGGAGGAGTAGGTGTAGTAGAGGATCAGTCTCCCCGCCCTTGTCAGTACATCAGCCAGCCGGCAGCCTCCCCTCCTGTATATAAGAGGCTGCAGTGTACAGGAGCTGTAGTGTGTGCTGTGGCCGCCGGCTGTGGATTGCCTCCTGGTTATGAGTGTCGCTCTCTCCCTCCTCAGGTGCTGAGCTCTGTCCTGTCCCGGTTCCCCGGTTCCCATGATGGTTGTGTGGTGTTTGGCCGCTCTGGCCGCCTGTCTGGTCTCCCTGGCTCTGCTCCTCGCGGTGTCCCAGCAGCTTTGGCAATTGCGCTGGGCGGCCACCCGGGACAAGTCGTGCAAGCTGCCCATGCCCAGGGGCTCCATGGGATTTCCACTGGTGGGCGAAACTTTCCACTGGATCTTACAGGTAAGGAACCCTTCCGTGACTTGGCACTAGTGATGGCACCTGCGCTGTGTCACCTGTCTGGGACACGAGAAAGTTATGTTATCTGTTACTTGTGATGTTATGTTACCTGTGTCACTTGTGATGTTATGTTACCTATCTGTGACACTAGTGATATTATGTTATCTGTGACACTAGTGATATTATGTTATCTGTGACACTAGTGATGTTATGTTATCTGTGACACTTGTGATGTTATGTTATCTGTGACACTTGTGATGTTATGTTATCTGTCACTTGTGATGTTATGTTATCTGTGACACTTGTGATGTTATGTTACCTATCTGTGACACTTGTGATGTTATGTTATCTGTGACACTTGTGATGTTATGTTATCTGTCACTAGTGATATTATGTTATCTGTGACACTTGTGATATTATGTTATCTGTGACACTAGTGATGTTATGTTATCTGTCACTTGTGATGTTATGTTATCTGTGACACTTGTGATGTTATGTTATCTGTGACACTTGTGATGTTATGTTACCTATCTGTGACACTTGTGATGTTATGTTACCTATCTGTGACACTTGTGATGTTATGTTATCTGTCACTAGTGATATTATGTTATCTGTGACACTTGTGATATTATGTTATCTGTGACACTAGTGATGTTATGTTATCTGTCACTTGTGATGTTATGTTATCTGTGACACTTGTGATGTTATGTTATCTGTGACACTTGTGATGTTATGTTACCTATCTGTGACACTTGTGATGTTATGTTACCTATATGTGTCACTTGTGATATTATGTTATCTGTCACTAGTGATATTATGTTATCTGTGACACTTGTGATATTATGTTATCTGTGACACTAGTGATGTTATGTTATCTGTCACTTGTGATGTTATGTTACCTATATGTGTCACTTGTGATATTATGTTATCTGTCACTAGTGATATTATGTTATCTGTGACACTTGTGATATTATGTTATCTGTGACACTAGTGATGTTATGTTATCTGTCACTTGTGATGTTATGTTATCTGTGACACTTGTGATGTTATGTTATCTGTGACACTTGTGATGTTATGTTACCTAACTGTGACACTTGTGATGTTATGTTACCTATATGTGTCACTTGTGATATTATGTTATCTGTCACTAGTGATATTATGTTATCTGTGACACTTGTGATATTATGTTATCTGTGACACTAGTGATGTTATGTTATCTGTGACACTAGTGATGTTATGTTATCTGTGACACTAGTGATGTTATGTTATCTGTGACACACGTGTTATTATGTTACCTATCTGTGTCACTAGTGATATTATGTTATCTGTGACACTAGTGATGTTATGTTATCTGTGACACTTGTGATATTATGTTATCTGTGTCACTAGTGATATTATGTTATCTGTGACACTAGTGATGTTATGTTATCTGTGACACTTGTGATATTATGTTATCTGTGTCACTAGTGATATTATGTTATCTGTGTCACTAGTGATATTATGTTATCTGTGACACTAGTGATGTTATGTTATCTGTGACACACGTGTTATTATGTTACCTATCTGTGTCACTAGTGATATTATGTTATCTGTGACACTTGTGATGTTGTTACCTATAAGTGTCACTAGTGATTTAATGTTATCTGTGACACTTGTGATGTTATGTTATCTGTGACACTAGTGATGTTATGTTATCTGTGACACTAGTGATGTCAAGCTACCTGTATATGACCCTAGTGATGTTTTGTTATCTGTGATACAAGTAATGCTATGTTATTTGTCTGGGACACAAGTGATGTTACCTGTGTGTGACACTTGTGACATCATGTTACTTGCATGTGATTCTAGTAAACTTATATTACCTGCATGTTATACTAGTGATATTATGTTATCTGCCTGTTATACTAGTGATATTATGTTACCTGCCTGTTATACTAGTGATATTATGTTATCTGCCTGTTATACTAGTGATATTATGTTACCTGCCTGTTATACTAGTGATATTATGTTACCTGCCTGTTATACTAGTGATATTATGTTACCTGTCTGTGATACTAGTGATATTATGTTACCTGCCTGTTATACTAGTGATATTATGTTACCTGCCTGTTATACTAGTGATATTATGTTATCTGCCTGTGATACTAGTGATATTATGTTACCTGCCTGTTATACTAGTGATATTATGTTACCTGCCTGTTATACTAGTGATATTATGTTACCTGCCTGTTATACTAGTGATATTATGTTACCTGTCTGTGATACTAGTGATATTATGTTACCTGCCTGTTATACTAGTGATATTATGTTACCTGCCTGTTATACTAGTGATATTATGTTACCTGCCTGTGATACTAGTGATATTATGTTACCTGCCTGTTATACTAGTGATATTATGTTACCTGCCTGTTATACTAGTGATATTATGTTACCTGTCTGTGATACTAGTGATATTATGTTACCTGCCTGTGATACTAGTGATATTATGTTACCTGCCTGTTATACTAGTGATATTATGTTACCTGCCTGTGATACTAGTGATATTATGTTACCTGCCTGTTATACTAGTGATATTATGTTACCTGCCTGTGATACTAGTGATATTATGTTACCTGCCTGTTATACTAGTGATATTATGTTACCTGCCTGTTATACTAGTGATATTATGTTACCTGCCTGTTATACTAGTGATATTATGTTACCTGCCTGTGGTACTAGTGATATTATGTTACCTGCCTGTGATACTAGTGATATTATGTTACCTGCCTGTGATACTAGTGATATTATGTTACCTGCCTGTGATACTAGTGATATTATGTTATCTGCCTGTTATACTAGTGATATTATGTTACCTGCCTGTTATACTAGTGATATTATGTTACCTGCCTGTTATACTAGTGATATTATGTTACCTGCCTGTTATACTAGTGATATTATGTTACCTGCCTGTTATACTAGTGATATTATGTTACCTGCCTGTTATACTAGTGATATTGTTACCTGCCTGTTATACTAGTGATATTATGTTACCTGCCTGTTATACTAGTGATATTATGTTACCTGCCTGTTATACTAGTGATATTATGTTACCTGCCTGTGATACTAGTGATGTTATGTTACCTGCCTGTTATACTAGTGATATTATGTTACCTGTATGTGATTTAAGTGAAGCTATTCAACCTGTCAGTGACAATAGTGATGTTTTGTTATCTATATGTCACACTAGTGGATATGTTATCTGTGACACTAGTGGTTATGTTATCTGTGTCACTAGTGGTTATGTTATCTGTGTCACTAGTGGTTATGTTATCTGTGTCACTAGTGGTTATGTTATCTGTGGCACTAGTGGTTATGTTATCTGTGGCACTAGTGGTTATGTTATCCGTGTCACTAGTGGTTATGTTATCTGTGTCACTAGTGGTTATGTTATCTGTGTCACTAGTGGTTATGTTATCTGTGTCACTAGTGGTTATGTTATCTGTGTCACTAGTGGTTATGTTATCTGTGTCACTAGTGGTTATGTTATCTGTGTCACTAGTGGTTATGTTATCTGTGTCACTAGTGGTTGTGTTATCTGTGTCACTAGTGGTTATGTTATCTGTGTCACTAGTGGTTATGTTATCTGTGTTACTAGTGGTTATGTTATCTGTGTCACTAGTGGTTGTGTTATATGTGTCACTAGTGGTTATGTTATCTGTGTCACTAGTGGTTATGTTATCTGTGTCACTAGTGGTTATGTTATCTGTGTCACTAGTGGTTATGTTATCTGTGTCACTAGTGGTTATGTTATCTGTGTCACTAGTGGTTGTGTTATATGTGTCACTAGTGGTTATGTTATCTGTGTCACTAGTGGTTATGTTATCTGTGTCACTAGTGGTTATGTTATCTGTGTCACTAGTGGTTATGTTATCTGTGTCACTAGTGGTTATGTTATCTGTGTCACTCGTGGTTATGTTATCTGTGTCACTAGTGGTTGTGTTATATGTGTCACTAGTGGTATTATGTTATCTGTGTCACTCGTGGTTTTGTTATCTGTGACTCTTGCGATGTTGTTACCTATATGTAATCCTAGTGATGTTATGTTATTTTTTTGTGGCACTATTGATGTTAAGTTACTTGTGTGACACATCATAAAATGTTCTTACATATGTTACATATTCTAGTGAAGTTATATTACCTGCTTGTGATACTAGTGATACAATGTTACCTGCATGGGATTTAAGTGATGCTAATCTGTCAGTGACAATAGTGAAGTTTTGTTATCTATCTGTAACACTAGTGAAGTAATGTTATCTATCTGTGACACTAGTGGCATTATATTACCTGCCTTTGACTTTGGCAAAGTTGTGTTACCTTTCTGTGACACTAGTGACATTATGCATGTCATTTAAGTGATGTTATGCAAGCTGTCAGGGACAATTATAATCATATTATGTATCAAAGTATAATTGATGATAGTGATGTAATGTTACATGCCTTTTGTCACTAGTGGTGTTATGCTACCTGTCTATGTTACTAGTGCAGTTACATTACCTGTCTGACATAAGTGATGGCATATTGACAGTGATGTAATGTTACATGCCTTTTGTCACTAGTGAAGTTATGAGACCTGTCTATGACACTATTTATAGAATGTCACCTGTAATATACTTGAGTGTGACTCTAGTGATGTCACAGTACCTGTAGGTGATACTGGTGACATCGTGTTACCTGCCTGAGACACAAATGCCAGTATATGACAGGTGTAGTGATGCTATATTAGCTGCCTGTGGTAGTAGTGATAATATATTACTAGTCCGTCACACTAATGACATTGTATTATTACTTGTGTGTAACATGAGTTTCATTATATTACTAGCCTGTAAAACTATAGATATTAAATTATCTGCTTGTGATACTAGTGAAGTAATGTTACCTGTTCGTGCCTCTAATTACATAATATTATGTCAGTGATCCTAGTGACATTGTGTTGTCTGCATGTGGAAGTAGTGATATACATTTTTTGGTCACACTAATGGCATTATATTACCTGTTTGTAACACTAGTGTTGTTATATTACATGTTAGTGATAGTAGTGGAATTATGTCACCTGCTTCTGACACCAGGGACATTATATTAGCTGTCTGTAAGACTAGTGACATTATATTACTGCTTTTGACACTAGGCTGAATATTCTAACTTGCCTGCGGCACTAATGACATTATATTACCTGTGTGTGACACTTGTATGTTATGTTACCTGTCTATGACACTAAACCCATTACACTACCTGTTTGTGACACTAGAGACTTAATATTACCTGCTTGTGACACTAGTGACGTTATTTTACATACCTTAACACTATTGACGTACATGTAACACTAGAAACATTATTTTACAGACCTGTGACATTAGTGATGTACGTGACACCAGTAATGTTATTTTACAGACCTGTGACACTAGTGATGTACGTGACACCAGTGATGTTATTTTACAGACCTGTGACACTAGTGAAGTATGTGACACCAGTGATGTTACTTTACAGACCTGTGACACTAGTGAAGTATGTGACACCAGTGATGTTACCTTACAGACCTGTGACACTAGTGATGTACGTGACACCAGTGATGTTATTTTACAGACCTGTGACACTAGTGAAGTATGTGACACCAGTGATGTTACTTTACAGACCTGTGACACTAGTGAAGTATGTGACACCAGTGATGTTACCTTACAGACCTGTGACACTAGTGATGTACGTGACACCAGTGATGTTATTTTACAGACCTGTGACACTAGTGAAGTATGTGACACCAGTGATGTTATTTTACAGACCTGTGACACTAGTGATGTACGTGACACCGGTGATGTTACTTTACAGACCTGTGACACTAGTGATGTACGTGACACCAGTGATGTTATTTTACAGACCTGTGACACTAGTGATGTACGTTACACCAGTGATGTTATTTTACAGACCTGTGACACTAGTGATGTACGTGACACTGGTGATGTTATTTTACAGACCTGTGACACTAGTGATGTACGTGACACCAGTGATGTTACCTTACAGACCTGTGACACTAGTGAAGTATGTGACACCAGTGATGTTATTTTACAGACCTGTGACACTAGTGATGTACGTGACACTGGTGATGTTATTTTACAGACCTGTGACACTAGTGATGTACGTGACACCAGTGATGTTACCTTACAGACCTGTGACACTAGTGAAGTATGTGACACCAGTGATGTTATTTTACAGACCTGTGACACTAGTGATGTACGTGACACCAGTGATGTTATTTTACAGACCTGTGACACTAGTGATGTACGTGACACCAGTGATGTTACCTTACAGACCTGTGACACTAGTGATGTATGTGACACCAGTGATGTTATTTTACAGACCTGTGACACTAGTGATGTACGTGACACCAGTGATGTTACCTTACAGACCTGTGACACTAGTGATGTATGTGACACCGGTGATGTTATTTCACAGACCTGTGACACTAGTGAAGTACGTGACATCAGTGATGTTATTTTACAGACCTGTGACACTAGTGATGTACGTGACACCAGTGATGTTATTTTACAGACCTGTGACACTAGTGATGTATGTGACACCAGTGATGTTATTTTACAGACCTGTGACACTAGTGATGTACGTGACACCAGTGATGTTATTTTACAGACCTGTGACACTAGTGATGTACGTGACACCAGTGATGTTATTTTACAGACCTGTGACACTAGTGATGTACGTGACACCAGTGATGTTATTTTACAGACCTGTGACACTAGTGATGTACGTGACATCAGTGATGTTATTTTACAGACCTGTGACACTAGTGATGTATGTGACACCAGTAATGTTATTTTACAGACCTGTGACACTAGTGATGTACGTGACACCAGTGATGTTATTTTACAGACCTGTGACACTAGTGATGTACGTGACACCAGTGATGTTATTTTACAGACCTGTGACACTAGTGAAGTATGTGACACCAGTGATGTTACCTTACAGACCTGTGACACTAGTGATGTACGTGACACCAGTGATGTTATTTTACAGACCTGTGACACTAGTGAAGTATGTGACACCAGTGATGTTACTTTACAGACCTGTGACACTAGTGAAGTATGTGACACCAGTGATGTTACCTTACAGACCTGTGACACTAGTGATGTACGTGACACCAGTGATGTTATTTTACAGACCTGTGACACTAGTGAAGTATGTGACACCAGTGATGTTACTTTACAGACCTGTTACACTAGTGATGTACGTGACACCAGTGATGTTATTT
The DNA here is from genome assembly GCF_029499605.1 of Hyla sarda. Lineage (NCBI taxonomy): Eukaryota > Metazoa > Chordata > Amphibia > Anura > Hylidae > Hyla > Hyla sarda. Next base: position 16,396,108 of record NC_079189.1, read on the forward strand.
TACAGACCTGTGACACTAGTGATGTATGTGACACCAGTGATGTTATTTTACAGACCTGTGACACTAGTGATGTACGTGAGACCAGTGATGTTATTTTACAGACCTGTGACACTAGTGATGTACGTGACACCAGTGATGTTATTTTACAGACCTGTGACACTAGTGAAGTATGTGACACCAGTGATGTTATTTTACAGACCTGTGACACTAGTGATGTACGTGACACCAGTGATGTTACCTTACAGACCTGTGACACTAGTGAAGTATGTGACACCAGTGATGTTATTTTACAGACCTGTGACACTAGTGATGTACGTGACACCAGTGATGTTATTTTACAGACCTGTGACACTAGTGATGTACGTGACACCAGTGATGTTACCTTACAGACCTGTGACACTAGTGATGTATGTGACACCAGTGATGTTATTTTACAGACCTGTGACACTAGTGATGTACGTGACACCAGTGATGTTACCTTACAGACCTGTGACACTAGTGATGTATGTGACACCGGTGATGTTATTTCACAGACCTGTGACACTAGTGAAGTACGTGACATCAGTGATGTTATTTTACAGACCTGTGACACTAGTGATGTACGTGACACCAGTGATGTTATTTTACAGACCTGTGACACTAGTGATGTATGTGACACCAGTGATGTTATTTTACAGACCTGTGACACTAGTGATGTACGTGACACCAGTGATGTTATTTTACAGACCTGTGACACTAGTGATGTACGTGACACCAGTGATGTTATTTTACAGACCTGTGACACTAGTGATGTACGTGACACCAGTGATGTTATTTTACAGACCTGTGACACTAGTGATGTACGTGACATCAGTGATGTTATTTTACAGACCTGTGACACTAGTGATGTATGTGACACCAGTAATGTTATTTTACAGACCTGTGACACTAGTGATGTACGTGACACCAGTGATGTTATTTTACAGACCTGTGACACTAGTGATGTACGTGACACCAGTGATGTTATTTTACAGACCTGTGACACTAGTGAAGTATGTGACACCAGTGATGTTACCTTACAGACCTGTGACACTAGTGATGTACGTGACACCAGTGATGTTATTTTACAGACCTGTGACACTAGTGAAGTATGTGACACCAGTGATGTTACTTTACAGACCTGTGACACTAGTGAAGTATGTGACACCAGTGATGTTACCTTACAGACCTGTGACACTAGTGATGTACGTGACACCAGTGATGTTATTTTACAGACCTGTGACACTAGTGAAGTATGTGACACCAGTGATGTTACTTTACAGACCTGTTACACTAGTGATGTACGTGACACCAGTGATGTTATTTTACAGACCTGTGACACTAGTGATGTATGTGACACCAGTGATGTTATTTTACAGACCTGTGACACTAGTGATGTACGTGAGACCAGTGATGTTATTTTACAGACCTGTGACACTAGTGATGTACGTGACACCAGTGATGTTATTTTACAGACCTGTGACACTAGTGATGTACGTGACACCAGTGATGTTATTTTACAGACCTGTGACACTAGTGATGTACGTGACACCAGTGATGTTACCTTATAGACCTGTGACACTAGTGATGTACGTGACACCAGTGATGTTATTTTACAGACCTGTGACACTAGTGATGTATGTGACACCAGTGATGTTATTTTACAGACCTGTGACACTAGTGATGTACGTGACACCAGTGATGTTATTTTACAGACCAGTGACACTAGTGATGTACGTGACACCAGTGATGTTACCTTACAGACCTGTGACACTAGTGAAGTATGTGACACCAGTGATGTTACTTTACAGACCTGTTACACTAGTGATGTACGTGACACCAGTGATGTTATTTTACAGACCTGTGACACTAGTGATGTACGTGACACCAGTGATGTTATTTTACAGACCTGTGACACTAGTGATGTACGTGACACCAGTGATGTTATTTTACAGACCTGTGACACTAGTGATGTACGTGACACCAGTGATGTTATTTTTCAGACCTGTGACACTAGTGAAGTACGTGACATCAGTGATGTTATTTTACAGACCTGTGACACTAGTGATGTACGTGACACCAGTGATGTTATTTTACAGACCTGTGACACTAGTGATGTACGTGACACCAGTGATGTTATTTTACAGACCTGTGACACTAGTGATGTTATTTTACAGACCTGTGACACTAGTGATGTACGTGACACCAGTGATGTTATTTTACAGACCTGTGACACTAGTGATGTACGTGACACCAGTGATGTTATTTTACAGACCTGTGACACTAGTGATGTATGTGACACCAGTGATGTTATTTTACAGACATGTGACACTAGTGATGTACGTGACACCAGTGATGTTACCTTACAGACCTGTTACACTAGTGATGTACGTGACACCAGTGATGTTATTTTACAGACCTGTGACACTAGTGAAGTACGTGACATCAGTGATGTTACCTTACAGACCTGTGACACTAGTGATGTATGTGACACCAGTAATGTTATTTTACAGACCTGTGACACTAGTGATGTATGTGACACCAGTAATGTTATTTTACAGACCTGTGACACTAGTGAAGTACGTGACACCAGTGATGTTATTTTACAGACCTGTGACACTAGTGATGTACGTGACACCAGTGATGTTATTTTACAGACCTGTGACACTAGTGATGTACGTGACACCAGTGACGTTTGACACTAGTCCTGTTATTTTATTTACCAGTTTTGGTATTCTGTCACCTGCCTTTTACACTAGTGACAATGATTTACTTGGCAGTGACACAACTGGTGGTTTGCATGTGCCTGTGACACCAGTGACTGTTTGTCTTCTGAAAAACTCAAAATTAATGATCACAAGGATCAATGACCCTAGTGAGGGGTGGACTAAACATATGTTTATTTAATACCTCAACTCAGCCCAAAAATGACTGATCAAAAAGTCCACTTTTTATCCCTCACTTAATTAAAACTTAACTTTTAATTAAACAAACAATAAGGTGAATATTCAGAGCTATAGGTGATTTTAAAAGATCCAGCATTTTAGCACCACATGTATTATTGTACTTGTTGTCCCTAGGGACCAACTGGATTTAGGAATCTACTCAGCGCATCTGCAGAATGCTAGCCATTGTTCCCTAACCTCTGAAGACGTCACTTTGGATGCGAAACATGTTAGGAGGGACAGTGTATTAGCATTTTAAATATCAGCATAAGCACCCTCAAATCAGCTCATTCTGCAGATGCGCTGAGTAGATTCCTAAATCCAGTTGGTCCCTAGGGACAACAAGTACAATAATACATGTGGTGCTAAAATGCTGGATCTTTTAAAATCACCTAGAGCTCTGAATATTCACCTTATTGTTTGTTTAATTAAAAGTTAAGTTTTAATTAAGTGAGGGATAAAAAGTGGACTTTTTGCTCAGTCCTTTTTGGGCTGAGTTGAGGTATTAAATAAATGTTTGTCTTCTGAGACACTAGTAGCATTCCTTATGGTGACATCATCACCAGATCTCACTGTCCTGTCCAAAACTTCTATGACTTTGGGCTCCTGACAGCGTTTCTCTTCCCTTACTTCCCAAATGGCATAGTGCTCCCCGCCTTCTGGCGTTCTCCCTGTTCCCATGGAATGTTGACACTTTGTCACCTTTGTGGAGTCACCAGTCTCTGTTGGTGATCTGTGTGTTTGTCATCTTTATATGACTTTAGGTGATGTCTATATGCCTCTGCTGTTAGTGTTGGCGGTGGCATAGGTCACCCCCTCCATACACTCAGGGCACGAGCTGACATTGCACACTTGTGCCACTCTCACCCCTTGAACTGTCTGTGACCTTCTATGAGTTTGTGTGGATCAGCCGTGTACACCGCTCCTGTCACTATCACCTTACCGCCATCTTGTCTTATAGTCACCCTCTGTCACCCCTCCATGCTTTTATTATTCAGGGCTAAAGTTTCCTTTTAGTTACATCATCGTCTTTTCACCTGTTGCTATCAGTGACATCACCAGCGTTGTACCTGTGCCTGGTGCGAAACACGTTATTGCTGTCACCTGTCACTGATCTGTAATACCTGTCACCGATCTGATCTGTAATGCCTGTCACCGATCTGTAATAGCTGTCACTGATCTCTAATGCCTGTCACTGATCTGTAATACCTGTCACTGATCTGCAATGCCTGTCACTTGTCTGTAATGCCTGTCACTTGTCTGTAATACCTGTCACTGATCTGCAATACCTGTCACTTGTCTGTAATGCCTGTCACTTGTCTGTAATGCCTGTCACTTGTCTGTAATGCCTGTCACTGGTCTGTAATGCCTGTCACTGGTCTGATATTTAATACCTGTCACCGATCTGTAATAGCTGTCACTGATCTCTAATAAAGTTCACTGATCTGTAATACCTGTCACCGATCTGTAATGCCTGTCACTTGTCTGTAATGCCTGTCACTTGTCTGTAATGCCTGTCACTGGTCTGTAATATCTGTCACTGATCTGCAATACCTGTCACTTGGCTGTAATGCCTGTCACTTGTCTGTAATGCCTGTCACTTGTCTGTAATGCATATCACTGGTCTGTAATGCCTGTCACTGGTCTGTAATGCCTGTCACTGGTCTGTAATGCCTGTCACTGGTCTGTAATAGCTGTCACTGGTCTGTAATACCTGTCACTGATCTGCAATAGCTGTCACTGATCTGCAATAGCTGTCACTGATCTGCAATAGCTGTCACTGATCTGTAATACCTGTCACTTGTCTGTAATAGCTGTCACTGGTCTGTAATACCTGTCACTTGTCCATAATACCTGTCACTGATCTGTAATACCTGTCACTTGTCCGTAATACCTGTCACTGATCTGTAATACCTGTCACTGATCTGTAATACCTGTCACTGGTCTGTAATGCCTGTCACTGGTCTGTAATAGCTGTCACTGGTCTGTAATACCTGTCACTTGTCCGTAATTCCTGTGACTGATCTGTAATACCTGTCACTGATCTGTACTGCCTGTCACTGGTCTGTACTGCCTGTCACTGGTCTGTAATGCCTGTCACTGGTCTGAAATGCCTGTCACTTGTCTGTAATGCCTGTCACTGATCTGCAATAACTGTCACTTGTCTGTAATGCCTGTCACTGGTTTGTAATACCTGTCACTTGTCTGTAATGCCTGTCACTGGTCTGAAATGCCTGTCACTGGTCTGTAATAGCTGTCACTGGTCTGTAATAGCTGTCACTGGTCTGTAATAGCTGTCACTGATCTGTAATACCTGTCCCTTGTCTCTAATACCTATCACTGATCACCTGTCACTTTTCTGTAATGCCTGTCACTGATCTCTAATACCTGTCACTGATTTGTAATGCTTGTCATTTGTCTGTAATGCCTGTCACTGGTCTGTAATGCCTGTCACTGGTCTGTAATACCTGTCACTGATCTGTAATACCTGTCACTGGTCTGTAATACCTGTCACTGGTCTGTAATGCCTGTCACTGGTCTGTAATACCTGTCACTGGTCTGTAATGCCTGTCACTGGTCTGTAATATCTATAATACTTGTCACTGGTTCATAATACGTCTGTACTGACTGTGACTGGTTCTTTAATACATGTGCATTGTCCCTGACTGATTTATAATACCTGTGACTGTCTTAAATAATCAGTCACTGATCTATTATACTTGTGACTGATCTGTAATATCTATAATATTTGTTACTGATCTGTAATATCTATAATACCTGTTACTGGTCTGTAATAGTCACTGATCTATAATACTCATCTGGTCTGTAATAGTCACTGATCTATAATACTCATCTGGTCTGTAATAGTCACTGATCTATAATACTTGTCTGGTCTGTAATAGTCACTGATCTATAATACTCATCTGGTCTGTAATAGTCACTGATCTATAATACTTGTCTGGTCTGTAATAGTCACTGATCTATAATACTCATCTGGTCTGAAATAGTCACTGATCTATAATACTTGGCTGGTCTGTAATAGTCACTGATCTATAAAACTCATCTGGTCTGTAATAGTCACTGATCTATAATACTTGTCTGGTCTGTAATAGTCACTGATCTATAATACTTGTCTCAGGTCTGTAATTGTCACTGATCTATAATACTCATCTGGTCTGTAATAGTCACTGATCTAAAATACTTGTCTGGTCTGTAATAGTCACTGATCTATAATACTCATCTGGTCTGTAATAGTCATTGATCTATAATACTTGTCTCAGGTCTGTAATTGTCACTGATCTATAATACTCATCTGGTCTGTAATAGTCACTGATCTATAATACTCATCTGTTCTGTAATAGTCACTGGTCTATAATACTCATCTGGTCTGTTATTGTCACTGATCTATAATACTTGTCTCTGGTCTGTAATTGTCACTGATCTATAATACTTGTCTCTGGTCTGTAATAGTCACTGATTTATAATACTCATCTGGTCTGTAATAGTCACTGATCTATAATACTTGTCTCAGGTCTGTAATTGTCACTGATCTATAATACTCATCTGGTCTGTAATAGTCTCTGATCTATAATACTCATCTGGTCTGTAATAGTCACTGGTCTATAATACTCATCTGGTCTGTTATAGTCACTGATCTATAATACTTGTCTCTGGTCTGTAATAGTCACTGATCTATAATACTCATCTGGTCTGTAATAGTCACTGATCTATAATACTTGTCTGGTCTGTAATAGTCACTGATCTATAATACTTGTCTCAGGTCTGTAATTGTCACTGATCTATAATACTCATCTGGTCTGTAATAGTCACTGATCTAAAATACTTGTCTGGTCTGTAATAGTCACTGATCTATAATACTCATCTGGTCTGTAATAGTCATTGATCTATAATACTTGTCTCAGGTCTGTAATTGTCACTGATCTATAATACTCATCTGGTCTGTAATAGTCACTGATCTATAATACTCATCTGTTCTGTAATAGTCATTGGTCTATAATACTCATCTGGTCTGTTATAGTCACTGATCTATAATACTTGTCTCAGGTCTGTAATTGTCACTGATCTATAATACTTGTCTCTGGTCTGTAATAGTCACTGATTTATAATACTCATCTGGTCTGTAATAGTCACTGCTCTATAATACTTGTCTGGTCTGTAATTGTCACTGATCTATAATACTTGTCTCAGATCTGTAATTGTCACTGATCTATAATACTCATCTGGTCTGTAATAGTCACTGGTCTATAATACTCATCTGGTCTGTTATAGTCACTGATCTATAATACTTGTCTCAGGTCTGTAATTGTCACTGATCTATAATACTTGTCTCTGGTCTGTAATTGTCACTGATCTATAATACTCATCTGGTCTGTAATAGTCACTGCTCTATAATACTTGTCTGGTCTGTAATTGTCACTGATCTATAATACTTGTCTCAGGTCTGTAATTGTCACTGATCTATAATACTCATCTGGTCTGTAATAGTCACTGATCTATAATACTCATCTGGTCTGTAATAGTCACTGATCTATAATACTTGTCTGGTCTGCAATTGTCACTGATCTATAATACTCATCTGGTCTGTAATAGTCACTGATCTATAATACTTGTCTTATGACCTATAAGACCTTGTCTTATAGTCTGTCATACCAGTCTATAATGGATGATGTACAGTATATATATATATATATATATATATATATATATATATATATATTCTATAATACTGTACCTGTCACTAGTCTATAATACTGTACCTGTCACTAGTCTATAATACTGTACCTGTCACTAGTCTATAATACTGTATCTGTCACTAGCCTATAATACTGTACCTGTCACTAGTCTATAATACTGTACCTGTCACTAGTATATAATACTGTACCTGTCACTAGTCTATAATACTGTATCTGTCACTAGCCTATAATACTGTACCTGTCACTAGTATATAATACTGTACCTGTCACTAGTCTATAATACTGTACCTGTCACTAGTATATAATACTGTATCTGTCACTAGTCTATAATACTGTACCTGTCACTAGTATATAATACTGTACCTGTCACTAGTCTATAATACTGTACCTGTCACTAGTCTATAATACTGTACCTGTCACTAGTCTATAATACTGTACCTGTCACTAGTCTATAATACTGTACCTGTCACTAGTCTATAATACTGTACCTGTCACTAGTCTATAATACTGTACCTGTCACTAGTCTATAATACTGTACCTGTCACTAGTCTATAATACTGTACCTGTCACTAGTCTATAATACTGTACCTGTCACTAGTATATAATACCGTACCTGTCACTAGCCTATAATAATGTACCTGTCACTAGTATATAATACCGTACCTGTCACTAGCCTATAATACTGTACCTGTCACTAGTCTATAATACCGTACCTGTCACTAGCCTATAATACTGTACCTGTCACTAGTCTATAATACTGTACCTGTCACTAGTATATAATACTGTACCTGTCACTAGTCTATAATACTGTACCTGTCACTAGTCTATAATACTGTACCTGTCACTAGTCTATAATACTGTACCTGTCACTAGTCTATAATACTGTACCTGTCACTAGTCTATAATACTGTACCTGTCACTAGTATATAATACCGTACCTGTCACTAGCCTATAATAATGTACCTGTCACTAGTATATAATACCGTACCTGTCACTAGCCTATAATACCGTACCTGTCACTAGTATATAATACCGTACCTGTCACTAGCCTATAATACCGTACCTGTCACTAGCCTATAATAATGTACCTGTCACTAGTATATAATACCGTACCTGTCACTAGCCTATAATACTGTACCTGTCACTAGTCTATAATATTGTACCTGTCACTAGTATATAATACTGTACCTGTCACTAGTCTATAATACTGTACCTGTCACTAGTCTATAATACTGTACCTGTCACTAGTCTATAATACTGTACCTGTCACTAGTCTATAATACTGTACCTGTCACTAGTCTATAATACTGTACCTGTCACTAGTCTATAATACTGTACCTGTCACTAGTATATAATACCGTACCTGTCACTAGCCTATAATAATGTACCTGTCACTAGTATATAATACCGTACCTGTCACTAGCCTATAATACCGTACCTGTCACTAGTATATAATACCGTACCTGTCACTAGCCTATAATACCGTACCTGTCACTAGCCTATAATACTGTACCTGTCACTAGTATATAATACCGTACCTGTCACTAGTATATAATACCGTACCTGTCACTAGTATATAATACCGTACCTGTCACTAGTATATAATACTGTACCTGTCACTAGTATATAATACCGTACCTGTCACTAGCCTATAATACAGCTCACTTCTCTATAAGGACACATTTCAGACTGGTAAATTTGTGGCAGAAATTCCGGAATGAAGTTAACATAAATACACGTGTTTGCTCCTAAAATAACCCCATTCAGAGGAATGAAATAGAGTTTCAGTCTCCTGAGTGTGAATGCACCCTTTCACTACCATAGCAGTTTCTGGTCTCTAATCCCTGTCTGGTCTATGGTACCTGTGCAGACATGACAGGGGTCACCTGTCCTCATGGTATATCCAATGTTCTATTATGGAGACTATTATCACTATTACCCTGGTGATCTGACACTTTGCTCTGTCATCCTTATCACTATCTATCATCCCAGTCACCTTTACTCCAGTCAGTGCAGTCATCTAAGTCCTCACCGTTCCCCTTGTACTGTGACCCCAACCTGTCTTACCTGTGTGACCAAGTGACTGAGGGGACGTCCATAGACTGACACTATATCACACTGACACTACTGACAAGGCTGAAATATTAGAGCAGCAAGTACTTACATAGAGTGTAATATCACTAGCAGTGCTCTATTGTATGATACAGTGTAATATCACTAGCAGTGCTCTACTGTATTATACAATGTAATATCACTAGCAGTGCTCTACTGTATTATATAATGTAATATCACTAGCAGTGCTCTACTGTATTATACAATGTAATATCACTAGCAGTGCTCTACTGTATTATACAATGTAATATCACTAGCAGTGCTCTACTGTATTATACAGTGTAATATCACTAGCAGTGCTCTACTGTATTATATAATGTAATATCACTAGCAGTGCTCTACTGTATTATATAATGTAATATCACTAGCAGTGCTCTATTGTATTATACAATGTAATATCACTAGCAGTGCTCTACTTTATTATACAATATAATATCACTAGCAGTTGCTCTACTGTATTATATAATGTAATATCACTAGCAGTGCTCTACTGTATTATACAGTGTAATATCACTAGCAGTGCTCTACTGTATTATACAATGTAATATCACTAGCAGTGCCTCTACTGTATTAGACAGTGTAATATCACTAGCAGTTCTCTACTGTATTATATAATGTAATATCACTAGCAGTTGCTCTACTGTATTATATAATGTAATATCACTAGCAGTGCTCTGTTGTATTATACTGTGTAATATCACTAGCAGTGCTCTATTGTATTATATAATGTAATATCACTAGCAGTGCTCTACTGTATTATACAGTGTAATATCACTAGCAGTGCTCTACTGTATTATATAATGTAATATCACTAGCAGTGCTCTATTGTATTATACAGTGTAATATCACTAGCAGTGCTCTACTGTATTATATAATGTAATATCACTAGCAGTGCTCTACTATATTATATAATGTAATATCACTAGCAGTGTTCTACTATATTATATAATGTAATATCACTAGCAGTGCTCTACTGTATTATATAATGTAATATCACTAGCAGTGCTCTACTGTATTATATAATGTAATATCACTAGCAGTGCTCTACTGTATTATATAATGTAATATCACTAGCAGTGGTCTACTGTATTATACTGTGTAATATTACTAGCAGTGCTCTACTGTATTATACAGTGTAATATAACTAGCAGTGCTCTACTGTATTATACAATGTAATATCACTAGCAGTGCTCTACTGTATTATACAATGTAATATCACTAGCAGTGCTCTACTGTATTATATAATGTAATATCACTAGCAGTGCTCTACTGTATTATATAATGTAATATCACTAGCAGTGCTCTACTGTATTATACTGTGTAATATCACTAGCAGTGCTCTATTGTATTATATAATGTAATATCACTAGCAGTGCTCTACTGTATTATACAGTGTAATATCACTAGCAGTTCTCTACTGTATTATATAATGTAATATCACTAGCAGTGCTCTATTGTATTATACAGTGTAATATCACTAGCAGTGCTCTACTGTATTATATAATGTAATATCACTAGCAGTGCTCTACTGTATTATATAATGTAATATCACTAGCAGTGCTCTACTGTATTATACTGTGTAATATCACTAGCAGTGCTCTACTGTATTATACAGTGTAATATCACTAGCAGTGCTCTACTATATTATATAATGTAATATCACTAGCAGTGCTCTACTGTATTATACAATGTAATATCACTAGCAGTGTTCTATTGTATTATACAATGTAATATCACTAGCAGTGCTCTACTGTATTATACAGTGTAATATCACTAGCAGTGCTCTACTGTATTATACAGTGTAATATCACTAGCAGTGCTCTACTGTATTATACAATGTAATATCACTAGCAGTGCTCTACTGTATTATATAATGTAATATCACTAGCAGTGCTCTACTATATTATATAATGTAATATCACTAGCAGTGCTCTACTGTATTATATAATGTAATATCACTAGCAGTGCTCTACTGTATTATACTGTGTAATATCACTAGCAGTGCTCTATTGTATTATATAATGTAATATCACTAGCAGTGCTCTACTGTATTATACTGTGTAATATCACTAGCAGTGCTCTACTGTATTATACAGTGTAATATCACTAGCAGTGCTCTACTGTATTATACAATGTAATATCACTAGCAGTGCTCTACTGTATTATATAATGTAATATCACTGGCAGTGCTCTACTGTATTATACTGTGTAATATCACTAGCAGTGCTCTATTGTATTATATAATGTAATATCACTAGCAGTGCTCTACTGTATTATACAATGTAATATCACTAGCAGTGCTCTACTGTATTATATAATGTAATATCACTAGCAGTGCTCTATTGTATTATACAGTGTAATATCACTAGCAGTGCTCTACTGTATTATATGATGTAATATCACTAGCAGTACTCTATTGTATTATATAATGTAATATCACTAGCAGTGCTCTACTGTATTATACAGTGTAATATCACTAGCAGTGCTCTATTGTATTATACAGTGTAATATCACTAGCAGTGCTCTACTGTATTATATAATGTAATATCACTAGCAGTGCTCTACTGTATTATACTGTGTAATATCACTAGCAGTGCTCTACTGTATTATACAATGTAATATCACTAGCAGTGCTCTACTGTATTATATAATGTAATATCACTAGCAGTGCTCTACTGTATTATACTGTGTAATATCACTAGCAGTGCTCTACTGTATTATATAATGTAATATCACTAGCAGTGCTCTATTGTATTATACAATGTAATATCACTAGCAGTGCTCTACTATATTATATAATGTAATATCACTAGCAGTGCTCTACTGTATTATACAGTGTAATATCACTAGCAGTGCTCTATTGTATTATATAATGTAATATCACTAGCAGTGCTCTACTGTATTATACAATGTAATATCACTAGCAGTGTTCTATTGTATTATACAATGTAATATCACTAGCAGTGCTCTACTGTATTATACAGTGTAATATCACTAGCAGTGCTCTACTGTATTATACAGTGTAATATCACTAGCAGTGCTCTACTGTATTATACAATGTAATATCACTAGCAGTGCTCTACTGTATTATATAATGTAATATCACTAGCAGTGCTCTACTATATTATATAATGTAATATCACTAGCAGTGCTCTACTGTATTATACAATGTAATATCACTAGCAGTGCTCTACTGTATTATATAATGTACTATCACTAGCAGTGCTCTACTGTATTATATAATGTAATATCACTAGCAGTGCTCTACTGTATTATACTGTGTAATATCACTAGCAGTGCTCTATTGTATTATATAATGTAATATCACTAGCAGTGCTCTACTGTATTATACAGTGTAATATCACTAGCAGTTCTCTATTGTATTATATAATGTAATATCACTAGCAGTGCTCTATTGTATTATACAGTGTAATATCACTAGCAGTGCTCTACTGTATTATATAATGTAATATCACTAGCAGTGCTCTACTGTATTATAAAATGTAATATCACTAGCAGTGCTCTACTGTATTATATGATGTAATATCACTAGCAGTACTCTATTGTATTATATAATGTAATATCACTAGCAGTGCTCTACTGTATTATACAGTGTAATATCACTAGCAGTGCTCTATTGTATTATACAGTGTAATATCACTAGCAGTGCTCTACTGTATTATATAATGTAATATCACTAGCAGTGCTCTACTGTATTATACTGTGTAATATCACTAGCAGTGCTCTACTGTATTATACAGTGTAATATCACTAGCAGTGCTCTACTGTATTATACAATGTAATATCACTAGCAGTGCTCTACTGTATTATATAATGTAATATCACTAGCAGTGCTCTACTGTATTATACTGTGTAATATCACTAGCAGTGCTCTACTGTATTATATAATGCAATATCACAAGCAGTGCTCTATTGTATTATACAATGTAATATCACTAGCAGTGCTCTACTGTATTATACAATGTAATATCACTAGCAGTGCTCTACTGTATTATATAATGTAATATCACTAGCAGGGCTCTATTGTATTATACTGTGTAATATCACTAGCAGTGCTCTACTGTATTATATAATGTAATATCACTAGCAGTGCTCTACTGTATTATATAATGTAATATCACTAGCAGTGTTCTATTGTATTATATAATGTAATATCACTAGCAGTGCTCTATTGTATTATACAGTGTAATATCACTAGCAGTGCTCTACTGTATTATATAATGTAATATCACTAGCAGTGCTCTACTGTATTATATAATGTAATATCACTAGCAGTGCTCTACTGTATTATATAATGTAATATCACTAGCAGTGCTCTACTGTATTATATAATGTAATATCACTAGCAGTGCTCTACTGTATTATATAATGTAATATCACTAGCAGTACTCTATTGTATTATATAATGTAATATCACTAGCAGTGCTCTATTGTATTATACAATGTAATATCACTAGCAGTGCTCTACTGTATTATACAATGTAATATCACTAGCAGTGCTCTACTGTATTATATAATGTAATATCACTAGCAGTGTTCTACTATATTATACAATGTAATATCACTAGCAGTGCTCTATTGTATTATACTGTGTAATATCACTAGCAGTGCTCTACTGTATTATATAATGTAATATCACTAGCAGTGCTCTACTGTATTATATAATGTAATATCACTAGCAGTGCTCTACTGTATTATATAATGTAATATCACTAGCAGTGCTCTACTGTATTATATAATGTAATATCACTAGCAGTGCTCTACTGTATTAGACAGTGTAATATCACTAGCAGTTCTCTACTGTATTATATAATGTAATATCACTAGCAGTGCTCTACTGTATTATATAATGTAATATCACTAGCAGTGCTCTGTAGTATTATACTGTGTAATATCACTAGCAGTGCTCTATTGTATTATATAATGTAATATCACTAGCAGTGCTCTACTGTATTATACAGTGTAATATCACTAGCAGTTCTCTACTGTATTATATAATGTAATATCACTAGCAGTGCTCTACTGTATTATATAATGTAATATCACTAGCAGTGCTCTGTAGTATTATACTGTGTAATATCACTAGCAGTGCTCTACTGTATTATATAATGTAATATCACTAGCAGTGCTCTATTGTATTATTCAGTGTAATATCACTAGCAGTGCTCTACTGTATTATATAATGTAATATCACTAGCAGTGCTCTATTGTATTATATAATGTAATATCACTAGCAGTGCTCTACTGTATTATATAATGTAATATCACTAGCAGTGCTCTACTGTATTATACAATGTAATATCACTAGCAGTGCTCTACTGTATTATATAATGTAATATCACTAGCAGTGCTCTACTATATTATATAATGTAATATCACTAGCAGTGTTCTACTATATTATATAATGTAATATCACTAGCAGTGCTCTACTGTATTATATAATGTAATATCACTAGCAGTGCTCTACTGTATTATATAATGTAATATCACTAGCAGTGCTCTACTGTATTATACAGTGTAATATTACTAGCAGTGCTCTACTGTATTATACAGTGTAATATAACTAGCAGTGCTCTACTGTATTATACAATGTAATATCACTAGCAGTGCTCTACTGTATTATATAATGTAATATCACTAGCAGTGCTCTACTGTATTATATAATGTAATATCACTAGCAGTGCTCTACTGTATTATACTGTGTAATATCACTAGCAGTGCTCTATTGTATTATATAATGTAATATCACTAGCAGTGCTCTACTGTATTATATAATGTAATATCACTAGCAGTGCTCTATTGTATTATACAGTGTAATATCACTAGCAGTGCTCTACTGTATTATATAATGTAATATCACTAGCAGTGCTCTACTGTATTATATAATGTAATATCACTAGCAGTGCTCTACTGTATTATACAATGTAATATCACTAGCAGTGCTCTACTGTATGATATAATGTAATATCACTAACAGTGCTCTACTATATTATATAATGTAACATCACTAGCAGTGTTCTACTATATTATATAATGTAATATCACTAGCAGTGCTCTACTGTATTATATAATGTAATATCACTAGCAGTGCTCTACTGTATTATATAATGTAATATCACTAGCAGTGCTCTACTGTATTATACTGTGTAATATCACTAGCAGTGCTCTACTGTATTATATAGTGTAATATAACTAGCAGTGCTCTACTGTATTATACAATGTAATATCACTAGCAGTGCTCTACTGTATTATATAATGTAATATTACTAGCAGTGCTCTACTGTATTATATAATGTAATATCACTAGCAGTGCTCTACTGTATTATACTATGTAATATCACTAGCAGTGCTCTATTGTATTATATAATGTAATATCACTAGCAGTGCTCTACTGTATTATACTGTGTAATATCACTAGCAGTGCTCTACTGTATTATACAGTGTAATATCACTAGCAGTGCTCTACTGTATTATACAATGTAATATCACTAGCAGTGCTCTACTGTATTATATAATGTAATATCACTAGCAGTGCTCTACTGTATTATACTGTGTAATATCACTAGCAGTGCTCTATTGTATTATATAATGTAATATCACTAGCAGTGCTCTACTGTATTATACAATGTAATATCACTAGCAGTGCTCTACTGTATTATATAATGTAATATCACTAGCAGTGCTCTATTGTATTATACAGTGTAATATCACTAGCAGTGCTCTACTGTATCATATGATGTAATATCACTAGCAGTACTCTATTGTATTATATAATGTAATATCACTAGCAGTGCTCTACTGTATTATACAGTGTAATATCACTAGCAGTGCTCTATTGTATTATACAGTGTAATATCACTAGCAGTGCTCTACTGTATTATATAATGCAATATCACTAGCAGTGCTCTACTGTATTATACTGTGTAATATCACTAGCAGTGCTCTACTGTATTATACAATGTAATATCACTAGCAGTGCTCTACTGTATTATATAATGTAATATCACTAGCAGTGCTCTACTGTATTATATAATGTAATATCACTAGCAGTGCTCTACTGTATTATACTGTGTAATATCACTAGCAGTGCTCTACTGTATTATACAATGTAATATCACTAGCAGTGCTCTACTGTATTATATAATGTAATATCACTAGCAGTGCTCTACTGTATTATACTGTGTAATATCACTAGCAGTGCTCTACTGTATTATATAATGTAATATCACTAGCAGTGCTCTATTGTATTATACAATGTAATATCACTAGCAGTGCTCTACTATATTATATAATGTAATATCACTAGCAGTGCTCTACTGTATTATACAGTGTAATATCACTAGCAGTGCTCTATTGTATTATATAATGTAATATCACTAGCAGTGCTCTACTGTATTATACAATGTAATATCACTAGCAGTGTTCTATTGTATTATACAATGTAATATCACTAGCAGTGCTCTACTGTATTATACAGTGTAATATCACTAGCAGTACTCTACTGTATTATACAGTGTAATATCACTAGCAGTGCTCTACTGTATTATACAATGTAATATCACTAGCAGTGCTCTACTGTATTATATAATGTAATATCACTAGCAGTGCTCTACTGTATGATATAATGTAATATCACTAGCAGTGCTCTACTGTATTATACAATGTAATATCACTAGCAGTGGTCTACTGTATTATATAATGTAATATCACTAGCAGTGCTCTACTGTATTATACTGTGTAATATCACTAGCAGTGCTCTATTGTATTATATAATGTAATATCACTAGCAGTGCTCTACTGTATTATACAGTGTAATATCACTAGCAGTGCTCTACTGTATTATACAATGTAATATCACTAGCAGTGCTCTACTGTATTATATAATGTACTATCACTAGCAGTGCTCTACTGTATTATATAATGTAATATCACTAGCAGTGCTCTACTGTATTATACTGTGTAATATCACTAGCAGTGCTCTATTGTATTATATAATGTAATATCACTAGCAGTGCTCTACTGTATTATACAGTGTAATATCACTAGCAGTTCTCTACTGTATTATATAATGTAATATCACTAGCAGTGCTCTATTGTATTATACAGTGTAATATCACTAGCAGTGCTCTACTGTATTATATAATGTAATATCACTAGCAGTGCTCCACTGTATTATAAAATGTAATATCACTAGCAGTGCTCTACTGTATTATATGATGTAATATCACTAGCAGTACTCTATTGTATTATATAATGTAATATCACTAGCAGTGCTCTACTGTATTATACAGTGTAATATCACTAGCAGTGCTCTATTGTATTATACAGTGTAATATCACTAGCAGTGCTCTACTGTATTATATAATGTAATATCACTAGCAGTGCTCTACTGTATTATACAGTGTAATATCACTAGCAGTGCTCTACTGTATTATACAATGTAATATCACTAGCAGTGCTCTACTGTATTATATAATGTAATATCACTAGCAGTGCTCTACTGTATTATACTGTGTAATATCACTAGCAGTGCTCTACTGTATTATATAATGTAATATCACAAGCAGTGCTCTATTGTATTATACAATGTAATATCACTAGCAGTGCTCTACTGTATTATACAATGTAATATCACTAGCAGTGCTCTACTGTATTATATAATGTAATATCACTAGCAGTGCTCTATTGTATTATACTGTGTAATATCACTAGCAGTGCTCTACTGTATTATATAATGTAATATCACTAGCAGTGCTCTACTGTATTATACTGTGTAATATCACTAGCAGTGCTCTATTGTATTATACAATGTAATATCACTAGCAGTGCTCTACTGTATTATACAATGTAATATCACTAGCAGTGCTCTACTGTATTATATAATGTAATATCACTAGCAGTGTTCTACTATATTATACAATGTAATATCACTAGCAGTGCTCTATTGTATTATATTGTGTAATATCACTAGCAGTGCTCTACTGTATTATATAGTGTAATATCACTAGCAGTGCTCTACTGTATTATATAATGTAATATCACTAGCAGTGCTCTACTGTATTATACAATGTAATATCACTAGCAGTGCTCTACTGTATTATATAATGTAATATCACTAGCAGTGTTCTATTGTATTATATAATGTAATATCACTAGCAGTGCTCTACTGTATTATATAATGTAATATCACTAGCAGTGCTCTATTGTATTATATAATGTAATATCACTAGCAGTGCTCTACTGTATTATATAATGTAATATCACTAGCAGTGCTCTATTGTATTATATAATGTAATATCACTAGCAGTGCTCTACTGTATTATATAATGTAATATCACTAGCAGTGTTCTACTATATTATATAATGTAATATCACTAGCAGTGCTCCACTGTATTATACTGTGTAATATCACTAGCAGTGCTCTACTGTATTATACAGTGTAATATCACTAGCAGTGCTCTACTGTACTATACAATGTAATATCACTAGCAGTGCTCTACTGTATTATACAGTGTAATATCACTAGCAGTGCTCTACTGTATTATACAATGTAATATCACTAGCAGTGCTCTACTGTATTATATAATGTGCTATCACTAGCAGTGCTCTATTGTATTATACAGTGTAATATCACTAGCAGTGCTCTATTGTATTATATAATGTAATATCACTAGCAGTGCTCTACTGTATTATATAATGTAATATCACTAGCAGTGCTCTACTGTATTATATAATGTAATATCACTAGCAGTGCTCTATTGTATTATACTGTGTAATATCACTAGCAGTGCTCTACTGTATTATATAATGTAATATCACTAGCAGTGCTCTACTGTATTATATAATGTAATATCACTAGCAGTGCTCTACTGTATTATACAATGTAATATCACTAGCAGTGCTCTACTGTATTATATAATGTAATATCACTAGCAGTGTTCTATTGTATTATATAATGTAATATCACTAGCAGTGCTCTACTGTATTATATAATGTAATATCACTAGCAGTGCTCTATTGTATTATATAATGTAATATCACTAGCAGTGCTCTACTGTATTATATAATGTAATATCACTAGCAGTGCTCTATTGTATTATATAATGTAATATCACTAGCAGTGCTCTACTGTATTATATAATGTAATATCACTAGCAGTGTTCTACTATATTATATAATGTAATATCACTAGCAGTGCTCCACTGTATTATACTGTGTAATATCACTAGCAGTGCTCTACTGTATTATACAGTGTAATATCACTAGCAGTGCTCTACTGTACTATACAATGTAATATCACTAGCAGTGCTCTACTGTATTATACAGTGTAATATCACTAGCAGTGCTCTACTGTATTATACAATGTAATATCACTAGCAGTGCTCTACTGTATTATATAATGTGCTATCACTAGCAGTGCTCTATTGTATTATACAGTGTAATATCACTAGCAGTGCTCTATTGTATTATATAATGTAATATCACTAGCAGTGCTCTACTGTATTATATAATGTAATATCACTAGCAGTGCTCTACTGTATTATATAATGTAATATCACTAGCAGTGCTCTATTGTATTATACTGTGTAATATCACTAGCAGTGCTCTACTGTATTATATAATGTAATATCACTAGCAGTGCTCTACTGTATTATATAATGTAATATCACTAGCAGTGCTCTACTGTATTATATAATGTAATATCACTAGCAGTGCTCTACTGTATTATATAATGTAATATCACTAGCAGTGCTCTATTGTATTATATAATGTAATATCACTAGCAGTGCTCTATTGTATTATACAATGTAATATCACTAGCAGTGCTCTACTGTATTATACAATGTAATATCACTAGCAGTGCTCTACTGTATTATATAATGTAATATCACTAGCAGTGTTCTACTATATTATACAATGTAATATCACTAGCAGTGCTCTATTGTATTATACTGTGTAATATCACTAGCAGTGCTCTACTGTATTATATAATGTAATATCACTAGCAGTGCTCTACTGTATTATATAATGTAATATCACTAGCAGTGCTCTACTGTATTATACAATGTAATATCACTAGCAGTGCTCTACTGTATTATATAATGTAATATCACTAGCAGTGTTCTATTGTATTATATAATGTAATATCACTAGCAGTGCTCTACTGTATTATATAATGTAATATCACTAGCAGTGCTCTATTGTATTATATAATGTAATATCACTAGCAGTGCTCTACTGTATTATATAATGTAATATCACTAGCAGTGCTCTATTGTATTATATAATGTAATATCACTAGCAGTGCTCTACTGTATTATACAGTGTAATATCACTAGCAGTGCTCTATTGTATTATACAATGTAATATCACTAGCAGTGCTCTACTGTATTATATAATGTACTATCACTAGCAGTGCTCTATTGTATTATACAGTGTAATATCACTAGCAGTGCTCTACTGTATTATATAATGTAATATCACTAGCAGTGCTCTATTGTATTATACAGTGTAATATCACTAGCAGTGCTCTATTGTATTATACAATGTAATATCACTAGCAGTGTTCTACTATATTATATAATGTAATATCACTAGCAGTGCTCCACTGTATTATACTGTGTAATATCACTAGCAGTGCTCTACTGTATTATACAGTGTAATATCACTAGCAGTGCTCTACTGTATTATATAATGTACTATCACTAGCAGTGCTCTATTGTATTATACAGTGTAATATCACTAGCAGTGCTCTACTGTATTATACAATGTAATATCACTAGCAGTGCTCTATTGTATTATACAGTGTAATATCACTAGCAGTGCTCTACTGTATTATACAATGTAATATCACTAGCAGTGCTCTATTGTATTATACAGTGTAATATCACTAGCAGTGCTCTACTGTAATATACAGTGTAATATCACTAGCAGTGCTCTACTGTATTATACAATGTAATATCACTAGCAGTGCTCTACTGTATTATATAATGTAATATCACTAGCAGTGCTCTACTGTATTATATAATGTAATATCACTAGCAGTGCTCTACTGTATTATACAATGTAATATCACTAGCAGTGCTCTATTGTATTATACAGTGTAATATCACTAGCAGTGCTCTACTGTATTATATAATGTAATATCACTAGCAGTGCTCTACTGTATTATATAATGTAATATCACTAGCAGTGCTCTACTGTATTATACTGTGTAATATCACTAGCAGTGCTCTACTGTATTATACTGTGTAATATCACTAGCAGTGCTCTATTGTATTATACAATGTAATATCACTAGCAGTGTTCTATTGTATTATATAATGTAATATCACTAGCAGTACTCTATTGTATTATATAATGTAATATCACTAGCAGTGCTCTACTGTATTATACAGTGTAATATCACTAGCAGTGCTCTACTGTATTATACTGTGTAATATCACTAGCAGTGCTCTATTGTATTATACAATGTAATATCACTAGCAGTGTTCTATTGTATTATATAATGTAATATCACTAGCAGTACTCTATTGTATTATATAATGTAATATCACTAGCAGTGCTCTATTGTATTATACAATGTAATATCACTAGCAGTGCTCTATTGTATTATACTGTGTAATATCACTAGCAGTGCTCTACTGTATTATATAATGTAATATCACTAGCAGTGCTCTACTGTATTATATAATGTAATATCACTAGCAGTGCTCTACTGTATTATACAATGTAATATCACTAGCAGTGCTCTACTGTATTATATAATGTAATATCACTAGCAGTGTTCTATTGTATTATATAATGTAATATCACTAGCAGTGCTCTACTGTATTATATAATGTAATATCACTAGCAGTGCTCTATTGTATTATATAATGTAATATCACTAGCAGTGCTCTACTGTATTATATAATGTAATATCACTAGCAGTGCTCTATTGTATTATATAATGTAATATCACTAGCAGTGCTCTACTGTATTATATAATGTAATATCACTAGCAGTGTTCTACTATATTATATAATGTAATATCACTAGCAGTGCTCCACTGTATTATACTGTGTAATATCACTAGCAGTGCTCTACTGTATTATACAGTGTAATATCACTAGCAGTGCTCTACTGTACTATACAATGTAATATCACTAGCAGTGCTCTACTGTATTATACAGTGTAATATCACTAGCAGTGCTCTACTGTATTATACAATGTAATATCACTAGCAGTGCTCTACTGTATTATATAATGTACTATCACTAGCAGTGCTCTACTGTATTATATAATGTAATATCACTAGCAGTGCTCTACTGTATTATATAATGTAATATCACTAGCAGTGCTCTACTGTATTATACTGTGTAATATCACTAGCAGTGCTCTATTGTATTATATAATGTAATATCACTAGCAGTGCTCTACTGTATTATATAATGTAATATCACTAGCAGTGCTCTACTGTATTATATAATGTAATATCACTAGCAGTGCTCTACTGTATTATATAATGTAATATCACTAGCAGTGCTCTACTGTATTATATAATGTAATATCACTAGCAGTGCTCTACTGTATTATATAATGTAATATCACTAGCAGTGCTCTATTGTATTATATAATGTAATATCACTAGCAGTGCTCTATTGTATTATACAATGTAATATCACTAGCAGTGCTCTACTGTATTATACAATGTAATATCACTAGCAGTGCTCTACTGTATTATATAATGTAATATCACTAGCAGTGTTCTACTATATTATACAATGTATTATCACTAGCAGTGCTCTATTGTATTATACTGTGTAATATCACTAGCAGTGCTCTACTGTATTATATAATGTAATATCACTAGCAGTGCTCTACTGTATTATATAATGTAATATCACTAGCAGTGCTCTACTGTATTATATAATGTAATATCACTAGCAGTGCTCTACTGTATTATATAATGTAATATCACTAGCAGTGCTCTACTGTATTATACAATGTAATATCACTAGCAGTGCTCTACTGTATTATATAATGTGCTATCACTAGCAGTGCTCTATTGTATTATACAGTGTAATATCACTAGCAGTGCTCTATTGTATTATATAATGTAATATCACTAGCAGTGCTCTACTGTATTATATAATGTAATATCACTAGCAGTGCTCTACTGTATTATATAATGTAATATCACTAGCAGTGCTCTATTGTATTATACTGTGTAATATCACTAGCAGTGCTCTACTGTATTATATAATGTAATATCACTAGCAGTGCTCTACTGTATTATACTGTGTAATATCACTAGCAGTGCTCTATTGTATTATATAATGTAATATCACTAGCAGTGCTCTACTGTATTATATAATGTAATATCACTAGCAGTGCTCTACTGTATTATATAATGTAATATCACTAGCAGTGCTCTACTGTATTATATAATGTAATATCACTAGCAGTGCTCTACTGTATTATATAATGTAATATCACTAGCAGTGCTCTACTGTATTATATAATGTAATATCACTAGCAGTGCTCTACTGTATTATATAATGTAATATCACTAGCAGTGCTCTATTGTATTATATAATGTAATATCACTAGCAGTGCTCTATTGTATTATATAATGTAATATCACTAGCAGTGCTCTACTGTATTATACAATGTAATATCACTAGCAGTGCTCTACTGTATTATATAATGTAATATCACTAGCAGTGTTCTACTATATTATACAATGTAATATCACTAGCAGTGCTCTATTGTATTATACTGTGTAATATCACTAGCAGTGCTCTACTGTATTATATAATGTAATATCACTAGCAGTGCTCTACTGTATTATATAATGTAATATCACTAGCAGTGCTCTACTGTATTATACAATGTAATATCACTAGCAGTGCTCTACTGTATTATATAATGTAATATCACTAGCAGTGTTCTATTGTATTATATAATGTAATATCACTAGCAGTGCTCTACTGTATTATATAATGTAATATCACTAGCAGTGCTCTATTGTATTATATAATGTAATATCACTAGCAGTGCTCTACTGTATTGTATAATGTAATATCACTAGCAGTGCTCTATTGTATTATATAATGTAATATCACTAGCAGTGCTCTACTGTATTATACAGTGTAATATCACTAGCAGTGCTCTATTGTATTATACAATGTAATATCACTAGCAGTGCTCTACTGTATTATATAATGTACTATCACTAGCATTGCTCTATTGTATTATACAGTGTAATATCACTAGCAGTGCTCTACTGTATTATATAATGTAATATCACTAGCAGTGCTCTATTGTATTATATAATGTAATATCACTAGCAGTGCTCTATTGTATTATACAATGTAATATCACTAGCAGTGTTCTACTATATTATATAATGTAATATCACTAGCAGTGCTCCACTGTATTATACTGTGTAATATCACTAGCAGTGCTCTATTGTATTATACAATGTAATATCACTAGCAGTGCTCTATTGTATTATACAGTGTAATATCACTAGCAGTGCTCTATTGTATTATACAATGTAATATCACTAGCAGTGTTCTACTATATTATATAATGTAATATCACTAGCAGTGCTCCACTGTATTATACTGTGTAATATCACTAGCAGTGCTCTACTGTATTATACAGTGTAATATCACTAGCAGTGCTCTACTGTATTATACAATGTAATATCACTAGCAGTGCTCTACTGTATTATATAATGTACTATCACTAGCAGTGCTCTATTGTATTATACAGTGTAATATCACTAGCAGTGCTCTACTGTATTATACAATGTAATATCACTAGCAGTGCTCTATTGTATTATACAGTGTAATATCACTAGCAGTGCTCTACTGTATTATACAATGTAATATCACTAGCAGTGCTCTATTGTATTATACAGTGTAATATCACTAGCAGTGCTCTACTGTAATATACAGTGTAATATCACTAGCAGTGCTCTACTGTATTATACAATGTAATATCACTAGCAGTGCTCTACTGTATTATATAATGTAATATCACTAGCAGTGCTCTACTGTATTATATAATGTAATATCACTAGCAGTGCTCTACTGTATTATACAATGTAATATCACTAGCAGTGCTCTACTGTATTATACAGTGTAATATCACTAGCAGTGCTCTACTGTATTATATAATGTAATATCACTAGCAGTGCTCTATTGTATTATATAATGTAATATCACTAGCAGTGCTCTACTGTATTATACTGTGTAATATCACTAGCAGTGCTCTACTGTATTATACTGTGTAATATCACTAGCAGTGCTCTATTGTATTATACAATGTAATATCACTAGCAGTGCTCTATTGTATTATACAAAGTAATATCACTAGCAGTGCTCTATTGTATTATACAATGTAATATCACTAGCAGTGCTCTACTGTATTATACAGTGTAATATCACTAGCAGTGCTCTACTGTATTATACAGTGTAATATCACTAGCAGTGCTCTATTGTATTATACAATGTAATATCACTAGCAGTGCTCTATTGTATTATACAAAGTAATATCACTAGCAGTGCTCTACTGTATTATACAATGTAATATCACTAGCAGTGCTCTACTGTATTATATAATGTAATATCACTAGCAGTGCTCTATTGTATTATACAATGTAATATCACTAGCAGTGCTCTATTGTATTATATAATGTAATATCACTAGCAGTGCTCTACTGTATTATATAATGTAATATCACTAGCAGTGCTCTATTGTATTATACAATGTAATATCACTAGCAGTGCTCTACTGTATTATATAATGTAATATCACTAGCAGTGCTCTACTGTATTATATAATGTAATATCACTAGCAGTGCTCTATTGTATTATACTGTGTAATATCACTAGCAGTGCTCTATTGTATTATACAGTGTAATATCACTAGCAGTGCTCTACTGTATTATATAATGTAATATCACTAGCAGTGCTCTATTGTATTATACAGTGTAATATCACTAGCAGTGCTCTATTGTATTATACAATGTAATATCACTAGCAGTGCTCTACTGTATTATATAATGTAATATCACTAGCAGTGCTCTACTGTATTATACTGTGTAATATCACTAGCAGTGCTCTACTGTATTATATAATATAATATCAATAGCAGTGCTCTACTGTATTATACAATGTAATATCACTAGCAGTGCTCTACTGTATTATATAATGTAATATCACTAGCAGTGCTCTACTGTATTATACAGTGTAATATCACTAGCAGTGCTCTATTGTATTATACAATGTAATATCACTAGCAGTGCTCTACTGTATTATATGATGTAATATCACTAGCAGTACTCTACTGTATTATATAATGTAATATCACTAGCAGTGCTCTACTGTATTATATAATGTAATATCACTAGCAGTGCTCTACTGTATTATATAATGTAATATCACTAGCAGTGTTCTACTATATTATATAATGTAATATCACTAGGAGTGCTCTACTGTATTATACAGTGTAATATCACTAGCAGTGCTCTACTGTATTATACAATGTAATATCACTAGCAGTGCTCTACTGTATTATATAATGTAATATCACTAGCAGTGCTCTACTGTATTATATAATATATAATGTAATAATTATAGTGATATCAGTGACAGTGCTGTGTATTATAGTGATATCAGTGACAGTGCTGTGTATTATAGTGATATCAATGACAATGCTGTGTATTATAGTGATATCAGTGACAGTGCTGTGTATTATAGTGATATCAGTGACAGTGCTGTGTATTATAGTGATATCAGTGACAATGCTGTGTATTATAGTGATATCAGTGACAGTGCTGTGTATTATAGTGATATCAGTGACAATGCTGTGTATTATAGTGATATCAGTGACAGTGCTGTGTATTATAGTGATATCAGTGACAGTGCTGTGTATTATAGTGATATCAGTGACAGTGCTGTGTATTATAGTGATATCAGTGACAATGTTGTGTATTATAGTGATATCAGTGACAATGCTGTGTATTATAGTGATATCAGTGACAGTGCTGTGTATTATAGTGATATCAGTGACAATGCTGTGTATTATAGTGATATCAGTGACAGTGCTGTGTATTATGGTGATATTATTGACAATGCTGTGTATTATAGTGATATCAGTGACAGTGCTGTGTATTATAGTGATATCAGTGACAGTGCTGTGTATTATAGTGATATCAGTGACAGTGCTGTGTATTATAGTGATATCAGTGACAATGCTGTATATTATAGGGATATCAGTGACAGTGCTGTGTATTATAGTGATATCAGTGACAATGCTGTGTATTATAGTGATATCATTGACAATGCTGTGTATTATAGTGATATCCGTGACAATGCTGTGTATTATAGTGATATCAGTGACAATGCTGTGTATTATAGTGATATCAGTGACAGTGCTGTGTATTATAGTGATATCAGTGACAGTGCTGTGTATTATAGTGATACCAGTGACAATGCTGTGTATTATAGTGATATCCGTGACAATGCTGTGTATTATAGTGATATCAGTGACAATGCTGTGTATTATAGTGATATCATTGACAATGCTGTGTATTATAGTGATATCAGTGACAATGCTGTGTATTATAGTGATATCAGTGACAATGCTGTGTATTATAGTGATATCATTGACAATGCTGTGTATTATAGTGATATCCGTGACAATGCTGTGTATTATAGTGATATCAGTGACAATGCTGTGTATTATAGTGATATCAGTGACAGTGCTGTGTATTATAGTGATATCAGTGACAGTGCTGTGTATTATAGTGATACCAGTGACAATGCTGTGTATTATAGTGATATCAGTGACAATGCTGTGTATTATAGTGATATCATTGACAATGCTGTGTATTATAGTGATATCAGTGACAATGCTGTGTATTATAGTGATATCAGTGACAATGCTGTGTATTATAGTGATATCATTGACAATGCTGTGTATTATAGTGATATCAGTGACAGTGCTGTGTATTATAGTGATATCAGTGACAGTGCTGTGTATTATAGTGATATCAGTGACAGTGCTGTGTATTATAGTGATATCAGTGACAATGCTGTGTATTATAGTGATATCAGTGACAGTGCTGTGTATTATAGTGATATCAGTGACAGTGCTGTGTATTATAGTGATATCAGTGACAGTGCTGTGTATTACAGTGATATCAGTGACAATGCTGTGTATTATAGTGATATCAGTGACAATGCTGTGTATTATAGTGATATAAGTGACAATGCTGTGTATTATAGTGATATCAGTGACAATGCTGTGTATTATAGTGATATCAGTGACAGTGCTGTGTATTATAGTGATATCAGTGACATTGCTGTGTATTATAGTGATATCAGTGACAGTGCTGTGTACTATAGTGATATCAGTGACAATGCTGTGTATTATAGTGATATCAGTGACAATGCTGTGTATTATAGTGATATCAGTGGCAATGCTGTGTATTATAGTGATATCAGTGACAATGCTGTGTATTATAGTGATATCAGTGACAGTGCTGTGTATTATAGTGATATCAGTGACAGTGCTGTGTATTATAGTGATATCAGTGACAGTGCTGTGTATTATAGTGATATCAGTGACAGTGCTGTGTATTATAGTGATATCAGTGACAATGCTGTGTATTATAGTGATATCAGTGACAGTGCTGTGTATTATAGTGATATCAGTGACAATGCTCTGTATTATAGTGATATCAGTGACAGTGCTGTGTATTATAGTGATATCAGTGACAGTGCTGTGTATTATAGTGATATCAGTGACAGTGCTGTGCATTATAGTGATATCAGTGACAATGCTGTGTATTATAGTGATATCAGTGACAGTGCTGTGTATTATAGTGATATCAGTGACAGTGCTGTGTATTATAGTGATATCAATGACAATGCTGTGTATTATAGTGATATCAGTGACAATGCTGTGTATTATAGTGATATCAGTGACAATGCTGTGTATTATAGTGATATTAGTGACAATGCTGTGTATTATAGTGATATCAGTGACAATGCTGTGTATTATAGTGATATCAGTGACAATGCTGTGTATTATAGTGATATTAGTGACAGTGCTGTGTATTATAGTGATATCAGTGACAGTGCTGTGTATTATAGTGATATCAGTGACAGTGCTGTGTATTATAGTGATATCAGTGACAGTGCTGTGTATTATAGTGATATCAATGACAATGCTGTGTATTATAGTGATATCAGTGACAATGCTGTGTATTATAGTGATATCAGTGACAATGCTGTGTATTATAGTGATATTAGTGACAATGCTGTGTATTATAGTGATATCAGTGACAATGCTGTGTATTATAGTGATATCAGTGACAATGCTGTGTATTATAGTGATATTAGTGACAGTGCTGTGTATTATAGTGATATCAGTGACAGTGCTGTGTATTATAGTGATATCAGTGACAGTGCTGTGTATTATAGTGATATCAGTGACAATGCTGTGTATTATAGTGATATCAGTGACAATGCTGTGTATTATAGTGATATCAGTGACAGTGCTGTGTATTATAGTGATATCAGTGACAATGCTGTGTATTATAGTGATATCAGTGACAATGCTGTGTATTATAGTGATATCAGTGACAATGTTGTGTATTACAGTGATATCAGTGACAGTGCTGTGTATTACAGTGATATCAGTGACAATGCTGTGTATTATAGTGATATCAGTGACAATGCTGTGTATTATAGTGATATCAGTGACAGTGCTGTGTATTATAGTGATATCAGTGACAGTGCTGTGTATTATAGTGATATCAGTGACAGTACTGTGTATTATAGTGATATCAGTGACAATGCTGTGTATTATAGTGATATCAGTGACAATGCTGTGTATTATAGTGATATCAGTGACAGTGCTGTGTATTATAGTGATATCAGTGACAGTGCTGTGTATTATAGTGATATCAGTGACAGTGCTGTGTATTATAGTGATATCAGTGACAATGCTGTGTATTATAGTGATATCAGTGACAGTGCTGTGTATTATAGTGATATCAGTGACAATGTTGTGTATTACAGTGATATCAGTGACAGTGCTGTGTATTACAGTGATATCAGTGACAGTGCTGTGTATTATAGTGATATCAGTGACAATGCTGTGTATTATAGTGATATCAGTGACAGTGCTGTGTATTATAGTGATATCAGTGACAGTGCTGTGTATTATAGTGATATCAGTGACAATGCTGTGTATTATAGTGATATCAGTGACAGTGCTGTGTATTACAGTGATATCAGTGACAGTGCTGTGTATTATAGTGATATCAGTGACAATGCTGTGTATTATAGTGATATCAGTGACAGTGCTGTGTATTATAGTGATATCAGTGACAGTGCTGTGTATTATAGTGATGTCAGTGACAGTACTGTGTATTATAGTGATATCAGTGACACTGCTGTGTATTATAGTGATATCAGTGACAATGTTGTGTATTACAGTGATATCAGTGACAGTGCTGTGTATTATAGTGATATCAGTGACAATGCTGTGTATTATAGTGATATCAGTGACAATGTTGTGTATTACAGTGATATCAGTGACAGTGCTGTGTATCATAGTGATATCAGTGACAATGCTGTGTATTATAGTGATATCAGTGACAATGTTGTGTATTACAGTGATATCAGTGACAGTGCTGTGTATTACAGTGATATCAGTGACACTGCTGTGTATTATAGTGATATCAGTGACAATGTTGTGTATTACAGTGATATCAGTGACAGTACTGTGTATTATAGTGATATCAGTGACAATGCTGTGTATTATAGTGATATCAGTGACAATGTTGTGTATTACAGTGATATCAGTGACAGTGCTGTGTATTATAGTGATATCAGTGACAATGCTGTGTATTATAGTGATATCAGTGACAGTGCTGTGTATTATAGTGATATCAGTGACAGTGCTGTGTATTATAGTGATATCAGTGACAATGCTGTGTATTATAGTGATATCAGTGACAATGCTGTGTATTATAGTGATATCAGTGACAGTGCTGTGTATTATAGTGATATCAGTGACAATGCTGTGTATTATAGTGATATCAGTGACAGTGCTGTGTATTATAGTGATATCAGTGACAATGCTGTGTATTATAGTGATATCAGTGACAATGCTGTGTATTATAGTGATATCAGTGACAATGCTGTGTATTATAGTGATATCAGTGACAATGCTGTGTATTATAGTGATATCAGTGACAGTGCTGTGTATTATAGTGATATCAGTGACAGTGCTGTGTATTATAGTGATATCAGTGACAGTGCTGTGTATTATAGTGATATCAGTGACAATGCTGTGTATTATAGTGATATCAGTGACAGTGCTGTGTATTATAGTGATATCAGTGACAATGCTGTGTATTATAGTGATATCAGTGACAGTGCTGTGTATTATAGTGATATCAGTGACAGTGCTGTGTATTATAGTGATATCAGTGACAATGCTGTGTATTATAGTGATATCAGTGACAGTGCTGTGTATTATAGTGATATCAGTGACAATGCTGTGTATTACAGTGATATCAGTGACAGTGCTGTGTATTATAGTGATATCAGTGACAGTGCTGTGTATTATAGTGATATCAGTGACAGTGCTGTGTATTATAGTGATATCAGTGACAATGCTGTGTATTATAGTGATATCAGTGACAATGCTGTGTATTATAGTGATATCAGTGACAGTGCTGTGTATTATAGTGATATCAGTGACAATGCTGTGTATTATAGTGATATCAGTGACAATGCTGTGTATTATAGTGATATCAGTGACAGTGCTGTGTATTATAGTGATATCAGTGACAATGCTGTGTATTACAGTGATATCAGTGACAGTGCTGTGTATTATAGTGATATCAGTGACAGTGCTGTGTATTATAGTGATATCAGTGACAGTGCTGTGTATTATAGTGATATCAGTGACAATGCTGTGTATTATAGTGATATCAGTGACAATGCTGTGTATTATAGTGATATCAGTGACAGTGCTGTGTATTATAGTGATATCAGTGACAATGCTGTGTATTACAGTGATATCAGTGACAGTGCTGTGTATTATAGTGATATCAGTGACAGTGCTGTGTATTATAGTGATACCAGTGACAATGCTGTGTATTATAGTGATATCAGTGACAATGCTGTGTATTATAGTGATATCAGTGACAGTGCTGTGTATTATAGTGATATCAGTGACAATGCTGTGTATTATAGTGATATCAGTGACAGTGCTGTGTATTATAGTGATATCAGTGACAGTGCTGTGTATTATAGTGATATCAGTGACAGTGCTGTGTATTATAGTGATATCAGTGACAGTGCTGTGTATTATAGTGATATCAGTGACAGTGCTGTGTATTATAGTGATATCAGTGACAGTGCTGTGTATTATAGTGATATCAGTGACAGTGCTGTGTATTATAGTGATATCAGTGACAATGCTGTGTATTATAGTGATATCAGTGACAATGCTGTGTATTATAGTGATATCAGTGACAATAATGTGTCTATATATCTATCTATTTATCTCATATCTATCTATCTATCTCATATCTATCTATCTCATATATATCTATCTCTTATATATCTAATCTATCTATCTATCTATCTCCTATGTAATCTATCTATCTGCTATCTATCTCATTTCTATCTATCTATCTCCTATGTAATCTATCTATCTGTCTATCTATCTCATTTCTATCTATCTATCTCCTATGTAATCTATCTATCTATCTCTATGTAATCTATCTATCTCTATGTAATCTATCTATCTATCTCATATCTATCTGTCTATCTCCTATGTAATCTATCTATCTCATATATATATCTATCTCTTATATATCTAATCTATCTATATATCTATCTCCTAAGTAATCTATCTATATATCTCCTATGTAATCTATCTATCTGTC
Organism: Hyla sarda; assembly: GCF_029499605.1. Classification (NCBI taxonomy): domain Eukaryota; kingdom Metazoa; phylum Chordata; class Amphibia; order Anura; family Hylidae; genus Hyla; species Hyla sarda. The sequence continues at coordinate 16,429,893 of NC_079189.1, forward strand.
TATCTATCTCATATCTATCTATCTATCTCTATGTAATCTATCTATCTCTATGTATCCTTCCATCTTTATCCATGGTGCCGGCAGTGACGGGGTTACATACAGGGTGAGGTGTGGCTCATTATCGCCTCCTCCCGGTGGTCCCGCTCACCTCTCCTGACATCGCCGCTTTAAGGCGGAGGGAGCTGAGCGGAGGATCGCGAGCGCTTCATAGTCTCCGTTCACATTGTATCCGTTCGGCACCGCGCAGTACAGTAATGGATTACAATGGGTTATTACCGTCTTATAACACGGACGGCCCGGGATCTGTAGGGTTAATACCGTCTTATAACACGGACGGCCCGGGATCTGTAGGGTTAATACCGTCTTATAACACGGACGGCCCGGGATCTGTAGGGTTAATACCGTCTTATAACACGGACGGCCCGGGATCTGTAGGGTTAATACCGTCTTATAACACGGACGGCCCGGGATCTGTAGGGTTAATACCGTCTTATAACACGGACGGCCCGGGATCTGTAGGGTTAATACCGTCTTATAACACGGACGGCCCGGGATCTGTAGGGTTAATACCGTCTTATAACACGGACGGCCCGGGATCTGTAGGGTTAATACCGTCTTATAACACGGACGGCCCGGGATCTGTAGGGTTAATACCGTCTTATAACACGGACGGCCCGGGATCTGTAGGGTTAATACCGTCTTATAACACGGACGGCCCGGGATCTGTAGGGTTAATACCGTCTTATAACACGGACGGCCCGGGATCTGTAGGGTTAATACCGTCTTATAACACGGACGGCCCGGGATCTGTAGGGTTAATACCGTCTTATAACACGGACGGCCCGGGATCTCTAGGGTTAATACCGTCTTATAACACGGACGGCCCGGGATCTGTAGGGTTAATACCGTCTTATAACACGGACGGCCCGGGATCTGTAGGGTTAATACCGTCTTATAACACGGACGGCCCGGGATCTGTAGGGTTAATGCCGTCTTATAACACGGACGGCCCGGGATCTGTAGGGTTAATGCCGTCTTATAACACGGACGGCCCGGGATCTGTAGGGTTAATGCCGTCTTATAACACGGACGGCCCGGGATCTGTAGGGTTAATACCGTCTCATAACACGGACGGCCCGGGATCTGTAGGGTTAATACCGTCTTATAACACGGACGGCCCGGGATCTATAGGGTTAATACCGTCTCATAACACGGACGGCCCGGGATCTATAGGGTTATTTTGTGTCACTGTCGCTTTAAGAGGCGAATATTCTAGGAATGCGCTGTGCTACTGACATACATTATAGACGTGACGTCACGGCGGCTGCTCACGGAAGGGGTTAACAGAGAGCGGGACGGCCTCGAGTTTAACCCATTCCTCCCCAGGCCAGCTCTCCACACAACATACGGATTATCACAGTGTGCCCCCCTAGCCGCTGCAAAACTACAACTCCCAGCATGCCCGGACAGCCGAAGGCTGTCCGGGCATGCTGGGAGTTGTAGTTTTGTTACTTTATGCGGTCGGACTTTCAGAACATTAACTCTTTAGTGCAGTAAATGCCCCCAGTCTGCACCGCGGTGTGTGATGAAGAGCTCATTGTGGAGACGTGACGTCATCCTTCCCAGGGTACCTGTGACGTCATCAGACAGGATTGCATGCCGTTTTTTGTTTAGCCAACCCCCCCCCCCCTCCCCCAACACCCTTTCCATGCGGAATAATAATGGAAAAACCATAAGATATAGAATATATAGGGGAATGTCATCCAGACCTGTGCTGAGGAGAAGTTCTCCAGTTGCCTATGGCAACCAATCAGCTCGCTTCTTTCACTCTTCAGTGGGCTTTTTTAAAAATGAAAGCAGCGATCTGATTGGTTGCTATGGGCAACAGGGAAATGTTTTGATAAATCTCCCCGTATGAGATTACACCATATACCAGGGATATATAATATGATAATATAACAAGTCTCTATATTACAGTATATACCAGGGATATATAATATGATAATATAACAAGTCTCTATATTACAGTATATACCAGGGATATATAATATGATAATATAACAAGTCTCTATATTACAGTATATACCAGGTCTATATAATATGATAATATAACAAGTCTCTATATTACAGTATATACCAGGGATATATAATATGATGATATAACAAGTCTCTATATTACAGTATATACCAGGGATATATAATATGATAATATAACAAGTCTCTATATTACAGTATATACCAGTTTTATATAATATGATGATATAAAAAGTCTCTATATTACAGTATATACCAGTTCTATATAATATGATGATATAACAAGTCTCTATATTACAGTATATACCAGGGATATATGATATGATGATATAACAAGTTTCTATATTACAGTATATACCAGGGATATATAATATGATGATATACCAAGTCTCTATATTACAGTATATACCAGGTCTATATAATATGATGATATAACAAGTCTCTATATTACAGTATATACCAGTTCTATATAATATGATAATATAACAAGTCTCTATATTACAGTATATACCAGGGATATATAATATGAGGATATAACAAGTCTCTATATTACTGTATATACCAGGGATATATAATATGATAATATAACAAGTCTCTATATTACTGTATATACCAGTTCTATATAATATGATAATATAGCAAGTCTCTATATTACAGTATATACCAGGGATATATAATATGATGATATAACAAGTCTCTATATTACAGTATATACCAGGTCTATATAATATGATAATATAACAAGTCTCTATATTACAGTATATAACAGGGATATATAATATGATAATATAACAAGTCTCTATATTACAGTATATACCAGGGATATATAATATGATGATATAACAAGTCTCTATATTACAGTATATACCAGGTCTATATAATATGATGATATAACACGTCTATATATTACAGTATATACCAGGGATATATAATATGATAATATAACAAGTCTCTATATTACAGTTTATACCAGGGATATATAATAACAAGTCTCTATATTACAGTATCTACCAGGGATATATAATATGATGATATAACAAGTCTCTATATTACAGTATATACCAGGGCTATATAATATGATGATATAACAAGTCTCTATACTACAGTATATACCAGGTCTATATGATAATATAACAAGTCTCTATATTACAGTATATGCCAGGGATATATGATATGATGATATAACATCTCTATATTACAGTATATACCAGGGATATATAATATGATGATATAACAAGTCTCAATATTACAGTATATACCAGGGATATATAATATGAGGATATAACAAGTCTCTATTACAGTATATACCAGGGATATATAATATGAGGATATAACAAGTCTCTATATTACAGTATATACCAGGTCTATATGATAATATAACAAGTCTCTATATTACAGTATATACCAGGGATATATAATATGATGATATAACAAGTCTCTATATTACAGTATATACCAGGGATATATAATATGATGATATAACAAGTCTCTATATTACAGTATATACCAGGGATATATAATATGATGATATAACAAGTCTCTATATTACAGTATATACCAGGGATATATAATATGATGATATAACAAGTCTCTATATTACAGTATATAACAGGGATATATAATATGATGATATAACAAGTCTCTATATTACAGGATATACCAGGGATATATAATATGATAACATAACAAGTCTCTATATTACAGTATATACTAGGGTTATATAATATGATAATATAACAAGTCTCTATATTACAGTATATACCAGGGTTATATAATATGATAATATAACAAGTCTCTATATTACAGTATATACCAGGGATATATAATATGATGATATAACAAGTCTCTATATTACAGTATATACCAGGTCTATATAATATGATAATATAACAAGTCTCTATATTACAGTATATACCAGGGATATATAATATGATAATATAACAAGTCTCTATATTACAGTATATACCAGGGATATATAATATGATAATATAACAAGTCTGTATATTACAGTATATAAAAGTGATATATAATATGATGATATAACAAGTCTCTATATTACAGTATATACCAGGGTTATATAATATGATAATATAACAAGTCTCTATATTACAGTATATACCAGGGACATATAATATGATAATATAACAAGTCTCTATATTACAGTATATACCAGGGATATATAATATGATGATATAACAAGTCTCTATATTACAGTATATACCAGGGATATATAATATGATGATATAACAAGTCTCTATATTACAGTATATACCAGGGATATATAATATGATGATATAACAAGTCTATATTACAGTATATACCAGGGATATATAATATGAGGATATAACAAGTCTCTATATTACAGTATATAACAGGGATATATAATATGATGATATAACAAGTCTCTATATTACAGGATATACCAGGGATATATAATATGATAATATAACAAGTCTCTATATTACAGTATATACTAGGGTTATATAATATGATAATATAACAAGTCTCTATATTACAGTATATACCAGGGTTATATAATATGATAATATAACAAGTCTCTATATTACAGTATATACCAGGGATATATAATATGATGATATAACAAGTCTCTATATTACAGTATATACCAGGTCTATATAATATGATAATATAACAAGTCTCTATATTACAGTATATACCAGGGATATATAATATGATAATATAACAAGTCTCTATATTACAGTATATACCAGGGATATATAATATGATAATATAACAAGTCTGTATATTACAGTATATAAAAGGGATATATAATATGATGATATAACAAGTCTCTATATTACAGTATATACCAGGGTTATATAATATGATAATATAACAAGTCTCTATATTACAGTATATACCAGGGACATATAATATGATAATATAACAAGTCTCTATATTACAGTATATACCAGGGATATATAATATGATGATATAACAAGTCTCTATATTACAGTATATACCAGGGATATATAATATGATGATATAACAAGTCTCTATATTACAGTATATACCAGGGATATATAATATGATGATATAACAAGTCTATATTACAGTATATACCAGGGATATATAATATGAGGATATAACAAGTCTCTATATTACTGTATATACCAGGTCTATATAATATGATGATATAACACGTCTATATATTACAGTATATACCAGGGATATATAATATGATGATATAACAAGTCTCTATATTACAGTATATAAAAGGGATATATATATATATATATATATATATATATATATATATATTTATAACAAGTCTCTATATTACAGTATATACCAGGGATATATAATATGATGATATAACAAGTCTCTATATTACAGTATGTACCAGGTCTATATAATATGATGATATAACAAGTCTCTATATTACAGTATATACCAGGGATATATAATATGATAATATAACAAGTCTCTATATTACAGTATGTACCAGGGATATATAATATGATGATATAACAAGTCTCTATATTACAGTATATACCAGGGATATATAATATGATGATATAACAAGTCTATATTACAGTATATACCAGGGATATATAATATGAGGATATAACAAGTCTCTATATTACTGTATATACCAGGTCTATATAATATGATGATATAACACGTCTATATATTACAGTATATACCAGGGATATATAATATGATGATATAACAAGTCTCTATATTACAGTATATAAAAGGGATATATATATATATATATATATATATATATATATATATATATATTTATAACAAGTCTCTATATTACAGTATATACCAGGGATATATAATATGATGATATAACAAGTCTCTATATTACAGTATGTACCAGGTCTATATAATATGATGATATAACAAGTCTCTATATTACAGTATATACCAGGGATATATAATATGATAATATAACAAGTCTCTATATTACAGTATGTACCAGGGATATATAATATGATGATATAACAAGTCTCTATATTACAGTATATACCAGGTCTATATAATATGATAATATAACAAGTCTCTATATTACAGTATATACCAGGGATATATAATATGATGATATAACAAGTCTCTATATTACAGTATATACCAGGGATATATAATATGAGGATATAACAAGTCTATATATTACAGTATATACCAGGAATATATAATATGATGATATAACAAGTCTCTATATTACAGTATATACCAGGGATATATAATATGATGATATAACAAGTCTCTATATTACAGTATAAACCGGAGATATATAATATGATAATATAACACGTCTCTATATTACAGTATATACCAGGGATATATAATATGATAATATAACAAGTCTCTATATTACTGTATATACCAGGGATATATAATATGATAATATAACAAGTCTCTATATTACAGTATATACCAGGGATATATAATATGATAATATACCAATTCTCTATATTACAGTATATACCAGTTCTATATAATATGATAATATAACAAGTCTCTATATTACAGTATATACCAGGGATATATAATATGATAATATAACAAGTCTATATTACAGTATATAACAGGGATATATAATATGATGATATAACAAGTCTCTATATTACAGTATATACCAGGGATATATAATATGATAATATAACAAGTCTCTATATTACAGTATATACCAGGGATATATAATATGATAATATAACAAGTCTCTATATTACAGTATATACCAGGGATATATAATATGATAATATAACAAGTCTCTATATTACAGTATATACCAGGTCTATATAATATGATAATATAACAAGTCTCTATATTACAGTATATACCAGGGATATATAATATGATGATATAACAAGTCTCTATATTACAGTATATACCAGGGATATATAATATGATAATATAACAAGTCTCTATATTACAGTATATACCAGTTTTATATAATATGATGATATAAAAAGTCTCTATATTACAGTATATACCAGTTCTATATAATATGATGATATAACAAGTCTCTATATTACAGTATATACCAGGGATATATGATATGATGATATAACAAGTTTCTATATTACAGTATATACCAGGGATATATAATATGATGATATACCAAGTCTCTATATTACAGTATATACCAGGTCTATATAATATGATGATATAACAAGTCTCTATATTACAGTATATACCAGTTCTATATAATATGATAATATAACAAGTCTCTATATTACAGTATATACCAGGGATATATAATATGAGGATATAACAAGTCTCTATATTACTGTATATACCAGGGATATATAATATGATAATATAACAAGTCTCTATATTACTGTATATACCAGTTCTATATAATATGATAATATAGCAAGTCTCTATATTACAGTATATACCAGGGATATATAATATGATGATATAACAAGTCTCTATATTACAGTATATACCAGGTCTATATAATATGATAATATAACAAGTCTCTATATTACAGTATATAACAGGGATATATAATATGATAATATAACAAGTCTCTATATTACAGTATATACCAGGGATATATAATATGATGATATAACAAGTCTCTATATTACAGTATATACCAGGTCTATATAATATGATGATATAACACGTCTATATATTACAGTATATACCAGGGATATATAATATGATAATATAACAAGTCTCTATATTACAGTTTATACCAGGGATATATAATAACAAGTCTCTATATTACAGTATCTACCAGGGATATATAATATGATGATATAACAAGTCTCTATATTACAGTATATACCAGGGCTATATAATATGATGATATAACAAGTCTCTATACTACAGTATATACCAGGTCTATATGATAATATAACAAGTCTCTATATTACAGTATATGCCAGGGATATATGATATGATGATATAACATCTCTATATTACAGTATATACCAGGGATATATAATATGATGATATAACAAGTCTCAATATTACAGTATATACCAGGGATATATAATATGAGGATATAACAAGTCTCTATTACAGTATATACCAGGGATATATAATATGAGGATATAACAAGTCTCTATATTACAGTATATACCAGGTCTATATGATAATATAACAAGTCTCTATATTACAGTATATACCAGGGATATATAATATGATGATATAACAAGTCTCTATATTACAGTATATACCAGGGATATATAATATGATGATATAACAAGTCTCTATATTACAGTATATACCAGGGATATATAATATGATGATATAACAAGTCTCTATATTACAGTATATACCAGGGATATATAATATGATGATATAACAAGTCTCTATATTACAGTATATAACAGGGATATATAATATGATGATATAACAAGTCTCTATATTACAGGATATACCAGGGATATATAATATGATAATATAACAAGTCTCTATATTACAGTATATACTAGGGTTATATAATATGATAATATAACAAGTCTCTATATTACAGTATATACCAGGGTTATATAATATGATAATATAACAAGTCTCTATATTACAGTATATACCAGGGATATATAATATGATGATATAACAAGTCTCTATATTACAGTATATACCAGGTCTATATAATATGATAATATAACAAGTCTCTATATTACAGTATATACCAGGGATATATAATATGATAATATAACAAGTCTCTATATTACAGTATATACCAGGGATATATAATATGATAATATAACAAGTCTGTATATTACAGTATATAAAAGTGATATATAATATGATGATATAACAAGTCTCTATATTACAGTATATACCAGGGTTATATAATATGATAATATAACAAGTCTCTATATTACAGTATATACCAGGGACATATAATATGATAATATAACAAGTCTCTATATTACAGTATATACCAGGGATATATAATATGATGATATAACAAGTCTCTATATTACAGTATATACCAGGGATATATAATATGATGATATAACAAGTCTCTATATTACAGTATATACCAGGGATATATAATATGATGATATAACAAGTCTATATTACAGTATATACCAGGGATATATAATATGAGGATATAACAAGTCTCTATATTACAGTATATAACAGGGATATATAATATGATGATATAACAAGTCTCTATATTACAGGATATACCAGGGATATATAATATGATAATATAACAAGTCTCTATATTACAGTATATACTAGGGTTATATAATATGATAATATAACAAGTCTCTATATTACAGTATATACCAGGGTTATATAATATGATAATATAACAAGTCTCTATATTACAGTATATACCAGGGATATATAATATGATGATATAACAAGTCTCTATATTACAGTATATACCAGGTCTATATAATATGATAATATAACAAGTCTCTATATTACAGTATATACCAGGGATATATAATATGATAATATAACAAGTCTCTATATTACAGTATATACCAGGGATATATAATATGATAATATAACAAGTCTGTATATTACAGTATATAAAAGGGATATATAATATGATGATATAACAAGTCTCTATATTACAGTATATACCAGGGTTATATAATATGATAATATAACAAGTCTCTATATTACAGTATATACCAGGGACATATAATATGATAATATAACAAGTCTCTATATTACAGTATATACCAGGGATATATAATATGATGATATAACAAGTCTCTATATTACAGTATATACCAGGGATATATAATATGATGATATAACAAGTCTCTATATTACAGTATATACCAGGGATATATAATATGATGATATAACAAGTCTATATTACAGTATATACCAGGGATATATAATATGAGGATATAACAAGTCTCTATATTACTGTATATACCAGGTCTATATAATATGATGATATAACACGTCTATATATTACAGTATATACCAGGGATATATAATATGATGATATAACAAGTCTCTATATTACAGTATATAAAAGGGATATATATATATATATATATATATATATATATATATATTTATAACAAGTCTCTATATTACAGTATATACCAGGGATATATAATATGATGATATAACAAGTCTCTATATTACAGTATGTACCAGGTCTATATAATATGATGATATAACAAGTCTCTATATTACAGTATATACCAGGGATATATAATATGATAATATAACAAGTCTCTATATTACAGTATGTACCAGGGATATATAATATGATGATATAACAAGTCTCTATATTACAGTATATACCAGGGATATATAATATGATGATATAACAAGTCTATATTACAGTATATACCAGGGATATATAATATGAGGATATAACAAGTCTCTATATTACTGTATATACCAGGTCTATATAATATGATGATATAACACGTCTATATATTACAGTATATACCAGGGATATATAATATGATGATATAACAAGTCTCTATATTACAGTATATAAAAGGGATATATATATATATATATATATATATATATATATATATATATATATTTATAACAAGTCTCTATATTACAGTATATACCAGGGATATATAATATGATGATATAACAAGTCTCTATATTACAGTATGTACCAGGTCTATATAATATGATGATATAACAAGTCTCTATATTACAGTATATACCAGGGATATATAATATGATAATATAACAAGTCTCTATATTACAGTATGTACCAGGGATATATAATATGATGATATAACAAGTCTCTATATTACAGTATATACCAGGTCTATATAATATGATAATATAACAAGTCTCTATATTACAGTATATACCAGGGATATATAATATGATGATATAACAAGTCTCTATATTACAGTATATACCAGGGATATATAATATGAGGATATAACAAGTCTATATATTACAGTATATACCAGGAATATATAATATGATGATATAACAAGTCTCTATATTACAGTATATACCAGGGATATATAATATGATGATATAACAAGTCTCTATATTACAGTATAAACCGGAGATATATAATATGATAATATAACACGTCTCTATATTACAGTATATACCAGGGATATATAATATGATAATATAACAAGTCTCTATATTACTGTATATACCAGGGATATATAATATGATAATATAACAAGTCTCTATATTACAGTATATACCAGGGATATATAATATGATAATATACCAATTCTCTATATTACAGTATATACCAGTTCTATATAATATGATAATATAACAAGTCTCTATATTACAGTATATACCAGGGATATATAATATGATAATATAACAAGTCTATATTACAGTATATAACAGGGATATATAATATGATGATATAACAAGTCTCTATATTACAGTATATACCAGGGATATATAATATGATAATATAACAAGTCTCTATATTACAGTATATACCAGGGATATATAATATGATAATATAACAAGTCTCTATATTACAGTATAAACCGGAGATATATAATATGATAATATAACACGTCTCTATATTACAGTATATACCAGTTCTATATAATATGATAATATACCAATTCTCTATATTACAGTATATACCAGTTCTATATAATATGATAATATAACAAGTCTCTATATTACAGTATATACCAGGGATATATAATATGATAATATAACAAGTCTCTATATTACAGTATATACCAGGTCTATATAATATGATAATATAACAAGTCTCTATATTACAGTATATACCAGGGATATATAATATGATAATATAACAAGTCTCTATATTACAGTATATACCAGGGATATATAATATGATAATATAACAAGTCTCTATATTACAGTATATACCAGGTCTATATAATATGATGATATAACAAGTCTCTATATTACAGTATATACCAGGGATATATAATATGATAATATAACAAGTCTCTATATTACAGTATATACCAGGGATATATAATAACAAGTCTCTATATTACAGTATCTACCAGGGATATATAATATGATGATATAACAAGTCTCTATATTACAGTATATATCAGGTCTATATAATATGATGATATAACAAGTCTCTATATTACAGTATATACCAGGGATATATAATATGATAATATAACAAGTCTGTATATTACAGTATATAAAGGGGATATATAATATGATAATATAACAAGTCTCTATATTACAGTATATACCAGGTCTATATGATAATATCACAAGTCTCTATATTACAGTATATGCCAGGGATATATGATATGATGATATAACATCTCTATATTACAGTATATACCAGGGATATATAATATGATGATATAACAAGTCTCTATATTACAGTATATACCAGGGATATATAATATGATAATATAACAAGTCTCTATATTACAGTATATACCAGGGATATATAATATGATGATATAACAAGTCTCTATATTACAGTATATACCAGGTCTATATGATAATATAACAAGTCTCTATATTACAGTATATACCAGGTATATATAATATGATGATATAACAAGTCTCTATATTACAGTATATACCAGGGATATATAATATGATGATATAACAAGTCTCTATATTACAGTATATACCAGGGATATATAATATGATGATATAACAAGTCTCTATATTACAGTATATACCAGGGATATATAATATGATAGTATACCAAGTCTATATATTACAGTATATACTAGAGAAATGTTTCCCAACCAGTGTGCCTCCAGCTGTTGCTACATTACAACTCCCAGCATGCCCGGACAGCCAAAGGCTGTCCGGGCATGCTGGGAGTTGCAATGTAGCAACAGCTGGAGGCACACTAGTTGGGAAACACTGTTATTAGAGTATTTTAACATTATTGTATATAGCGCTAGCAGAGTACTCCTTTAAGTAAATGCAGAGTGACATCACATGACTTGTAAGTTGTTACTATCTCCTACAGGGCTGCAATACTTCATGTGACCAATAGGTGTCACCGATCATCTGTTTTCACAAGCAGCCAAAAACAAATTGTTCAGAACAGAAAGAGCGGAAGAGTAAAAATCCAACTCACATAAAAAAAATAATAATAATAATAATAATCATTTTTTAAATTTTTTTTTAATGGAATATCGGCCTTAACTTCTGACACGTTCCTTTAAGAAATGCAAATGAGCCATAGCCCCCTATTAAAAAAATGTGTTGCCTTGTTCGGATAGGGATGAATGGCCCTCCTGTCTATGACCCGACACATTCACTTAGTCCTGGGAGGGATTCTTTACACACTGTGACTATTGAGGAGACCATCGTCGTTCACATTCGGGACGTTGACCTTTCACACGGTGAAGGAAACCATCAGCAGGGCGACGGCGAAATTTTAAAAAAAAATAATAATGGTGCCAGCTTGTATGCTCTACGGTGATCGAAGCTTCACGTCAATCAAAGATGTTCTGCAGAAGTTGCTGACATGCTCAATGGCGGCGTTTTATTTTTTTTAATTTTTTTTTTGCAACCAACTGCTTGCCTCCAGCTGTTGCAAAACTACAACTCCCAGCATGCCCGGACAGCAAAACTACAACTCCCAGCATGCCTAGACAGCCATTGGCTGTCCGGGCATGCTGGGAGTTGTAGTTTTGCAACAGTTGGAGGTCCACACTTTGAAGACCTAGGCTACAGAGTGGTGGTTTGCAGCCAAAGGCTGTCTGGGCATGCTGGGAGTTGTAGTTTTGGAACAGTTGGAGGTCCACAGTTGGAAGAACTCAGTTATAGAGCAGTCTGGGCATGCTGTGAGTTGTAGTTTTGATGTCTGGGCATGCTGTGAGTTGTAGTTTTGCAACATCTGGAGGAACGCTGGTTGGGAAACACTGCTTTATAGCTTAGCTCTCCAAACTATGGACCTCTAGCTGTTGCAAAACTACAACTTCCAGCATGCCCGGACAGCAAAACTACAACTCCCAGCATGCCCGGACAGCAAAACTACAACTCCCAGCATGCCTGGACAGCCATCGGCTGTCCGGGCATGCTGGGAGTTGTAGTTTTGCATCAGTTGGAGGTCCACAGTTTGAAGACCTAAGCTACAGAGCGGTGGATTGCAGCCAAAGGCTGTCTGGACATGCTGGGAGTTGTAGTTTTGATGTTCAGGCATGCTGGGAGTTGTAGTTTTGCAACATCTGGCGGAACACTGGTTGGGAAACACTGCTCTATAGCTTAGCTCTCCCAACTATGGACCTGTAGCTGTTGCAAAACTACAACTCCCAGCATGCATGAACATCAAAACTACAACTCCCAGCATGCCCAGACAGCCTTTGGCTGCAAACCACCGCTCTGTAGCCTAGGTCTTCAAACTGTGGACCTCCAACTGTTGCAAAACTACATATCCCAGCATGCCTGGACAGCCGATGGCTGTCCAGGCATGCTGGGAGTTGTAGTTTTGCTGTCCGGGCATGCTAGGAGTTGTAGTTTTGCAACAGCTGGAAGTCCACAGTGTGGAGACCTAGGCTATAGAGCAGTGTTTCCCAATCACTGTGCCTCCAGCTGTTGCAAAACCACAACTCCCAGCATGCCCGGACAGCCAGTGGCTGTCCGGGCATGCTAGGAGTTGTAGTTTTGCAACAGCTGTACGGACGCTGGCTGGGAAGCACTGCTCTAGAGCCTAGGTACTTCTGGGGTACACATGACAATGCCGATCTTCTGCGCAGTATATAGTACACGGCCCATGCAGATCATCTATGGGACCCTTTACAGGGGGGGACGGCAGAGGGTATATTCCTTTTTCCACAGGCTCCATCCAAAAACAGTCGAAGGCTAAAAATACGAATTTTTTTTTTTTTTTGTATAAATTGGACTCCGGTCGAAGCTGCTACCACATAAAGGTGGTCTTTGTGCGGCTGTGGAAATGTTGTACAAATATCTCTTTATTAATGGCACAAAAACGACTTTAATTATATTTACGTAGATCAGAAACACGGTCACCTGAACTTTGAAAGCTTCACAACCGCACTTCTGTTTGCCTGCAGGACCCTGGAGGATTTCTTTCTCTCGTACAAGCAACAGAGGCGCTTAGATTACGGCCATATTTATATTATATTAACGCTTATTTGTTTTTAGGATGCCGTGCGTTAGAGCAAGGGGGAGGGGGGTTGAGGCGACATAATGGTATGGCCCACAGAGCTCGCAGTCATCCTCCTCCGTTATTTATCCTGGGCTAGCGTAAAATAACAAATAAAATACCGCTGGAACTGTATGGACCCCTGTATATAGGGTTCACAGAGTATATATATATTATTCGAAACGTGTTGAATAGTGTATTAACAGTCCATTGGGTTTTATTCAGCAGCCTGCAATGCTTCATTTCTCCTGTGGTGGCACTGCAGGGGAATCGAAGGCTTGTTCTCTGCATGGGTGATCGCTGTGATCACATTAAAGTGTACCTGTCGTCAACAAAAACTTTTTATATAATGTAGATGATATCATTATATGTATATTTGTTAGAAACATTGGTTAAAAATTGTGGATATTTTTGGGTGCATGTTTGTCTCTATGATGAGTCCAAATACAGGAAGTGAGGGTAGGACATGCAGGGCTCTGTGCAGGGTCCTGGCTTGTCAATCATCCTGATGTATGAGTTAGGAGCATGTTATAGAGTCTCAGTGCACACTGTACTTCTTTTTCTTACTGCACAGAGCCCTGCTTGTCCTCAGTGTACAGAGCCCTGCTTGTCCTCAGTGTACAGAGCCCTGCTTGTCCTCAGTGTACAGAGCCCTGCTTGTCCTCAGTGTAGAGAGCCCTGCTTGTCCTCAGTGTACAGAGCCCTGCTTGTCCTCAGTGTACAGAGCCCTGCTTGTCCTCAGTGTACAGAGCCCTGCTTGTCCTCAGTGTACGGAGCCCTGCTTGTCCTCAGTGTACAGAGCCCTGCTTGTCCTCAGTGTACAGAGCCCTGCTTGTCCTCAGTGTACAGAGCCCTGTTTGTCTTCAGTGTACAGAGCCCTGCTTGTCCTCAGTGTACAGAGCCCTGCTTGTCCTCAGTGTACAGAGCCCTGCTTGTCCTCAGTGTACAGAGCCCCGCTTGTCCTCAGTGTACAGAGCCCCGCTTGTCCTGGCCTCACTTCCTGTATTTGGACTCCTCATAGAGACACACAGGCAATAGCTGCAGGGACAAAAATATGCATATTTTTTAACCAATGTATATTACAAATATACATATAATGGTCCAAGCACTCGACAACAGATAATACCCAGCACAGCTGCTTCACTACGGTAAATCCTGCTAAGCTTTACTGGTACAATAACCTTTCCGGTGCTCACATATAACAGTCCATGACATGTTCCACAAAAGAAATCAAAAGAATGGAGCACTCACCAGGTTTCAAGGAACGGCAAGCTTCTTTATTTCATATTTGCTCGATAACGTTCCAACATGTGCGGGAGAGCGGACGGATGCAGAGGGGTGGGGCAGTGGGTTGGGCGACGATCCGTATTGTTACGCCTAGCGCTCCGGGTCCCCGCTCCTCCCCGGAGCGCTCACGGCGTCTCTCTCCCCGCAGCGCCCCGGTCAGTCCCGCTGACCGGGAGCGCTGCACTGTCATGGCCGTCGGGGATGCGATTCGCACAGCGGGACGCGCCCGCTCGCGAATCGCATCCCAGGTCACTTACCCGTCCCGGTCCCCTGCTGTCATCTGCTGGCGCGCGCGGCTCCGCTCTCTAGGGCGCGCGCGCGCCAGCTCTCTGCGACTTAAAGGGCCAGCGCACCAATGATTGGTGCCTGGCCCAATTAGCTTAATTGGCTCCCATCTGCTCCCTGCCTTTATCTGACCTCCTCCCATGCACTCCCTTGCCGGATCTTGTTGCCTTGTGCCAGTGAAAGCGTTTAGTGTGTCCAAAGCCTGTGTACCTGAACTTCTGCTACCCATCCTGACTACGAACCTTGCCGCCTGCCCCCGACCTTCTGCTACGTCTGACCCTGCCTCTGCCTAGTCCTTCTGTCCCACGCCTTCTCAGCAGTCAGCGAGGTAGAGCCGTTGCTAGTGGATACGACCTGGTTGCTACTGCCGCAGCAAGACCATCCCGCTTTGCGGCGGGCTCTGGTGAAAACCAGTAGCCTCTTAGAACCGGTCCACTAGCACGGTCCACGCCAATCCCTCGCTGACACAGAGGATCCACTACCTGGAAGCCGAATCGTGACAGTAGATCCGGCCATGGATCCCGCTGAGGTGCCGCTGCCAAGTCTCGCTGATCTTCCCACGGTGGTCGCTCAGCAATCGCAGCAGATTGCCCAACAAGGACAGCAGCTGTCGCAGTTGACCGCCATGTTACAGCAAATTCTGCCTCTGCTACAGCAGCAACCATCTCCTCCGCCAGCTCCTGCACCTCCTCCGCAGCGAGTGGCCGCTCCTAACCTCCGCTTGTCCCTGCCGGACAAATTTGATGGGGACTCCAGACTCTGCCGTGGATTTTTGTCTCAGTGTTCCCTGCATATGGAGATGTTGTCAGACTTGTTTCCTACAGAACGGTCTAAGGTGGCGTTCGTAGTGAGCCTTCTTTCAGGAAAGGCCTTGTCTTGGGCCACACCGCTCTGGGACCGCAATGATCCTGCCACAGCCACAGTCCAGTCCTTCTTTGCTGAAGTCCGAAGTGTCTTTGAGGAACCTGCCCGAGCCTCTTCTGCTGAGACTGCCTTGCTGAACCTGGTCCAGGGTAATTCTTCCGTTGGCGAGTACGCCATACAATTCCGTACTTTTGCTTCTGAACTATCCTGGAATAATGAGGCTCTCTGCGCGACCTTTAAAAAAGGCCTATCCAGTCGCATCAAGGATGTGCTGGCCGCACGAGAGATTCCTGCCAACCTCCAAGAACTCATCCATCTAGCTACCCGCATTGACATGCGTTTTTCTGAGCGACACCAAGAGCTCCGCCAGGAAAAAGACTTAGATCTCTGGGCACCTCTCCCACAGCATCCTTTGCAGTCTATGCCTGGGCCTCCCGCCGAGGAGGCCATGCAAGTGGATCGGTCTCGCCTGACCCAGGAAGAGAGGAATCGCCGTAGAGAAGAAAATCTCTGTCTGTACTGTGCCAGTACCGAGCATTTCTTGGTGGATTGCCCTATCCGTCCTCCACGCCTGGGAAACGCACGCACGCACCCAGCTCACGTGGGTGTGGCATCTCTTGGTTCTAAGTCTTCTTCTCCACGTCTCACGGTGCCCGTGCGGATTTCTCCTACAGCCAACTCCTCCCTCTCAGCCGTGGCCTGCTTGGACTCTGGTGCCTCCGGGAATTTTATTGTGGAGTCCTTTGTTAATAAATTCAGCATCCCGGTGACCCGTCTCGCCAAACCGCTCTACATTTCCGCGGTCAACGGAGCCAGATTGGACTGCACCGTGCGTTACCGCACAGAACCCCTCCTGATGTCTATCGGACCCCACCACGAAAGGATTGAGTTCTTCATTCTCCCCAGTTGTACCTCTGAGGTCCTCCTCGGTCTGCCATGGCTCCGGCTTCATTCCCCCACCCTTGATTGGACCACCGGGGAGATAAAGAACTGGGACTCTGCCTGCCATAGGAAGTGCCTCTCCCCCCCTCCCAGTCCCGTCAGGCAAACCTCTGTGCCTCCTCATGGCCCCCGTCCTGGTGTCACACTGCCCCGTGCCAGGCTTCGCCCTCTGCCCTCCCTCCCCATTCCCACTCCTGCTGTACTGCCTGCCGCTGAGGAAACCCTCCATTTTTTCCCGGTGTCCTCATCCCAGGGGAGGCAGTTGCCGGTCAAAGAAAAGGGGAGACCTAAGGGGGGGGGTACTGTTACGCCTAGCGCTCCGGGTCCCCGCTCCTCCCCGGAGCGCTCACGGCGTCTCTCTCCCCGCAGCGCCCCGGTCAGTCCCGCTGACCGGGAGCGCTGCACTGTCATGGCCGTCGGGGATGCGATTCGCACAGCGGGACGCGCCCGCTCGCGAATCGCATCCCAGGTCACTTACCCGTCCCGGTCCCCTGCTGTCATCTGCTGGCGCGCGCGGCTCTGCTCTCTAGGGCGCGCGCGCGCCAGCTCTCTGCGACTTAAAGGGCCAGCGCACCAATGATTGGTGCCTGGCCCAATTAGCTTAATTGGCTCCCATCTGCTCCCTGCCTTTATCTGACCTCCTCCCATGCACTCCCTTGCCGGATCTTGTTGCCTTGTGCCAGTGAAAGCGTTTAGTGTGTCCAAAGCCTGTGTACCTGAACTTCTGCTACCCATCCTGACTACGAACCTTGCCGCCTGCCCCCGACCTTCTGCTACGTCTGACCCTGCCTCTGCCTAGTCCTTCTGTCCCACGCCTTCTCAGCAGTCAGCGAGGTAGAGCCGTTGCTAGTGGATACGACCTGGTTGCTACTGCCGCAGCAAGACCATCCCGCTTTGCGGCGGGCTCTGGTGAAAACCAGTAGCCTCTTAGAACCGGTCCACTAGCACGGTCCACGCCAATCCCTCGCTGACACAGAGGATCCACTACCTGGAAGCCCAATCGTGACACGTATCGTGCAATCAGCGCTTCGTCAGGCCCCTGCCATGGTATTATCTACATTATATAAACTGTTTTTGTTGACAACAGGTACACTTTAAGATCAGTTCCCCAAAGCAGTGTTGTATATAGATGAAAGGGGGCCCCATAACAAAGATTCAAATGATCACCCCAATTATGGTGTCTTTTTTAGACATGACATGTCTAATATGATAGACATTGCCAGTATGTACACTCTGGTTCTTGGTTGAGTAGGTCGATACAATCAATGTGATAGACCTTAAGAGTATGTACATGCTATTTCTTGGTTAGGTAGGTCACTACAATCAATATATTAAGACATTGCCAGTAGGTAATAGCAATAGAAGGTAGAATCAGCTCACCCTGTTGCTGAGATATTGAGCACGGAGAAGGTGTGGACTGCACCTGAAGACAATATGAAAAGGCACGAACACTCCAGCTAGGTTACAGATCCATTGGTCAACTTTATTCACATATAGCTACATGAATCTCAGGTATGTGGCAGGATGTGACGTGTTTTGGCCAGGTGCTGGCCTTTCTCATACCTGAGTAAGGCCAGCACCTGGCCAAAACGCGTCACATCCTTCCATGTACCTGAGATTCATGTAGCTATATGTCAATAAAGTTGACCATTGGATCTGCAACCGAGCTGGAGTGTTCGTGCTTTTTCCTATTGCCAGTATGTACACTCTGGTTCTTGGTTGAGTAGGTAATTACTGTACAATCAATATGATAGACTTTTAGAGTATGTACATACTGGTTCTTGGTTGAGTAGGTCGATACAATCAATATGAGAGTTGTTTGATGTTTGTTTAGGATGGAAGGTCCTCTTGGACGGTCTCGTCCTCTCCTAGAAATTGGTTTCCATAAGTATGGCAAACGCATAAGGATTGGATTTTAAAGTCTGGCTCTAATATTCTCAAAGGACATGTAGTTGTTTAGAGTTGGCTGACCTATATCACCCGCAGTCCCATAGAATAGTGGAAGGAGCAGCCATCATGCAGTTGCACCATAACCCCATTCACGAAGGGGACTAAGGGAGCGATCAGACCCCCAGCGATCACACAATGATCACCAAACTTTTGTAGGTCACAACTGTCACTAGTGGGAAAATGTCTCAAGGCTAAGACCACACGTAGCAGAATCACCACTCGTCTACAAGTGATGGAGTGAGGGGAGAACACTTTTGATGCCCTCTAATCTTAGATGAAGAAGAGGACCAAGGGGGCTGTTGTGGCCCAGAATCCAGCTTCTATCCCTGTTTTCTCCAAGTTGGACATATTGTTTATGAGGTTGTGTTTTTCTGATGTGTTGACGTGGGCAGCTCGGGTCTGTTTGTGTATTTTGTCACATTACGAGCCATGTGCCGGGGCTGCCTAATAACCACAACCTCAAAGGAACACTTTCCATCATTCCAGTCTGAGCTCCCCTCACTGGAGCCCTCTGCAGAGCATCTCCACTAGAGTACAGAAAGATGTGTATCAGGGATGGAGACTAGAGGGACCTGGACAATAAGGGTTTAAGGGCCCTTGTTCTCAGATGTTCCATGTAGAGCCCCCCAGGTTTCCCAGGAACAGAATCCGGTTACTGTGCCCATTCTATTTAGGTTAGAATTACACATTGAGCTTTTCATACAGTTTTTGGTGTTTTTGAGCTGTTTTGATGTAGTTTTTTTTATGTAGGCTTAATGCATTTTTTACAGTTTTGATGCAGTTCTGTTGCAGCTTGTAATGCATTTCATGCAGCTTTTAGTTCAGTTTTTGACACATGTCAAATGTCACATTTTATGTAGTTTTTGATGCATGTTTTGGTTGCGTTCTTGATGCATGTTTTTAATTCATTTTGGGGGAGATTTATCAAAACCTGTCCAGAGGAAACATTTCTGAGTTGCCCATAGCAACCAATCAGATCGCTTCTTTCATTTTTCAGAGGCCTTTTCGAAAAAATGAAAGAAGCGATCCGATTGGTTAATATGGGCAACTGGTCAACTTCTCCTTTGGATGGGTTTTGATAAATCTCCCCTAAAGGCTTTGTTTTTACATCGTTTTTCGCTCAGTATTTTTAACCAAAATAAGGAGTGGATCCAGCACAGAGGAAATATTTGCACATTTTCCTGTGCCGGTTTTGGTTTAAAATACTAACATAAATACTGTGTGTAAACATAGTCTTATGAGGGAGATTTGTCAAAACCTGTGCAGAGGAAGAGCGGTGCAGTTGCCCATAGCAACCAATCAGATTGCTTCTTACATTTTTAAAGAGACCTGGGAAAAATGAAAGAAGCGATCTGATTGGTTGCTATGGGCAACTGCACCACTCTTCCTCTACACAGCTTTTCATAAATCTTCCCCTTGAGGTTCAGTTTTATTTTTTTTTGTACACAGTTTCTGATTCAAGTTTTTGATGCTTTTTAATGTAGGTTTTTGGTGCTTTCTTTTCTTTTTTTTTACTGAAAATTTCTCAAAAAGGGATCTATGGGGGGAGATGTAACAAAAGCCGTCCAGAGGAAAAGATACTGAGTTGCCCATAGCAACCAATCAGATGGCTTCTTTCCTTTTTATCAAGGCCTTTGCAAAACGAAACAAGTGATCTGATTGGTTGCTATGGGCAACTCAGTATCTTTTCCTCTGGACAGGTTTTAAAGGGGTAGTCCAGTGGTGAAAAACCGATATCTGCTTGACAGCAACAAAAACAAAACATTTTTTTATTTAAAGCGTTTAGTAAATGCTCTTCAAGGTAACCCCAGCCCTTAGTTTTCCTCATTCCTGTGCTCCTCGGGATGGTGACCGAGGCGAAGACTAACTCAGGGTTCAGAGGGAAAGCCTTGTAATCATGGAGATTGCTGCTCTGTAACCTTTCACACCCTGACTGCAGCTCCGTATGTGACCCCAGACAATGCACCTTTCACTATTCCGCCTGCCAGTCTGCAGAGCCAGACACATCTGTTTCTCGCAGTCCAGACCCTTTCGCAGCCAAACACCTCCAGTAATTACACCGCGCCGGCGCAACCCCACTTGGAGAGGCCAGCTGGCTGGTAGCACCATGCCCGGTCATCGTGGTTGGGCACAGTGCTGCCACTCTGGAAGGGCATTGTGGGATACAGTGATCCCTCAACTTACAATGGCCTCAACATACAATAATGTCAACATACAATGATCTTTTCTGGACCATTGTAACTTGAAACCAGACTCAACATACAATGTCCGGACAGTCCAGATCTGTGAAACGTGTCAATGGCCAGAAGAACCGACCAATCAGAATGGAGATTTACTGGTAAAACACCTGTACACTGACTGGTGTCTGGTTGCGCCCCATACAGTACAGGGAGGTATTACATGTTCTGTACTACACTTTGCCTGTATTACTGAAGTGTATGCACTGACTGGTGTCTGGTAGTGCTCCCTACAGTACAGGGAGGTATTACATGTTCTGTACTACACTTTGCCTCTATTACTGAAGTGTATGCACTGACTGGTGTCTGGTAGTGCTCCCTACAGTACAGGGAGATATTACTTGTTCTGTACTCTTTACCTGTATTACTGAAGTGCATGCACTGACTGGTAGCACCCCCTATAGTACAGGGAGTTGTAGTTTTGCAATAGCTGGTGACCACTGCTCTCTATAAACCCAGTAAAATATTGGGTATTTGACAATTTTCCCCAGCATTCTAATAAAGAAACACTTTCTCCTTCTCTCCTCCAAAGGGTTCAAATTTCCAGTCGTCCAGAAGAGAGAAATATGGCAGCGTCTACAAGACCCACATGCTGGGCCGTCCGCTCATCAGGGTGACCGGAGCTGACAACGTAAGAAAGATCCTGATGGGGGAGCACCACCTGGTGAGCGCGGAGTGGCCCCGCAGTACGCGGATGTTACTGGGGCCAAACAGCCTGACCAATTCGATTGGGGACATCCATCGACACAAGAGGAAGGTAGGTTGGCATAATGGATTCTCATTTGATCCTTAGTGTAACTGGAGGTGCCACTTGGCCATGGTACCAGGCTATGGCAGCGAAATGAACCATCGTTCTTGGTGATGGAAATCCTCTCTGGTGAAATGTACTGTAATATTCCATGGCCTCCATTTTAATGGGCATTGCATGGCAGTGCTCTCCAAACTACGGACCTCCAGCTGCTGGAAGTTCTAGTTTTACAACATCTTATGGGTCAACAGTTCAGAGACCACTGTTGTATGGGATGTGGTCTTTGTAGGGGACAGAGGTAAATGTACATCTCACGTAGGATGGGGTAGTGTCAGGCAGCAGCTGCAAAGCCCTACTTTTCTAAGTGCCGTCCTTACTGTCCACTGACATAGTAACATTCCCCATGGACTCTTTTAGCATTTCACTACATAAGCAGAGAGAAGTCTACGAAGATATAACTCTTCACACTCTTCAGCCGTGGCATCGCTGGTGACCATACCACCCATGGGCATACATACCATTGTGGCAGGCCATACTATAGGGCACTTGGAGAGCGGGGGGTGATTTTTACTTGGGGCTGCCCCTCATGCTACAGAACTCTGACTTGTTACCAAGCAAGAGCTCATGAAAGTCTCTTAAGGACCACAATGGGGGCCTCATTATGATTTTTGTCATGGGGGCCCTTTTTCTATGTATAAATCCCATCCAAGCATTGTCAATGGATAGACAACCAACACGTCGCAGGTTCTCAATAGTACTGAGGTCTTCTTGACTTTGTTAGGCCCCTTTCACACTGCCATTGTGCCCTGTTGAAGATCTTCCGTCAGACACTTTTTTTGTGTGAGCCTTTAACGGCTGTTAAGCTGGACGGGGCACAATGGGCAACTACGGCTCCCGACGCCTCCAATTTCTATTGTGGGGTTCCGTCGGGCGCCATTGTTTTTTGACAGGAGTAGCAGGAGAAAAAGACGTTGCATTATGCATTTTTCCTCCTGCTATTCTCCCCGGGTTTCCCAATGGACATCACACTAAAAATGGTAGGGAGGACTATTTTCTATTCCTGTGTGTGTCCCAACCATGCTTTATCCAGCACTGCTTTATCCAGATGCTGCTTAACCTCTTGTAGAACTATTCGTTTCGAACCTGCTGTGTGATTCCTGCATTGTTTACTAATAAGTGAGATCTAATAAACAAATACAATCCAGCTGCAGTAACAACACACTGTTCATATCTTTTATTGATCACATTGAGTAAACATCCACAGTGCAGGGAGAAAAGTTAGTAAAGCCAAAAATTGAAAGTGTACCTGTTATATGGAAAAAAATAATAATAATTTCATATACCTTAGTCCATGCTTAGCACGTTCCCTGTGTCTTGTGATCTGGACAGACTGGCCATCCGGGTCTCACAAACACAGAACGGAGGGAGGAGCGCTGCCCATCTGTCTCCCCATAAAAACCTTTCAACATACCAAAAGTTTTTGGGAATTGCTCTGTATGAATCATAACATTGGTGTGAATGGGCCTTCCGCCGACCCATTCACACTGCGAAATTTCAGCGGTGGAAAATTCTGCCAAAAGAAGAAATTCGGCAGCGGCTGCTCGGACGGAATCTCCGGGAAGAATTCTGCATGCAGATTAAGGGTGCATTCCCACACGGCGTATACGCAGCGTATTTCACGCTGCGCAAAATTTACGGCAGCAGCGGGAAATACGCTGCGTATTCCTTGCTCGCTATACACGCAGGGCTTTCCGGCGGCAGCCCTATGTGAGCAGTGAGTTTTGGAGGCGGAGCCGCGCGTCACAGTCACGCCGGCGCACGGCCCCGCCTCTAAAACTCACTGCACACACAGGGCTGCCGCCGGAAAGCCCTGCGTGTATAGCGAGCAAGGGATACGCAGCGTATTTCCCGCTGCTGCCGTAAATTTTGCGCAGCGTCAAATACGCTGCGTATACGCTGTGTGGGAACGCACCCTCATAGTGTGAACTTACCCTAAAGGCAAAGGCCTATTTGTTTTGTTTGTTTTTTGTTGTTTTTGTTTTACCTGCTGTGTACATGCGTCATATTTGTAAAAAACATAAAAAACAGAACATAAACATCTCATACATGTGAATAGGGTTGTTTTCTCCCCGTGAATGGGACAAGTCATTTAAACGTCTGCAACAAACCTCCCTCATGTGAACACGCCCTTTAAACATATAAACAAGCATATGAGTGAATGCAGGGAGAGGGGTGTGTGAGGGGTTAACAGTAAAGGTTCCCCACCCCCCTTTTGGTGGTCCCACCATTGACTTTTTCAGACTCTCAGCGCCCTCGCTGGAAGCAGCCAAACAATAGCAGCCCCTCTTAAGGGATCCCTGGCGGTGTCTGCTGCTGTGTGTATGCTACTTCTGGCACGTGCAGGATGAACTGCAATAACCCAGGAGCGGACCCCTCCTTTACCAGCCTCTTAAAGCGGCAACCCCTTCCTAGAGCCCGGGCTGCCTCTGAGGCTTCGAATAACTGTGTGAGCTCCTATTTATATCACAGCGTTATCCTCAGCCGTTCTGGGGGAAAAGAAGTGTCTCTCTATTTTTATGATGCAACTTTGGCGGAGATTTGTAATATGTGCGAGGATTTCTTCCTGTGGGGAGAGCGGGAATTTGCTACCTTTATAATAAAAGCTTTCTTAAAGGGGTATTCCAGGAAAAAACTTTATATATATATATATATATCAACTGGCTCCAGAAAATTAAACAGATTTGTAAATGACTTCTATTAAAAAATCTTAATCCTTTCAGTACTTATGAGCTTCTGAAGTTAAGGTTGTTCTTTTCTGTCTAAATCCTCTCTGATGACACCTGTCTCGGGAACCGCCCAGTTTAGAAGCAAATCCTCATAGCAAACCTCTTCTAAACTGGGCGTTTCCCGACACAGGTGTCATCGGAGAGGATTTAGACAGAAAAGAACAACCTTAACTTCAGAAGCTCATAAGTACTGAAAGGATTAAGGTTGTTCTTTTCTGTCTAAATCCTCTCCGATGACACCTGTCTCGGGAAACGCCCAGTTTAGAAGAGGTTTGCTATGGGGATTTGCTTCTAAACTGGGCGGTTCCCGAGAGACGTGTCATCAGAGAGGATTTAGACAGAAAAGAACAACCTTAACTTCAGAAGCTCATAAGTACTGAAAGGATTAAGATTTTTTAATAGAAGTCATTTACAAATCTGTTTAACTTTCTGGAGCGAGTTGATGTATAAAAAAAAGGTTTTTCCTGGAATACCCCTTTAATGCGGAGCAGAGGAGACACTTCACATTAGACTGCGATTAGCCGACGGGAATTTCGTCTAGACAAATGGGATGAGATCAGTGGTTGCAACTGTATACAGTGATCCCTCAACTTACAATGGCCTCAACATACAATAGTTTCAACATACAATGGTCTTTTCTGGACCATTGTAACTTGAAACCAGACTCAACATACAATGCTAATGGAATCTGCAAAACATGCCAATGGCTGGAAGAACTGACCAATCAGAATGGGCATTTCACTGGTAAAACCCCTGTATTCCTAAAGTGCATGCACTGACTGGTGTCTAGTAGCGCCCCCTACAGTACAGAGAGGTATTACATGTTCTGTACTACTTTTAACCTATACCATGGTTAGCTGCTTGGACACCAAGTAAGGGCGGCTCCATTTTACTTTTTTAGGACATTGCGTGTACTGTACAAGGACCCTGAAGAAGCTTCTTTCCTCTACATAGACCAGTGTTTCCCAACGAGAGTGCCTCCAGCTGTTGCAAAACTACAACTCCCAGCATGCCCGGACAGCCAAAGGCTGTCCGGGCATGCTGGGAGTTGTAGTTTTGCAACAGCTGAAGGTACTCTTTTTGGAAAACACTGAAATAGACAGTGATTACAGCTCCCAGCAGATCTTTCTTACTTTTATATGTAAGGATTTGCTTTATCTATATTAGTTATCTGCTTATTTTTCTTTAATCCTCACTTTTTCCTACTTTTGGACGACATTTTGGTGGCTTCAGAACCAATAACCAGATTTCCATAGAGTTATGGTCTCAACATACAATGGTTTCAACATACAATGGTCGTCCTGGAACCAATTCATATTGTAACTAGAGATGAGCGAACTTACAGTAACTTCGATTCGTCACGAACTTCTCGGCTCGGCAGTTGATGACTTATCCTGCATAAATTAGTTCAGCTTTCAGGTGCGCCGGTGGGCTGGAAAAGGTGGATACAGTCCTAGGAGACTCTTTCCTAGGACTGTATCCACCTTTTCCAGCCCACGGGAGCACCTGAAAGCTGAACTAACTTATGCAGGATAAGTGATCAACTGCCGAGCCGAGAAGTTTGTGATGAATCGAATTTACTGTAAGTTCGCTCATCTCTAATTGTAACTTGAGGAACCACTGTGCATATAAAGTACACACCACGCGTTTCAATGGAATACACGGTGCTATATTGGGTGTAAAAGTAGAGACGACTAAAGTACAGAATTCTATTATGGTCTCGTCCAGTGAGCGGATCCTGTTGGGGGTTGTAGTGCCCTATGTATAGGTTTGTAATATGGTCATGTTAGGGATTGTAGCGTTCTTTGTAAGGAGTATAATAGGATTGAATTCTGGTCGTCTCCAGAATATAGGGAGTTGTAGCCTTATATGTATAGAATATAATAAAATGATAACTGTGTCTCCATTCGCCTTGCGCCTATACAGTGAAAAATAAAAATTATTGGACCCCCTGCTGACTTTGTACATTTGCCCCCTGACAAAGAAATGATCAGTCTATAATTTTAATGGTCGGTTTATTCGAACAGTGAGAGACAAAATAACAACAAAATCCATAAAAGCACATTTCAAATTAGTTATGAATTTATTTGCAGTGAAATAGGTATTGGATCTCCTATCAATCAGCAAGATTTCGGGCTCCCAGGTGTCTTTTATACAGGTAACAAGCTGAGATTAGGAGCACTCTCAGATGTAGACACAATAGACACCTGTCCACAAAAGCAATCAATCAGATTCCAAACTGTCCACCATGGCCGAGAATAATGGCACCAACTGTTGTAGACTTCTCCCTAAGCTGCTTGGCGATGGTTTTATAGCCCATTCCGGCCTTGTGTAGATCTACAATCCTGTCTCGGACATCCTTGGACAGCTCTTTGGTTTTGGCCATGGTGGAGAGTTTGGAATCATATAGATTTCTGGCTCACAGAAGTCTTTTATACAGGTAAAAAGCTGAGATTAGTAATGTTCCCTTTAAGAGAGTGCTCCTAATCTCAGCTCGTTACCTGTTTAAAAGACACCTGGGAGCCAGAAATCTTACTGATTGATGTAAGTCAATTCATAACTTAAAGGGGTAATCCGGGAAAAAACATTTTATCCCCTATTCAAAGGATAGGGAATAAGATGTCCGATCGTGGGGGGGGGGCCCGCTGCTGGGACCCCCCGCGATATCCCTGCAGCACCCGCATTCTAAGCAGGGACTGTGTCTCTTGTTTTGGAAACCTCCGGGTTTCTGGGACTGGGGACGTGACGTCACACCACGTCCCCTCCATTCATGTCTATGGGAGGGGGCGTGACTACCGTCACGCCCCCTCCCATAGACATGAATAGAGGGGGCGTGGTGTAATCAGACATCTTATCCCCTATCCTTTGGATAGGGAATAAAATGTTTTTGCCCGGAATACCCCTTTAAATGAAATGCATTTTTTTCTGGATTTTTTTATTTTTATATTCTGTCTCTCGTACTGATCATTTCTTTGTCAATGGGCAAACGTACTAAATCAGCAGGTTGTACTAGTGAGTATAAGAAGCTTTTCAGTTCTTGTTCATGTGTTTGTCCCAGAAATATAAGTGACTCTGAGTTACTGTGGCATATAAATCACATGTCTCATAATCTGTCGGTTTAGAGAATTCTAGGTAATAATATGTATAGAAGATCTAATCTGCCTCCAGTCCTTCCATCAGTGAACCCTCTGAGATTGTAAGGGGGGTCAATTCCTGGGAAAAAAAGGGTGGGAACTCACCCTAGATTTCCACTTAAAGGGGCACTAGACATCTTATACCCTATCCAAAGGATAAGGGATAAGATGTCTGATCCCGGGGGTCCTGCCGCTGGGGACCCCCATGTTCTCCCGGCGTTCGTCTAGAGCGTTGAGTGCAGTGACAGAGACTCATGACTCACTGTCATAGCCCCTCAATGCAAGTCTATGGGAGGAGGCGTGACGGTCGTCACGCCCCCTCCCATAGACTTGCATTGAGGGGGCATTACTGTGATATCACGAGCCTCTGCCCTACGTCACCAGTCATCCGGCATGGAGCAAAGTTTGCTCCGTGCACCGGTTGTCTGAGGTGCCGTAGCCGAGACCCTCACGATCAGGCCTCTTATCCCCTATCCTTTGGATAGGGGATAACATTTCTAGGGGCGGAGTAACCTCCTAGACATAGGAACTGCGTTCCTGCTGTGAAAAAATTGCAGGAACTCCGTTCCCATGAGTTCCTGCAGGACTTGACCCCTGGGAAGACGTCTTACATAACAAGAGATTGCGGTTCACCCAATATTCCATGTAATTTGCCATAGTGTGCCGGGGGGCTCCAGCGGTTTCCTTGCGCCGTGTAAGAATTCCTTGTGAAGGGTGCAGGTTCTTTATATCAAAGCTGTAGACAAGGTGTTTACATGGAGAGCACATACTTCACATCTAAATGTCTTCTGTACTTCGTGGCAACGCATGCAAGGAAGGGAATCAGAGCATCACACACTGGAGAAAAAAACCAAGATAAGGTGTACTACTTTATTGGAGGAGTACACTAGGGGGAGCACAACCTGTATCTTACACCTTGCTGGACACAATCTCGTGGACATATAACATATATACTACTAATAGAAGGCTTTTTCTGACCTAAGTTTTATTGCACAGTTTTACCCGTAGTTTATTTTGCTACCTTTACGGTGTATGCAGAAGACACTCTTGGAAAGGTTTAGTCATTGACCACTGGGATGTCTCTATTATGGATGAAAAAGACAGGCATGATACCTTACCGAACGCAAACCTCGGTAAACAGGAGCATTGTAAAAATAGGATTGGAGCCAGGAAAGTATTACATTCACTGACTGCTGCTGACTTGTGGGGAAATTCTTCCCTTCATACATTGCTTGTGTTTCTTGAGTTCAGACTGACAAATATCCTGCCGTATTTTGGTCTTCTACTCTCGGCCAATCGTGTTTTAAGAAGCTGAACTTTACTTTGGCACGAGGACTTCCACGCTTATGTTAGATTCTAGCTCAGCGGTCGCCAAGCAACCGTGTAGGAACGCTACGCCCGTGTTAGAACTTGGCAGCCTCGCGGTGCAGTAGGCGTCGCAGGCCTCTTGTATCCTTTCTGTTGTAAAGCACATAAAATGTAACTAATTGTATCATTTATTTTCTATTTTAAAGGTGTTCTCAAAAATCTTCAGCCATGAGGCTTTGGAGACCTACCTTCCGAAAATACAGCTGGTGATCCAAGACACCTTGAGGGTGTGGAGTAGTCATCCTGGGTCTATCAATGTCTACTGTGAGGCACAAAAGTTGACCTTCCGGCTGGCAATCCGTGTCCTGCTAGGGTTCAGACTTTCCGATGAAGAACTCAACCATCTGTTTCGAGTGTTTCAGCAATTTGTTGAGAATGTGTTCTCTTTGCCGGTGGATCTTCCATTCAGTGGCTACCGAAGGGTAAGTGCTCCCTGTAGACCAATGACTTCTTTATAACTCATGCACCATGTCCATCATTTTATTTAGATCTCATCTCACCCATTTTGATGCAAAGTTCTAAAGGATATCAGTCTTTGGCAATGGAAGATTGATAGAAAATGGTGGAACTAGCTAAGACCTTGAGTAGTGATATTGACCTATTTTCAATGCATAACTTGGCTCTGATGCAGTGATAATCAACCTATGGCACATTGAGATGTTGTAGCCAAAGGTTGAGGACCACCGCTCTGTTGTCTCCTCGTCCTGGAAACTCATAATCTTTTACTGCTACACCCAAGTGACAGCGATCTCATTCCACACTCATGACTAACACGTGAGGCCCATTATTTTATTTATTTATTTAGGATTAACGTAAATACCTCATAAGTCATGAAATTTGGATGCATTTTTGTGCTTTATCCTTTGAAGTACCTGCATTTTAATAGGTTTTGGGGCAGTGCGAGACGTGCAAGGAATAGGCTGCATAATTTGTTATGCCTCGTAAATAGCTTCCCGAGACAATTCATAGGCATTGTGTCAGACGGTAGGTCACCCCCAGCCTGTTGCATCATGTTAGTTGGCACAAAGAAGTATCATGACATAGTTACCTAGTTGTTAAGGTAACATAATTGGTCCATAAAGTCCAACTTTTATGCTATGTTATTTATCCAGCGAAGGCAAAAATTCCTACAACTAATCTGGCCCATATTAGGGTAAAAACTCTTTCCTTGCTCCAAAATTAATCCCTGGACTCTCTAGAACCTGCTTTTCTCTAGCAAATGCCCTCTTGTCATGGTTAGAGGCTTAGTAGTTTGCCGTTTGACCATGGCAAAGTATCTAGTTGACATCCCACCCAGCCACCTACCCCAGCTACACCCCAGTGCACTCTTGGGTTGGTTTACTTGGCATTCTAATAACTTCCTATGTGTTTTTTGACATTTTGGAGCACAGAGGGAACATTCAAAATCCATACCTACAGCTGGTCATAATAATACATGGTGCCATTGTCAACCTGTGACACCTACTTCAATAGAAGAGAAATGGTAGTTCTGTGTTGTTTATATTTACCCTGATAGGTTGCATAGACTTTCATGTGGTTTTCTCTTCAACAGGGTATTCGAGCTCGAGAAACTCTGCTGAAGGGCCTGGAGAAAGCAATCCAGGAAAAGTTGCAAAACACGCAAGGAAAAGACTATACTGATGCTCTAGATGTATTGATCGAGAGTGGGAAGGAGCATGGCAATGAGTTGACTATGCAGGAACTAAAGGTGAGAAGCCGTCAATGAAAACGAGTGTCCTATTGGTCTTTTTGATTTAACCTAAGTAATTCTGAAGGGGTAATGTTTCTCCTTGTAGACCAGATAACGCTCCCTGTAGACTATGCAAATTAGTTCACCTTCAGAAGGAAGAAAGCTGGATGTCTAATACAACCTATTGGAAAACAGCTACCCTATATAGCCAGAATATCTTCCTAAAGGAAGAGTTACTAATCTATAGACAGCTTTTTCTTTTGGGCTTGCCCTTCCATGGTGGTACAGGGCAGTGTGCTGGTTGACTGAGTGAGAGGCCTTTCAAATGGGTTTAAGGTGTAATGTTTCTCCTTGCCGAGACTGCCAGCTGTAAATGGCATCTTATATGCCAGGCAATGCTCCCTGGGGAAAAAAGGTATTGAATTTAGCTTTACGAGTCTTCTAAGATATGAATGTAGAACATGGTATCATGAATCTGTATCGGATTACACATTAGAAACACCAAACAGAAGTTGTTCTAAATCTTTGATTTATCTTGTAAGATATCTTGTTAGAGGTCAAAATATCTCTTGATGTCTAAGGGGGGGGTTCAGAGATATTCCTAAATATTCCTTACATTAGTATATATTTCCATCATTGAATACTGCTGGATGGTGATATGTCTTTGTTATATTGACAGTAGCCTTTATTTTCCACCAGATAGTTATTCAGTACCCGGTGTTTATCCTGAATCTGGCACCAAGCATGGTACTATAGTAATATTCCGATAATTGTTGGTTCTAAAGAAGTTGGCATTATCGATGAATGGTAGATTGTTTAGGTTCTAGCATGAGGTTTACAAGGCTGATGTGCTTGTGGTGAATATACATTTAGAAACTGTGTAAATGTTCCCTAATTACTTTAGATTATGCCGGTAATCCTTACAAGATTTCCTACCGCTCTCCTCCTTGTCAGGCACATAGGCTGGAGGAGAAGGTAAACCTGTTTGTTCTTGCCTGAGAGTCATCTGCTTCTCAAGAATGGCAGGAGATTAGTTAACTCACAATGCTGGATTCAGATCTGGTTACATCATGTGGCGGTAATGGCAGACACCGTAAATCAATTACATGTTGTGGAATCATACTCGGACAATTTGGCTGTTGCCCAAATGGATTTCCGTGCCAAGTATCTAGAGTGTTTGTTGTATGCCAGACACCGAAGAAAGACTGAGCACGCTGGTGATTTCTTTGAAAGCATGTTTCCATCACTCGAACAATGGATTCAGTCTTATGTCCAAACAGATATATTAAACAAAAAGAGAGTCCAGCGCTGTCGCCAAAATCACTGCCGCTTCCTGTAGATCACGAGCACGTGAATGCACCCTGGGATCCGAGGGCATGTAGAACATTGAAACAGACAGACCTCCTGCTACAAGATTAATAAAATTCTCAAACATATTTCTGTACACAACCGATGGGGTTCAGACAGTTAACTGTCTAGAAGTTCCCAAAAGGGACAAACACTGTGGGCAACCACATATAAGTAATTTCTAACCCTCTGGTCTGTGCAGCTGAATTTGCCAAAACAATGTAAACCGCTCAGCATGAGCTAGGGCCTCCTAAACTGTCTAATCTGTGGCTATAAGAAAAGAAGAAGTATGGATTCAGTAGAATGTCCAAATAATTGAGCGGGCATCCAAAAACTTTTTTTTTTTATATCATTGTTGATAAACAACCAGTGAGATGTTTTTCTTGACACTTTTCTTTTTTTCTATCGACAGGATGCTACGTTGGAACTGATATTTGCGGCTTATGCCACCACGGCAAGTGCCAGCACCTCACTTATTATGCAACTGCTCAAGCACCCGGCAGTCTTGGAAAAGCTGAGGGAGGAGCTTAGAGGGAACGGTATCCTCCACAATGGCTGTGTCTGTGAGGGTGCTTTACGCGTAGATACCATCAGCAGTCTGCATTACCTTGACTGTGTCATTAAGGAGCTACTAAGGCTCTTCAGCCCCATCTCGGGAGGATATCGAACAGTACTGCAGACCTTCGAATTGGATGTAAGTAGCGAGCACTACATTTCACATAGACATGTCCACTAACTGGATAGTTTTAGGAGGTCCTAAATAACATCATTTGTGTTGGTTTATTTACATGTCAATATCATCTTCTTACCATACTCTATGTTACATCTGCGTTGGAGCTCCAATCGGGAGCAACAAGATTATGCAAGCTTTGATTTTTATTTTTTTTGTCTGGTCCGATTCTGCTAAATCAGTGTTTCCGAAGCTCAGTCCTCAGGTACCCCTAACAGGCCACATTTTTAAGATTGCAAAAAAAAAAAACAAAAGATGATCCAGCAGTTCAAAAGAACAAACGGCTTTATTGGAGAATCTTGAATAAAATCTTGCAACGACTTTACATCACAATAGACCACATCTTGACGCGTCAAGATGTGGTCTATTGTGATGTAAAGTTGTTGCAAGAGATTTTATTCCAGATTCTCCAATTAAGCCGTTTGTTCTTTTGAACTGCTGGATCATCTTTCGTTTTTTGCTGTTACAAGACACCTGAGTCTGAGTGCCGGATGCGTGCAGAAAACACAGGGGAGGTGAGCTGGACTTTGTTACATTTTCAAGATTCACTAAGTCTTTTTTAGGTGATATAATTATGGTCAGTGCGTCAGGCATCACCACAATGTCACCTATCACCTGTAAAAAACTAAGGAAATCCTGAAAACATGACTTATTGAGGGAACTTGAGGAGTAGGCTTGGGAAACACTGTGCTAAATAAATAAACACCAGACAGAAACCAGACAAACTCCATTAAAGTCAATGGGATCCATTGGTGTCCATTGTGCATTACACAATGCTCATGTAAATGAATGGATGGTCCACATAACACAGGAAAGGCAGAACCTTCAGAGGGAGAGATACTCTTTATAGTCCACTCTTCATTCTGGTCATGAGATGAGGATCCTCTTTTAACTTGGAATTCCCTCATACAGTATTTGATTTTTTTTCTACTGGACAACCCAGTTCTTCTAGGTATAAAAGATTTCATACATAGTTTTGTATGTGAAAACTAGTATCCTAGTGATTATATATGGGACTATTCTAACAAAAACATTTTTTTGTCCCAATTTATAGGGCTTCCAAATCCCAAAAGGATGGAGTGTTTTGTACAGCATCAGAGATACACACGACACAGCTCCAGTCTTCAAGGATGTTGATGTCTTCGACCCCGATCGCTTCGGACAAGACCGTACAGAAGACAAAGACGGCAGGTTCCATTATTTGCCATTTGGCGGCGGAGTACGGAACTGCTTGGGCAAACAGTTGGCCAAACTTTTCTTGAAGACCTTGGCAATAGAACTGGCTAGCATGAGCAGGTTTGAACTGGCAACCAGAACTTTTCCAAAAGTCATGCCAGTCCCTGTGGTCCATCCAGTTGGTGAACTAAAAGTCAGATTTTATGGACTCGATTCCAACCAAAATGAAATTGTGACGGAGACAGAAGCCATGTTGGGAGCAACAGTGTAGCCTTCAGTATCCTAATTTCTTATTTTTTTGGGTGAACCATCAAGGAGAAGGCAAGAAAAGGGGAATAAGCACACGATGAACAATCCGAGCTACACAGTAAAGACCAAGAAAAATATATTCATAATACTAACTTAAGTATACCGAGCCACCAAACCATAACTATATCTCTGTGGAAAGCTTAACTTAAATATATTAACATATATAGTTTAAGTGACAAAAAATGGATCCAGGTCCGATATTTATGAATCCTGCTGCAGAGAAGGACACTCAGAGAACACCAGCCAGAGATGGACTTGTTAAAGGATTATTGTGAAGCTGGCTGGTCTCAGTATTGAGGGATTCTTGAATGGTCTTCAGCTGTTTACAAGACTTCCCTTAAAGTTGCTTTTTCATCTTTATTCCAAAAGCTTGTTTCAGTGTTACACACATCAGGGATACCAGGGTTTTCCTACTGTTGTTTCTAGACCTGCCTTATTGTATTGTGTATGAGAAAAAATGCTTGTTATGATGGGTCGACATACTGAGTGTCCTATCGCGATAGGCTGTCAGCGGTTATTGAGTTTACATTACAACCATGGTGGTCAAGATCTGGAATGCAGGACCCCACCTCAATCACTGGAAGCACAGAATGTTTTTTTTTTTTTCCAATAAGATGAAGCTAAAGGTGGACACCACTGATAGATCTTCTCCCCGTTCCGTAATAGCACTTTGGCGATTCAAATGGTTGGGCCAAGTGGTCTCCAATCTCAGCTAGCTTTTTATTTTTATATTAATACTTCATGACTTCTTAAATATCATAGTTCCGATAGGGGACACGTGAGGTCCATGCTGCCGGGAGTGATGAAGATATAAATATACATCTAGCACATGAGGATTTATATATTTGAGAAAAAATTGTAGTCTTTTATTTTAAAGCTCTCTAAATTTAGAGGCCAGTGCCTTAACTCAACAAAGTCTTATTTACTTGCTTTACTGGTAGGCCCCTCCCCAACAGAGCTGTCGAACCAGTCAAAAACCAGGACCCATTGATCTCTTACCTCTACAACATTCCTATTACTGGTTAGTTCAGTGGCCTTTCCTTTTTAATGGCTTGACAAGATTTTGTAAGAAAATTTAGTTTAACTTTGCTGGTGGCTTAATCAACCAATCAGTTGGACCAAGCTGTAGATACATCACTTGCTCTTACGTGTGCAGCCCAAAATTTTTGGAACACATAGCTTAATGTGGCAATAAACTTTAATAGCAGTATGTCAAACACTTGTCAATGGTGACAGGGGAATGAGTCCTTGCCAGACACCTTTGTCTCCTCTAGGTTCCTCCGTCCTTCTCCAGACACCTTTGTCTCCTCCAGGTTCCTCTGTCCTTCTCCAGACACCTTTGTCTCCTCCAGGTTCCTCTGTCCTTCTCCAGACAGCTTTGTCTGCTCTAGGTTCCTCCGTCCTTCTCCAGACACCTTTGTCTCCTCTAGGTTCCTCTGTCCTTCTCCAGACACCTTTGTCTCCTCCAGGTTCCTCTGTCCCTCTCCAGACACCTTTGTCTCCTCCAGGTTCCTCTGTCCTTCTCCAGACATCTTTTTCTCCTCCAGGTTCCTCTGTCCTTCTCCAGACACCTTTGTCTCCTCCAGGTTCCTCTGTCCTTCTCCAGACACCTTTGTCTCCTCCAGGTTCCTCTGTCCTTCTCCAGACACCTTTGTCTCCTCTAGGTTTCTCTGTCCCTCTCCAGACACATCTGTCTCCTCCAGGTTCCTCTGTCCCTCTCCAGATACCTTTGCCTGCTCTGTACACCTCCAACCTCAGCTTATCTCCCTTAAGAACAAAGGATTGGTATGTTGAGATTCAACATTTCTATCCTATTTGGTGGATTCAGTTGACCTATGTCTGTTGTGTGTTGCCAGGTTATCTACATCTATCTAACTTTTTACAAGTTAAGTCATACACTCAATGACTATGTTACAGATGACAATACAAAGCATTT
Organism: Hyla sarda; assembly: GCF_029499605.1. Lineage (NCBI taxonomy): Eukaryota > Metazoa > Chordata > Amphibia > Anura > Hylidae > Hyla > Hyla sarda. The sequence continues at coordinate 16,467,740 of NC_079189.1, forward strand.
TATTTTCCATATAATACTCCAATACATTCTTTTGAAAAATGTTAAAAAGAAATGTTCTACCCTTTTCTTTACTGGCAACAATTTTTAATATTTTACATGTTTACTTCATCATCAAAGCATTGAGTATTGAAACAATAAGCCTGTATATATACATATATATATATATATATATATATATATATATATATATATTTGGTAATATGTAAGCTAGACAAATCTCATGTTAATGGGGTTGACGTAAGATGGAAGAATAGCAGTCACTGGAGTGCAACCTTTATGCTACCCTGTGTATTATTTATATACTATTTATTCACTCTATAGAAACATAAAAGCTGGTGGGGGTTATATATGTCAGCCCCAATGGCTTTCAGTTGTGTCACAGAAATTGTCTCTTCTTTTCAGCCACCTGATTTTATTTCCAAAGAGAAAATGCCCCCGATCTGACCAGCCTTACACAAAACAATAATTGGTAATGGGTTGTTTCTGGTCATGTCTACTGTAGACTGAGATACGTTGACTTATGTTCCATTTGTAAACTCTAGTTATTGTGGTTACAACGTCCACCCATTATATTTCACATGGCTAATAGGCTATCTGTAAGATGATCAACAACCATGTTCAACTTCAGAGTAGACCAAAGGGGTAATGTGTCCTTGAGGGAGAGCATCATGAAGATGTGAGGTGACTTATAGGCCATTCATGCTTCTGGGAAGAAAGGATATGCAAAGCAGTTCTCATGCCACCTTTTTCAGGTAGCTTTTCTTTAAAATCAGTGTTAAACTACAACGAGCAGTCTTAAAACATGACTGGGAATGTATGCCAAGCGAGGAATCTCTCCAGAAAGAAAGAATACCGATCTTTAAATAGCCGTTTTGGTGAGGAGCAATAACCCTGAAACAGCTGTCTATGAATAGGTATTGTTTCCCTATGGAGAGATTTCTAGCTCGGCCTACATTCTAAGTGATGTTCTGAGACTCCTAGTTGAAGTGAAACACTGACTTTAAAGGGGTACTCCAGCCCTAAGACATCTTATCCCCTATCCAAAGGATAGAGGATAAGATGTCTGATCGCGGGGGTCCCGCCGCTGGGGACCCCTGCAATCTTGCATTTGGCACCTACCTCTTTGAGCTGTACTCCGTGTTGCCAGCTCACAAACTGCCGGGGCCTACCACGGGGCCGGAGTATCGTGACGTCACGACTCCACCCCCATGTGACATCACGCCCTGCCCCCGCTATGCAAGTCTATGGGAGGGGCGTGGCGGTCGCCACGCCCCCTCCCATAGACTTGCATAGCGGGGGCAGGGTGTGACGTCACACGGGGGTGGAGTCGTGACATCACGATACTCCGGCCTCGTGGTCGGCACCCAGCAGTTTGTGAGCTGGCAGTGCGGCGTACAGCTCAAAGAGGTGGGTGCCCAATGCAAGATTGCGGGGGTCCCCTGCTGTCAGGCATCTTATCCTCTATCCTTTGGAAAGGGAAAGCTACCTAAAAAATGTGTCAAGAGAGCTGTTAATACTTTCTTTCCAGATTCAGTAGACATGGTTGGTAGGCCTCATGGGCCCAGTTACCATGGCAGACATTGGACTCACCAGTGGATTTTTAGGTCTTCTGATGGTCCAGTCCAGTCACGGCCTTATCAATAATCATTCTTATGTGTCTGAGTTTGAGCATAATTTGGATTACATTTTTTGCCACAATGTTCAGTCTGTCTCCGTTACATCAATGAACTTGGGGACTATTTTGTGTTCTGTGGCTGAACCACATGTATCTCTACATTGATTTACATCTACATCTGATTAGACTCATCTACTTCGTTTTCCATAATGCAGAGATGTAATGAGATCATTTTTTGCGCAATTTTTCAATATCCTACAGCTCAGTCTACTACCGCCATCGACATCATGCCACAACGTGATGGCTTTTTAATGCTTCTTTAAGAACACCATTCCCTTTTCCCACAGCTTGACTAGAGCGTCAACATTCAACCATGGTCCTGCAATAGATTTTGCAGATTAAGCACCTTGAATATCAGATTTATTTTTCACGCGTCCAGTCCCATAGACAAATTCACTAGAAATATTTTCTACGCAACGTTCATTGACATTGACCCCCCCCCTCCTCATCCTATAAACTATTATAAGTGCTATTTTTGCTATATTTCAGGTAGATGTTTAGTATAAAGTTTTTGCCCCCTCCTGTTGTTAAATAATTGTTATTTAGTAAAGTATGGTTCGCCCTTTATTTGTACACATTGTTTAGATATTAATATGTTTATATAGCTGTCATTTTTAATATTAAAAGAAGCACTTGTGTTTTTATTATTATTATTTTTATTATTATTTCTTTTTTTGTTATTATAAATTGATGCCCAATGAACGTGTGTGTCTCTTGTTTTATATGTCATGTGTTTTTTTTTTTTTTCAATGTATGTATATAATATTATGTGTCATATATTAAAATTTAATGTGTATTTTGGGGATCTTAAAATAATCAGTACAATTTTATAGAGTTCAATAATAAAAAGATGAAAAGAAATGAAAATTGTGAGGGTTTTTTTTTCGGGTCAAATGTCTGTGTCAAATGTCTTTTTACGTGTCTGATGTCTGTAGAATATATTTCAAATTTTGGAAATCCTCTACCCTTTCCGGACCCCTCTGTCCCTACAGACTCTTTTACCCACTCCAGACTCCTCTGTTCTTTTCAGATTCCTCTGTCCCCCTCCAGACTCCTCTATCCTCCTCAGATTCTTCTATTCACTACACACTACTATTTCCAGACTTCTCTTTTGGCTTAACTTTCTTGAATACAAAAGGATCTAGCATGTTAAAATCCAATAGTCTGAACATTGTTTTCCCCCAATATAAGATGTTAGGGAGGAGTAGGGATTTTCCTCAGGCCCCACCCACTAGACTCCTCTATGTTGTCCAGACTCCTGTCTACTCCAGATACCTCAGTCTCTTCTAGAATTCTCTGTCTTCTCCAGACTGCTCTGCCCTATTCAGACTCCTTTGTCCACTTCAGACTCCTCTGTCTTCTCCAGATTCCTTTGTCTCTTCTAGACTTCTCTGTTTCTTCCAGACTCCTCTGTCCCCTTCCAGAGTCCTCTGGCCCCTTCCAGAGTCCTCTGGCCTCACACACTTCTCCACCCACTCCAGACTCCCATGTCCCTCTCCAGACTCCTCTGTTGGCTTATCTCCTTTTAATACACTCCTCAAAAAAATTAAGGGAATACAGTGGTCCCTCAACATACAATGGTAATTCGTTCCAAACTACCCATCGTTTGTCGAATCCATCGTATGTTGAGGGATCCGTGCAATGTAAAGTATAGGAAGTAACACTCACATGTCCCTGCCGCTCCGGACCGCATCCTCACCGCTCCCGATGCTGTCCCAGGGGCTCCCGATGCTGTCCCGCTGCTCCAGTGTCTTCTTCAGGATCCTCTGGCTTCTTCCGCATCTTCTCCAGGTTCCGGGCCTCGCTTTCTGGTGACGTTATTACGCTGCTGCTCCGGCACGGCGTGCGTAGTGACGTAATAACGACGCCGGAAAGTGAGGCCCCGACCCTGGAGAAGATACAGAAGACGCCGGAGGATCGCGAAGTGGACCCAGAGCAGTGGGGATATGTAAGTGAACCTGTCCGGGATGCTTAAACTGCTATCCGACAGCAGCTTACGCATTTTGCGTTGTCGGATAGCAGTTAATGCGATGGCCCCGACATATAAAAGTATCGTATGTTGATGCTGACATCGACATGCGATGGCCTCTGAGAGGCCATCGTATGTCGATTTTATCATATGTCGGGGCCATCGCATGTCGGGGGGTTACTGTACTTAAACAACATAACGTAACTCCAAGTCACTCACACTTCTGTGAAATCCCACTGTCCACTCAGGAAGCAACACTGATTGACAATCAATTTCACATGCTGTTGTGCAAATGGAACAGACAACAGGTGGAAATTATTGGCAATTAGCAAGACACCCCAATAAAGGAGTGGTTCTGCAGGGGGTGACCACAGACCACTTCTCAGTTCCTATGCTTCCTGGCTTATGTTTTGGTCACTTTTGAATGCTGGCAGTGCTTTCACTCTAGCGGTAGCATGAGACGGAGTCTACAACCCACACAATTGGCTCAGGTAGTGCAGCTCATCCAGGATGGCACATCAATGCAAGCTGTTACAAGAAGGTTTGCTGTGTCTGTCAGCGTAGTATCCAGAGCATGGAGGCGCTACCAGGAGACAGGCCAGTACATCAGGAGACGTGAAGGAGGCCGTAGGAGGGCAACAACCCAGCAGCAGGACCGCTACCTCCGTGGGTTGATAAGTTTGATTTCCATTGATAATTTTTGTGATTTTCTTGTCAGCACATTCAACTATGTAAAGACAAAAGTATTTCATATTATTAGTTGATTCATTCAGATCTAGGATGTGTTATCTTAGTGTTCCCTTTATTTTTTTGAGCAGTGTACTTAAGGACCTAACATGTTAAAATCCAACAATTTGAACCTCATTCCTCCCCCCTTCCAATATCAGATACTAAGGAAGAGTTGGGATACCCCCATGCACATTAAATGGTTCCACTAGCATTCACCTAATGTACATAGCTACCATAACACTCTTTTGTCTTTTGATATCCTCACATTATACCTACTTTCTGATGAAAACTACTTTTGTGTGGCAAAAATGTGTTCCGGACAGTTGTCACTTCGCTTCTACCACTCTTCTTGGTAACAAACTGAACCTGCTCCTTGGGACACAAAGGAAGCTGGTGGTGTCATTGTTCATTATCTTTCAATATTTCCCAACTTTGGTTGCAGAAACTGACTAGAAATCCCTGAACTCCTATGTCAAGATGTGGCCATGACACGTTTCTTTATTGCCCAAATTTTCCATAGAAATTCGGTTGAAATGCAAGAATGAATTGACCTCAAGCTTGTAGGTCATGAAAACGAAAGGGAAAAGCCTTATATATAGGTAATGCCTTCCCAGCCCAGCCGTGACGTTTGCCAGATATTTGTGATCTAAATATTTCTGTTACTTAGGAGACACCAAGCCTGAGACACTGTAACGCCCCGGGCAAGATGTACGGTGTCAGGAAAATTCCATCGTGCAAGCTGAAATGTCATACGGTAATGTCATCGAGAGGTTAGAAATAGCAGTCATAGCATTTCTTTAGCTGCGAGTCCTTTTATTGTTCTTTCCCATATAGGTCAATGATATACATAGGGTCATACTCGATTAATCATGAAGGACAAGTTCTCCACCTTATAGCCACCTAGGGAGGTCTCTTGTGTAGATCAACTTTAGTTGATCATACTAAATGCATATTATAGGCCACAAACCTTCTTCAGGATCTCAAAGGACACCGGCTGTTGGCGGCCTGGGCATGCTAAGGGTTGTAGGTTTGGAACATATGGACATCCACAGTTTGGAGACCACTGGCATAGGATAAGAGTGGCATCTAAAAGGGGTTATCTCATCCTAGATACAAGAGTGGCATCTAAAAGGGGATATCTCATCCTAGATGCAAGAGTGGCATCTAAAAGGGGTTATCTCCTTCTAGATACAAAATTGGCATCTAAATGGGGTTATCTCATCCTAGATATAAGAGTGGCATCTAAAAGGGGTTATCTCATCCTAGATGCAAGAGTGGCATCTAAAAGGGGTTATCTCCTTCTAGATACAAAATTGGCATCTAAAAGGGGTTATCTCATCCTAGATGCAAGGGTGGCATCTAAAAGGGGTTGTCTCATCCTAGATGCAAGTGTGCCATCTAAAAGGGGTTAGCTCATCCTAGATGCAATAGTGGCATCTAAAAGGGATTGGCTCATCCTAGATGCAAGAGTGGCATCTAAAAGGGGTTATCTCCTCCTAGATACAAAATTGGCATCTAAAAGGGGTTATCTCATCCTAGATGCAAGAGTGGCATCTATAAGGGGTTATCTCATCCTAGATGCAATAGTGGCATCTAAAAGGGTTAAGCTCATCCTAGATACAAAAGTGGCATCTAAAAGGGGTTATTTCATCCTAGATGCAAGAGTGGCATCTAGAAGGGGTTATCCCATCCTAGATGCAAGAGTGGCATCTAAAAGGGGTTATCTCATCCTAGATGCAAGAGTGGCATCTAAAAGGGGTTAGCTCATCCGAGATGCAAGAGTGGCATCTAAAAGGGGTTAGCTCATCCTAGATGTGAGAGTGGCAACTAAAAGGGGTTAGCTTATCCTAAATACAAGAGAGGCATCTAAAAGGGGTTATCTCATCCTAGATGCAAGAGTGGCATCTAAAAGGGGTTGTCTCATCCTAGATGCAAGTGTGCCATCTAAAAGGGGTTAGCTCATCCTAGATGCAATAGTGGCATCTAAAAGGGTTGGCTCATCCTAGATGCAAGAGTGGCATCTAAAAGGGGTTATCTCATCCTAGATGCAAGAGTGGCATGTAAAAGGGGTTATCTCATCCTAGGTGCAAGAGTGGCATCTAAAAGGGTTTAGCTCATCCTAGATACAAAAGTGGCATCTAAAAGGGGTTATTTCATCCTAGATGCAAGAGTGGCATCTAGAAGGGGTTATCCCATCCTAGATGCAAGAGTGGCATCTAAAAGGGGTTATCTCATCCTAGATGCAAGAGTGGCATCTAAAAGGGGTTAGCTCATCCGAGATGCAAGAGTGGCATCTAAAAGGGGTTAGCTCATCCTAGATGTGAGAGTGGCAACTAAAAGGGGTTAACTTATCCTAAATACAAGAGAGGCGTCTAAAAGGGGTTATCTCATCCTAGATGCAAGAGTGGCATCTAAATGGGGTTAGCTCATCCTAGATACAAGAGTGGCATCTAAAAGGGGTTATCTCATCCTAGAGGCAAGAGTGGCATCTAAACGGGGTTATCTCATCCTAGATACAAGAGTGGCATCTAAACGGGGTTTTCTCATCCTAGAGGCAAGAGTGGCATCTAAACGGGGTTATCTCATCCTAGATACAAGAGTGGCATCTAAAAGGGGTTAGCTCATCCTAAATACAAGAGTGGCATCTAAAAGGGGTTAGCTCATCCGAAATGCAAGAGTGGCATCTAAAAGGGGTTATCTCATCCCAAATGCTAGAGGGGCATCTAAAATGGGTTATCCCATCCTAGATGTAAGAGTGGCATCTAAAAGGGGTTATCCCATCCTAGATGCAAGAGTGGCATCTAAAAGGGGTTAGCTCATCCTAGCCACCTTTGTTTTTTTTGGCCCATAAGAACAAAATGGTCCTGCCTCACACCCAAAACCTCTCTCCTTTCTGTTATTCTCCTTAGCAGAGAAATGCTCTATAAAATGTATTTTGATTAGACATAATAGGGCCCATACCAGTATTATATGGTATTATATGGCTGTTCAAAGGAAAAACCATCATGTAATGGCTATATGGTTGACTGCTAAAGCCTGACTGCTGAAGCCAACCCTTTAAGACACTGGATAATTTATCCCCATGAGCAAAGGCCACCATACACATAAGACAAAAGCTGGAGGAACCTCATGTTTTTGGTTTCCAACTCATCCTGTTTGGAAAGGACTGGGCATGTTAAATTTCAACAGAGATCTCTGGAGGCAACTCCACAAGCTCCAGGCAAAGACTTATCCCCTATTCTGTGGATAGGGTGGAGAACCCTAGCTGACTAGTGGGGGGTCAAACTACTGGGACTTCCCCTGATCAAAAGAATTGTCTCCCACATGCTCAACCACTGCTCCATTCACATTTAAACACAGCTGAAGAGTTTGCGTAGACATTGCTATCGTCAGCTAAAGACAAATGTTGACCACCACAAAGAGATGTTGAACAATATGGATGATATTAGTGGAGGGAAATACTTCATATCATAGGGGAACACTGGCTCATAAGCATCATGTGAAGTTCTCTCCACCTTTGCTTTACTTGGCGTTGCAAGATCCTCACGCTAGGTAGGAGATGTTTTAATCGTGACTCAATAGAGATATGTGTCCGGCACTAGCGTCACTAAGTACAAAGCCGTCACCATCCTGGATAAAGTCCAATATGACCTGTGGTTGACTGGTAGCGGTGGTGCTCAGCCCAAGGGAGAGAAAGGATATGGAAAACAAAGAAGACTTAGGAGACGGCACTCACCATCCAGAAAGGTGCATTATCCAATCAGTATAAGCAACACAGGTACAGGCGGGTATGGCGATGCGAGGCAGGTGCCTCGCATCGCCATACTCGCCTGTACCTGTGATGCTTATACTGAAGTTTTAATCTGGTGCCCGCATCCTTAGCAGGATGGACCACATAATGGACATCGAGGGGAAATATATATCTGCCAAAATTGAGTACATCCATGTATAAGTATAATGAATTAGTCTTTATACACTTCGTAAAAAAAAATAAAAAATAGCCAACTCCTGACAATTTCAGATAAAGGCTTTGGTAGATGTATCCCCTTAAAGGGGTACTCCACTGTAAAATATTTTTTTTTAAATCAACTGGTGCCAGAAAGTTAAACAGATTTGTAAATTACTCCTATTTAAACATCTTAACCCTTCCAGTACTTATAAGCTGCTGTATGTTCTTTATTTTTGGAATTTCCTTTCTGTCTGACCACAGTGCTCTCTGCTGACACCTCTGTCCATTTTAGGAACTGTCCAGAGTAGGAGCAGATCCCCATAGCAAACCTCTCCTGCTCTGGACAGTTCCTGACATGGACAGAGGTGTCCGCAGAGAGCACTGTGGTCAGACGGAAAGGAAATTCAAAAAGAAAAGAACTTCCTGTGGATCATACAGCAGATTATAAGTACTGGAAGGATTAACGGGGTATTCCAGGAAAAAACTTTTTTTTATATATCAACTGGCTCCAGAAAGTTAAACAGATTTGTAAATGACTTCTATTAAAAAAAATCTTAATCCTTTCAATAATTATCAGCTGCTGAAGTTGAGTTGTTGTTTTCTGTCTGGCAACAGTGCTCTCTGCTGACGTCTCTGCTTGTCTCGGGAACTGCACAGAGTAGAAGAGGTTTGCTGTGGGGATTTGCTTCTAAACTGGGCGGTTCCTGAGACACTACGTGTCATCAGTGAGCACTTAGACAGAAAAGAACAACTCAACTTCATCAGCTCATAAGTACTGAAAGGATTACGATTTTTTGATATAAGTATTTACAAATCTCTTTAACTTTCTGGAGCCAGTTGATATATATATATATATATATATATATATATATATATATATATATATATAAAGTTTTTTTTCCTGGATAACCCCTTTAAGATTGTTTAATAGACATCATTTACAAATCTGTTTAACTTTCTGGCACCAGTCTGGTAAAAAAAAAAAAAGTTTTCCAGTGGAGTACCCCTTTAAGGAGATCTAAGCGATGGTGGATGGTGGATACAGGACGACGCGGTATAAGACATGAGGGAGTCACTAACACATTTAGTCATTAGTCGTCTATTGTACTCCTCCCCAAAGACATTCCTGATACTGACTCTCTCCCGCTCTCCCATCTCCGAGATGTGAAGTGCCTATTGAACCGGCCCCAAAAAAACCCTTGTCTATCCTTCTACAAACAGACGGCTGTTTACCCTCTTATAGTTTGCATCTTAATTACTATAACAGAAATGTTCCAAAGATTTCTGAGGGAGCGAGTACAAAGTGCCTGTTGTTTGGAGTGAGTGCACGGGCTGACAGCGCAGACCGAGGGGCTCTTGACTTGAGGTTCTCTGGTGCCTGACCGCAGGCTCTGAATCCATTTCCCATTTTTTATGCTGCAAAGATATGGAAAAGAAGCCACATCTGGGGTATATTCCAGGAGCAACAAAAATCCCAGCAGGTGTTCCCCTCTGCATGCTATTCTTGGACTTTTTATAACCTCTATGATTTTCAATTTAAAATAATAAATGACATTTTTCTCCTGCAGAAACTCAATGCCGAGGATGGGGCGTGTGTGTGTGGGTGGGTGAGTGAACTGGGCGATTCTGGCCCGCCAATGACTTTTTTCTTCATTTTAGACCTGAACATGGTGGAAGTGTCACCCACAACCATCATTCACAAAGTCCTGCTACAAATATCATGGTATATAGTGTTACCGGAGCTGGAAATCCATAACGTTCAACTATAATCCTATAGTGTTGATCCAGAAGAAATTCAAACAAATTCCAACTGATCTTATTCCACTTCCGTCGATTCCAACTATACGTGTGTATTCACATCCGGAATTTCTGAGCAGAATTCCGATGCAGCAGCGTCCCATTGTTTTCAATAAGATTCTGCTGCACTCTGCACACTACTGAATCTGCTGCGAAAAATCCCGCATGTGCATTCTATTGACTGATCCGCTGATATCTGAGCGGTCCTAGCACCGACTTGCTGCTGTGCACGGAATGCCTGACATGAATTTTCACGAGCGGATATACCGTAGTGTCAATTACAGTTAGGGACAATTTACAATATGGAACTTCCAAGAGGAAAAATTCCCCCTCAGAAATCCTGGTGCAACAGCCTTCCATTGTTTTTACTGGGATTCCACACTGTGCATACTGCAGAATTTCCACATGGGATTCTTTACTGTTAGAGCAGCGAGGCTATGAAGAATTTATGGTTTTATGTTTATCATAGAAAGGCATTATTTACTGTAAGAGCAATGAGACTATAAAGAAATTATGGTTTCATGTTTTTTATTGTAAAATATTCTAGTGCAGCAAGAGACTATGGATGAAAGAAGGTTTTATAAATATTATAGATGGGGATTCTTTACTGTAAAAGCAGTGAGACTATGGCAATCTTTGCGTACCTGTCAGATCCTACAAAAAAATAAAAAAATTTTTATATGCTACTCAGTACCTCATCTTGTTAATATACGTGTCATTTATGTCTCTATCATCAATATTTCACAAAAAAATAGCATATTACAGCTGCTTAATGTCTTTTCCATCTTGTCATATGGAGGGGGTGTATCCTCTCTTGCCTGCACTGTTGTCACGATTCGGCTTACAGGTTGTAGATCCACTGTGTCAGCGAGGGATTGGCGTGGACCGTGCTGGTGGACCGGTTCTAAGAGGCTACTGGTGTTCACCAGAGCCCGCCGCAAAGCGGGATGGTCTTGCTGCGGCAGTAGCAACCAGGTCGTATCCACTAGCAACGGCTCAACCTCGCTGACTGCTGAGAAGGCATGGGACAGAAGGACTAGGCAGAGGCAAGGTCAGACGTAGCAGAAGGTCGGGGCAGGCGGCAAGGTTCGTAGTCAAGATGGATAGCAAGAGTTCAGGTAACACAGGCTTGGACAACACTAAACGCTTTCACTGGCACAAGGCAACAAGATCCGGCAAGGGAGTGCAGGGGCAGAGAGCAGATATAGCCAGGGAGAAGGTGGAAGCCAATTAAGCTAATTGGGCCAGGCACCAATCATTGGTGCACTGGCCCTTTAAGTCTCAGAGAGCTAGCATGCGCGCGCCCTAGAGAGCGGAGCCGTGCGCGCCAGCACATGACAGCAGGGGACCGGGACGGGTAAGTGACTTGGGATGCGATTTGCGAGCGGGCGCGTCCCGCTGTGCGAATCGCATCCCCGACGGCCATGTCAGTGCAGCGCTCCCGGTCAGCGGGGGTGACCGGGGCGCTGCAGGGAGAGAGACGCTGTGAGCGCTCCGGGGAGGAGCAGGGACCCGGAGCGCTCGGCGTAACAGTACCCCCCCCCTTAGGTCTCCCCCTTTTTTTGTCCGACAACTGCTTTACCTGGGACGAGGACACCGGGAGTGAATGGAGGGTTTCCTCAAAGGCAGGCAGTACAGCAGGAGTGGGAATGGGGAGGGAGGGCAGAGGGAGAAGCTTGGCACGGGGCAGGGTGACACAAGGACGGGGGCCATGAGGAGGCACTGAGGCTTGCCTGACGGGACTGGGAGGGGGGGAGAGGCATCTCTTGTGGCAAGCAGAGTCCCAGTTCTTGATCTCCACGGTGGTCCAGTCAAGGGTGGGAGAATGAAGCTGGAGCCATGGCAGACCGAGGAGGACCTCAGAGGTGCAGTTGGGGAGGACGAAAAATTCAATCCTTTCGTGGTGGGGTCCAATGCACATTAAGAGGGGTTTTGTGCGGTAACGCACGGTGCAATCCAATCTAACTCCGTTGACCGCGGAAATGTAGAGCGGCTTGACGAGACGGGTCACCGGGATGCAGAACTTATTCACCAAAGACTCCAAAATGAAATTCCCAGAGGCACCAGAGTCCAAGCAGGCCACGGCTGAGAGGGAGGAGTTGGCTGAAGGAGAAATCCGCACGGGCACCGTGAGACGTGGAGAAGCAGACTTTGAAACAAGAGACGCCACACCCACGTGAGCTGGGTGCGTGCGTGCGTTTCCCAGACGTGGAGGACGAATAGGGCAATCCACCAAGAAATGCTCGGTACTGGCACAGTACAGACAAAGATTTTCTTCCCTACGGCGATTCCTCTCTTCCTGGGTCAGGCGAGACCGATCCACTTGCATGGCCTCCTCGGCGGGAGGCCCAGGCGTAGATTGCAAAGGATGCTGTGGGAGAGGTGTCCAGAGATCTAAGTCTTTTTCCTGGCGGAGCTCCTGATGTCTCTCAGAAAAACGCATGTCAATGCGGGTGGCCAAATGGATAAGTTCTTGCAGGTTGGCAGGAATCTCTCGTGCGGCCAGCACATCCTTGATGCAACTGGATAGGCCTTTTTTAAAGGTCGCGCAGAGAGCCTCGTTATTCCATGATAATTCGGAAGCAAAAGTACGAAATTGGATGGCGTACTCGCCCACTGAAGAATTACCCTGGACCAGGTTCAGCAGGGCAGTCTCGGCAGAAGAAGCTCGGGCTGGTTCCTCGAAGACACTACGGACTTCAGCGAAGAAGGACTGGACTGTGGCTGTGGCAGGATCATTGCGGTCCCAGAGCAGTGTGGCCCAAGACAAGGCCTTTCCTGAAAGAAGGCTCACTACGAACGCCACCTTAGACCGTTCTGTAGGAAACAAGTCCGACAACATCTCCATATGCAGGGAACATTGAGACAAAAATCCACGGCAGAGTCTAGAGTCCCCATCAAATTTGTCCGGCAGGGACAAGCGGAGGCTAGGAGCGGCCACTCGCTGCGGAGGAGGTGCAGGAGCTGGCGGAGGAGATGGTTGCTGCTGTAGCAGAGGCAGAAGTTGCTGTAACATGGCGGTCAACTGCGACAGCTGCTGTCCTTGTTGGGCAATCTGCTGCGATTGCTGAGCGACCACCGTGGGAAGGTCAGCGAGACTTGGCAGCCGCACCTCAGCGGGATCCATGGCCGGATCTACTGTCACGATTCGGCTTACGGGTTGTGGATCCGCTGTGTCAGCGAGGGATTGGCGTGGACCGTGCTGGTGGACCGGTTCTAAGAGGCTACTGGTGTTCACCAGAGCCCGCCGCAAAGCGGTATGGTCTTGCTGCGGCAGTAGCAACCAGGTCGTATCCACTAGCAACGGCTCAACCTCGCTGACTGCTGAGAAGGCGTGGGACAGAAGGACTAGGCAGAGGCAAGGTCAGACGTAGCAGAAGGTCGGGGCAGGCGGCAAGGTTCGTAGTCAAGATGGATAGCAAGAGTTCAGGTAACACAGGCTTGGACAACACTAAACGCTTTCACTGGCACAAGGCAACAAGATCCGGCAAGGGAGTGCAGGGGCAGAGAGCAGATATAGCCAGGGAGAAGGTGGAAGCCAATTAAGCTAATTGGGCCAGGCACCAATCATTGGTGCACTGGCCCTTTAAGTCTCAGAGAGCTGGCGCGCGCGCGCCCTAGAGAGCGGAGCCGCGCGCGCCAGCACATGACAGCAGGGGACTGGGACGGGTAAGTGACTTGGGATGCGATTCGCGAGCGGGCGCGTCCCGCTGTGTGAATCGCATCCCCGACGGCCATGTCAGTGCAGCGCTCCCGGTCAGCGGGAGTGACCGGGGCGCTGCAGGGAGAGAGACGCTGTGAGCGCTCCGGGGAGGAGCAGGGACCCGGAGCGCTCGGCGTAACAACTGTGATGACTCCTCCTCCTCCCTCACTCTGCTGACTCACTGCTCTTGGAGGAGCCTGGCAGCCCTGCTCTGTAACCCTTTCCTCTCTGGTTCCATGTTGTACACACAACACACACACACAATGATTATTGGAGACTGCCTGTACTCTACCACCAAAGACAATATGGTGAGTGTATAACTTAGATCTTTATGTGTCATTCATGTGTGTCATCCTTAGGAAGTCCTGTAATGCTGGGACTTGTAGTTTTGGAATAGTTGGAGGTACAGTCTTTAGATAACTCTTTTTTTTTACAGCAGTGTTGCCTTCAGCTATGTGCCTATAGCTTTAGCAAAATTGCAACTCCCAGCATGCCGAGACATATTGTGACTGTCCGGGCATGCTTGGGGTTGTAGTTTTGCAACAGCTCTAGGCTCATGATTGGTAAAACTCTGTGTTACAGCAGTGTTGCTGCAGGCTGTGTTCCTCCTGCAGCCTTGTCAATCAGCCATCTCCTGTCCATGACCCTTGGACAAACTAATGTCCCAGGTGGTATGCGGAACCCCTAGTGGTGGGATTTGCAAAGGCAGTTTTCTTTAATAAAATGTGAAAATTTTACAAAGAAGTATAAAAGAAAACTATTGTTTTGTCAAGATTTACAACATATAAAAAGGTTTCATATCTGGCAGTGCACATTTAAGGTTTTGATGGTGAACTTATTAATGCCATTTTGAAAAATATCTAAATACTATAACTAAAAATAAAAATAAGGGTCCATCCGTGCTATGGAGGTTCCGCATGCAGTGGACGCCGGCGTAACCAAACTGCGCCTTGACCACGCGGACATGTGCCCCATTGAAGGAAACAATAGGCATGTTCACTTTTTCTGAATATTTTGGTGCTCATTTTGGTTTGTTTTCAATGGGAACGAGTCCCTAAATTGTGGCACATACTTTTTAAAAGCTTATTCTCAAGACGCTGGGGCATACTGTGCTCAGGTAAGTGCCAGCCTCCATAACAATATCAAAAATGTTTCGTGGCCGGAGTGTTCAGACCCAGATCATTTGCGAGAACGTGGCGGGAGAAGTGTACACTTCTCTCGCGTTCTCTCCCGACTCTGTGTCACATGCACATGCTCGCCCCTCACCCTTCTAATTCTCGTTATTGGTCGGGGTCTGAACATTCTTAGGACAAAAGTTTATTTTTCAGTGACAGGTAAACTTTAACAAATTGAATTTGCCAGATTCTCCAATGATTTTTCTAAAGAGGGGATCTCCTCTTGCCTTTTCATTTCACTATATTCACAGGTCCATATGGTTCTCCACTCACAAGTAAAGAAACAACTTTTTGGAGACTTTCCCCATCTACAAGAACATATCAAGGTGACAGAAGTGATGTCAGTCTATAAGGTCCGTCCACCTCCCTCCACGTTCTGCCACACACGTTGTGTTATTTGTAATATGATTTAAAGGGATTTCGGCAGGAAATTGTCTGTCATAGAATATAAACATATGAAAACATGTTTTATTGTCCTCCAGGGACATATTAGTTAATAAGGATTGAGGAACGTTGTATGGCCGGACCATGTGAACAGTGAGATCAGGGTTATGATTCAGGAGGGGGCTCCTTGGTTACAGTACAACAACCATCAACAGTGATGAGCGGCCAACAGTATATGAAGATGGATATAGCATCTAAATGTCACGTAATGTAACCCAACAAATAATCCATACGATGAGGTGATTCCTCTGACGCATAGGCGTGTGCAAAATGTTATGGGGTGGGAAATACAAGACAGCAAGGGAACAGTCAGCGCCTGAAGTGTATGTGTTGGAAGAAAAGGATGGGGAGTGTAGAGAAACCAGGAAAACTTTGTACTTGGGGGTACCTGGATACCAGTGAGGCCTAGTCCCTGTGGTTACCTCGATACCAGTAAGAACTAGTACCATTGGTTGCCTGGATACCAGTGAGGCCTTAGTACCTGTGGTTACCTGGATACCAGTGAGGCCTGGTACCTGTGGTTGCCTAGGTTACAGCAAGGCCCTATTACCAGTGGTTTCCTGGATACCAGTGAGGCCTAGTAACTGTGGTTACCTGGATGCCAGAGAGGCCTAATATCTGTGGTTGCCTGGATACCAGTAAGGCCTAGTACCTGTGGTTTCCTTGATACCAGTGAGGCCTAGTACCTGTGGTGTCCTAGGTTACAGTGAGGCCCTAGTACCTGTGGTTTCCTGGATACCACTGCCTAGTACCTACTGCTGCCTGGATATCAGTTAGGGATAGTTTTTGTGGTTGTCTTGCTACCAGTGAGGCCAGTACCTATAGTTGTCTGGAATCTGTGAGGCCTAGTAACTGTGGTTGCCTGGATACCAGTGAGGCCTAGCACCTATGGTTGCCTGGATAACCATGATGCCTAGTACCTGTGGCTTCCTGGATACCAGTGAGGCCTAGTAACTATAGTTGCCTGGATAACCGTGAGGCCTAGTACCTGTGGTTGCCTGGATACCAGTGAGGCCTAGTAACTGTAGTTGCCTGGATACTGTGAGGCCTAGTTCCTATGGTTGCCTGGATAACAGTGAGGGCTAGTACCTGTAGTTGCCTGGATACCAGTGAGGCCTAGTGCCTATGGTTGCCTTTATAACAGTGAGGCCAAGTACCTGTGGTTTCCTGGATACCAGTGAAGATTCTTCTGCCATTTCACCTTTGGACTAAAGAGAGACCTGGAGGCCCCTCCATTTTTTATCATATTTATTTGTGGATTATCTGCGAGTCAATGAGGATGCTTACTTATCTCTCTATTTGAAGATTTATTCAAGGTTCAAGATGGCGCCAAGGTGAATCGTGACTATAAAGGTTATATCTCTATACACAGATATATTGCATTTCCTTTTAATTTGGACTATTGATATATATTTATTTATATAGATAGTGATACAATTATAGAGGGAGCTTTTTTATTGTCTTGGATTTCTGACATATTTAGAATAAGATATATAGGACGACATTAAGCATTGTCATTTGACTGTTTTTTGTGTCTACAAAAGGCGCAAAAACGGCGCAAGCAGGGTTTATTTGCGCCTTTTTTTGACAAGGGTCAAAACTATGTTATCATGTGCGGAGTCCTTGGTATGGAGAGGTTAGCACCAAAAGTGCTCTAAGGATGAATAACTTAGAAGAGTCCAAATTGGGTATTACACTTGTGGTAAGAGGTGTGATGCAGGGCAGATTGAATTACCCTAGGGGTAGATGGCATTAACCCCTTGTATTCTTGACGCCAGGGCGTGGTTTATCCTTAATACCACCCGAAGGTATACCGCTGGATCCTGGGCTAGGCACGGAGGAAATAATGACTCAGAGGCCAAATTACGGACAACGGTAGCTTTACTGAGTGACAGATGGAACAGTCTATACAGTGTAGCCGGGCCCACGGAGGTGACCAGTGACTTCAGAGACCTTAAGGGCTTGCTGGGACTTGCAGTGATTTTGGACAATTTAGTGCAGGCCACGTTGTCTTGACAATATATGACAGTGACTGAGTTGACTGGAGACCGACTAAGCTGTGACTTTATCTTACTTGTAGACTTGTAGCTTGTGGCTGCAGACTTGACTTGACTCCAGACACACTCCTAGACTGCACCTCAGCAAAGACTCAGGAAGAGAGAAGAGACTCCTCCCAGGGCTTTTATGGGGGAGACTCTGGTGGGGTCCCATTGGTCACCCTTAAGTCACCTGGTCACTGATACCTCCTGGGTAACAATCACATGACAACTCACATGACAACTGGTGATCACATGTTATCCTTTCTTAACCCCTTAACGACGCAGGACGTATATTTACGTCCTGCGCCGGCTCCCGCGATATGAAGCGGGATCGCGCTGCGATCCCGCATCATATCGCGTGGGTCCCGGCACTAATCAACGGCCGGGACCCGCGGCTAATGCCACACATCGCTGATCGCGGCGATGTGCGGTATTAACCCTTTAGAAGCGGCGGTCAAAGCTGACCACCGCTTCTAAAGTGAAACTGAAAGTATCCCGGCTGCTCAGTCGGGCTGTTCGGGACCGCCGCGGTGAAATCGCGGCGTCCCGAACAGCTGATCGGACACCGGGAGGGCTCTTACCTGCCTCCTCGGTGTCCGATCGACGAATGACTGCTCCGTGCCTGAGATCCAGGCAGGAGCAGTCAAGCGCCGATAATGCTGATCACAGGCGTGTTAATACACGCCTGTGATCAGGATGAGAGATCAGTGTGTGCAGTGTTATAGGTCCCTATGGGACCTATAACACTGCAAAAAAAAAGTAAAAAAAAAGTGTTAATAAAGGTCATTTAACCCCTTCCCTAATTAAAGTTTGAATCACCCCCCTTTTCCCATAAAAAAAATAAAACAGTGTAAAAAAAAAAAAAAAAACATATGTGGTATCGCCGCGTGCGTAAATGTCCGAACTATAAAAATATATCATTAATTAAGCCGTACGGTCAAAGGCGTACGCGCAAAAAAATTCCAAAGTCCAAAAAAGCGTATTTTGGTAACTTTTTATAACATTAAAAAATGAATAAAAAGTGATCAAAAAGTCAGATCAAAACAAAAATCATACCAATAAAAACTTCAGATCACGGCGCAAAAAATGAGTCCTCATACCGCCCCGTACGTGGAAAAATAAAAAAGTTATAGGGGTCAGAAGATGACATTTTTAAACGTATAAATTTTCCTGCATGTAGTTATGATTTTTTCCAGAAGTGCGTCAAAATCAAACCTATATAAGTAGGGTATCATTTTAACCGTATGGACCTACAGAATAATGATAAGGTGTAATTTTTACCGAAATATGCACTGTGTAGAAACGGAAGCCCCCAAAATTTACAAAATGGCGTTTTTTTTTCGATTTTGTCGCACAATGATTTTTTGTTCCGTTTCGCCGTGCATTTTTGGGTAAAATGACTAATGTCACTGCAAAGTAGAATTGGTGACGCAAAAAATAAGCCATAATATGGATTTTTAGGTGGAAAATTGAAAGGGTTATGATTTTTAAAAGGTAAGGAGGAAAAAACGAAAGTGCAAAAACGGAAAAACCCTGAGTCCTTAAGGGGTTAAAGATACAACATTCTTATATACATAACATAGGGGATAATATACAATTACAGTACAACAGATGCAGGGGGGCCCAGGGGACACTGCAGGGAGGCTGCCTGACAGGGCAGCAAGTGTATGGGGTAACAACTTCCATACTGGGCCACCACACACTGTTGGCTTATGTTATGCCTAAAACCTTAGACCACTTGGGTTCGACTGGGCTCCTGCAAAGCATCTGTCCTGGTGAACCTACCCAGTTCAATCCTGGGGAGGAAAAAGAACAATGAAAAGAGTGGACCTTATGGAGTCTGTTTAGATAAAGTATGCTCACGCTTCATAGCATCAGCTTAGGACCTTTTGATGCTTCCGGTAAGGCCTAGAGACCATTCTTAAGAGGATTTTCGGGGGATTGACATGGAGCTATTCAGTCACGTTACCTTCTATTCAAGGAAAAGAACTAAAGAATAGTAACCACATACACATTCAAGAAAAGAGAACTACAAGTTTTAGAAACCCTTCTAAAATGTTCCTTTTCCATCAAGAGGGTAACTTCTGCCACCTTGCCTTATTATGGGTTAAAGAGATTGTCTCTCCACTTTGTGAAATAATAACTTGTCAAGTAAAGACTGTTGCCTTGTTTAGTGACCTCCAGAGTTTGGCCTCTTTTCTAGTCCTGCCTTTCACCATCACAGGCACCCCACACACCTCCATAATTCCAGACACCATATAGGGTGCGCTCCAGGGGAATCTTTACCACCTACATCCCCTGTGCAGCCCACACAGAACAGACAAACCCTGTGGAAGCCATCATGCCAGTATGACCACAACCGTGACCAGAATCAACCTGCAAGTCTTAGCCATCCCATGGTTGCGGCTCCCCCCAGCTGCATTTTTGCTCCCTCTGGGCTTTTGCATTAGGCTCACTAATGTGTATGGGGAGTAAACACTAGCCCTTCTGGTCCAATCCCATAGAAGCAGAAAATCCCAACACTCGATGTAGATGAAAGAAATTCCTGTCTTTTTTTATTTATGCATACAGCACTTATGCCGGAACGCATGCTGCGTTGTTTGTTAAAGTGCCGTATGCATTAATACAAAGACAAGAATTTCTTTCATCTACATTGAGTGCTGTGATTTTCTGTTTGTATACTATCTACTGTCCACGGGCACCGGACTTATCTACAGTGCCGACCATTCATTCATTTCAATCCCATAGAAGAGCTGTAGAGCAAAATGTTGAAAAAGTTCCTGCTGGATATGTGATATAAAGGTGTTGTTTGCATGTATGGGCCCTGCAGACTGTCTAGAGGTCCTATGCTGACCCCTCTCCACCACCGAAAACGTGTGGACATCAGAACTGGAGCAAGGTAAAACGGAAGAAGGTTGTCCTGGTTTGATGAATCACCGTTTTACATCATATCGACGGACTGGGGTAGAGATAGCACCAGGATGCTCTATGACAAGAAGACAAGCCATTGGAGGGAGCGTGATGGGCAATGTTCTGCTGGGACACTTGGGTCCTGACATGCTTGTGGAAGGAGACGTGTCCTCCGAAACGTCACAACAACTGGCAAAAGCTCATTTTGAGTCTCCCTCTTTCGTAGAGTAACTCCAAGGCCGGCATGCTCCTGTGAGAGTGAAAGGAACTGAGCCGGTGGGGAAGAGAACTGTTTTGTGCACTTTGGGCACCGGATAATACACACATTTTTGCTTTCTCTTACAATGCTTGATGAACTTGTTTTGTCTGAAATGATTTCTGAATTACCTAAAGAAAGTTGTGTTTGAAACTATTGAAGCCTGAGTGTGAGTCTCGAAATGTGAATACTGGCAATGGGGTTTGGGCGCAGAGCCTCCTCCCTAGTCAAGCCAAGCCACCCCTGTGTGCTGCAGTTCATCTATGTTGTATAAGGTACTGTGATATGTACCATTTACCTAAATATTGAACAGTCCAAGTTCCTTCCTTCATGGCAGTGGCCGTTTTCAGCAGTATAATGCCCCAGCTACGCTGCAAACATTGTTCAGGGATGAGGAACATGACGAATTGTTGGTGACTCAGCTTCCAAATTCCCCAGATCTCAATCTGTCGGATCCTCTGTGGGATGTGTTGAAGAATAAAGTCCCAAGGTAGATAACATCGGATACCTTCAAAGGTTTTGAGGAGTCCAGACCTCAATGGGCCACAGCTATTTGGGTGGCACAAGGTGACTGGTTTTATTGTTATTTCTGATGGGTGTGATGACGATATAGAGATTATATGATGACTATATAATAGTTACCTTCTGACGACCGTGATGACAATATAATGGTAAATCTGATAAAAATCTCCAATCTAACTCTGATCAAACCAGTTCCTGAACATTCAGTAAGAAGTCAGCCCTAGGGTGACTGCGGTCCATATACTGTAATTTGTGTGAAAGTAACGTTAATAATATGGAGCGATCACATTTACATCCGGGCTAATTCCATGAGGATAGATTTATTGGTCGGAACAGGACACAATGGGAGCGACAAGGAGAACTGTCATTTCTTGTAATGAATTCTACCTCGGAGCAGGTAAGAAGAGGTCACTGGGACACACAGGGAAACAGGAGAATAAGTCAATAAAATCCAGATGTCAGGAAGCTGCAGAGAGTTCATAAAAGCACGAAAAGTCCTTACGGGCATTCTGACGCGGCCAGGAACACTGGGGCAATTCACCCAGCAATTAGCCGGCTTCCTGAAGACTTCACTTTCCCTCCGACAACAATTGTTCCAGTTTTTTTTTTTCCAGGCTCCAGCGCTCGTATAATTGTAGGCCGAGAGGTGACTGCAATTTTAAGGTCAGGTGCAGTTAGACTGACGCGCTGGAGGCTACTGGTTGGGCCTACTGTGCTCCATGTTCAAAGGGCAAATGTGAACCTGGATGAGAACTCAGCATGTACACCCGTCTCCTTCCGTGTCACGGAAATGAGGCCGCCGGCTTGTAAATGTCTGGATATTCCATGTCAGGGTGTGGGGGCTGGAGACAAGTGTTAAGGAATAATGAGTAGGTGTAGCAGTATACAGTATAACCAATGTATAGCCAACTATGTATAACCAGTGCATGATAACACTAGTCTATATGAAAAGAGAATTAGCTATTAAAGTAAATGTAAACGCCAAGACTAAAAATACCGGCATAGATAGGTATATCAGGAGGCTGACCATGAACGGTGGTGGTCGCGCGATCACCCACCTCATTGCGTTTTGCTTTTTGTCTTTTCATAGACCAGCAAGGAAGAGGATCAGATCTTTTTATGGCACCACCATAATGTCAGTGTACAGTCAACATCGTTTCTATTCGGTTATACTTTAAATGTGGGGAAAACCATCATTGGGGACAACCCACAAAAATAAACACCTTCTTACCCAGTTGAAGGTCTTATCTCTTCAGTTACTGTTTTCAGGGGAGTCCCACTTTAAAGGGGTACTCTGCCCCTAGACATCTTATGGCCTATCCAAAGGATAGGGGATAGGAGGCTTGATCGCGGGAGTCCCGCCACTGGGGACCCCAGCAATCTCGGCTGCGGCACCCCAGACATCCGGTGCATGGAGCGAACTTCGCTCTGTGACAGATGACTGGCAATACTTGTGACATTAAGGCCACGCCCCCTCAATGCAAGTCTATGGCCGGAGGCTCGTGACGTCAAGGCCACGCCCCCTCAATGCAAGTCTATGGCCGGAGGCTCGTGACGTCAAGGCCACTCCCCCTCAATGCAAGTCTATGGCTGGAGGCTCGTGACGTCAAGGCCACTCCCCCTCAAAGCAAGTTTATGGCCGGAGGCTCGTGACATCAAGGCCACTCCCCCTTAATGCAAGTCTATGGGAGGGGGCGTGACGGACGCCACGCCCCCTCCCTTAGACTTGCATTAAGGAGGCGTGACCGTGACATCACGAGCCTCCAGCACTGCAACCGATGCTGTAAACGAATGCCGGGTGCAGCAGGGAGATCGCAGGGGTCCCCCGCGATCGGGGATAAGATGTCTGGGGGCGGAGTACCCCTTTAAGTTAATGTGCAACATGTAATAGTTTGCAACAAGTAAATAAGTTAACATTTTCGCACTTGCAAAGTACAAACCTAGATCAAACCAATGTAAACACTGTAGAGGCACTCTCCAAGTCTTCGGAGGAGGGGATGGGACTTGGACCACCACTGGTAGGCTATCAATTTTAAAAGGTTGGGGAACCCCTTTAATAAAACTCTCTCAGACCCTATAGCCACTGGTAAAGAGTTCAGAGAACTTTTCGAATCTTTCCCTGGTGGTCAAACAAACCGTGAATATTCTGATGTGATTGATCTATGTGTGAAACGTTTTACATTTGGTGTCTTGTGGTGAACTGTACAGTCACTGTTCAGGATTTATTTTTAAAGGGGTATTCCAGGCAAAACCTTTTTATATATACATCAACTGGCTCCGGAAAGTTAAACAGATTTGTAAATTACTTCTATAAAAAAATCCTAATCCTTCCAATAGTTATTAGCTTCTGAAGTTTTCTGTCTAACTGCTCTATGATGATGTCAGGTCCCGGGAGCTGTGCATGATGGGAGAATATCCCTATGGGAACTGCACAGCTCCCGGGACGTGAGTCATCAGAGAGCAGTTAGACAGAAAACGACAACTCAACTTCAGAAGCTAATAACTATTGGAAGGATTAAGATTTTTTAATAGAAGTAATTTACAAATCTGTTTAACTTTCCGGAGCCAGTTGATATATAAAAAAAAAGTTTTGGCCTGAAATACCCCTTTAAGTACCAGTCATTGGGCTTTGCTTTAAGATTATTGTAAAATGACCACCTTTGAGAAGACCACCCCCTTATCCTCACTAGATCTGCCTAACAGGTTTTCGTTGAGAAGATCACCCCATAGAAGACCACTTTTTAATGCAATTATTGGGTGGTCTTCCCAAAGAGATTTCACCATACTTCGGTTGCCAGTCCCTAAAGCTCTATTGCCTTTATCCTATTGGTCCAGTATTTTACTTCTTGTGGATTCATCTAAAGTAAGGCTGGGTTCACACTACGTTTTCTCCCATACGGGAGCGCATACGGCAGGGGGGAGCTAAAAGCTCGCGCTCCCGTATGTGACCGTATGCGCTCCCGTATGTCATTCATTTCAATGAGCCGACCGGAGTGAAACGTTCGGTCCGGTCGGCTCATTTTTGCGCCGTATGCGCTTTTACAACCGGACCTAAAACTGTGGTCAACCACGGTTTTAGGTCCGGTTGTAAAAGCGCATACGGCGCAAAAATGAGCCGACCGGACCGAACGTTTCACTCCGGTCGGCTCATTGAAATGAATGACATACGGGAGCGCATACGGTAACATACGGGAGCGCGAGCTTTTAGCTCCCCCCTGCCGTATGCGCTCCCGTATGGGACAAAACGTAGTGTGGACCCAGCCTAAGAATGTGATCCTTCAATGAATATTCATGCTAAAGTGTGATGTGGGCCTTTACTTCTATTTCTTCACTTTGTTGTCAGGTTTTAACCCACAAGTCACAGCCTTTATGACTAAACTGGTTTGACCCTGTAATTTGCGACATTTTATCATAGAGATTCCTTTAGAGTGATGGGTTGAAGAGTTGTGACATGGTTAAGGCATAAGTTCCGAAGAAACACCTGAGGCGTGTCTACGTTCCGTCATACGGTCATGTTAGGAATTCCCTTTGACATATGATATGCATTTCTTTCAGGAGGAATGCCGTTATGATCTTAATCCTCTTGATATGTAATTAGTCATTTTTACTGGAAATCTTTGTGATATCTACTATACAGATATTTATAGATCTGTTGTGTAACAGTAGTGTGATGTCCCAGTACGGGATATGCATCTCACAGTCCTATCAGCTTGGGTCCCTGCACGTCCCCAGGGCTCACCTGCACTGTACCCCTATAATCTGTATAATTGTATATTATGTGTGAAGGACCTTTGATATGGTCACATGGTTATTGATCACATGATAATGGTTGTCACATGTTAAAGTCATATGTTTTGTTACCCAGAGAGCACCAGGTGACCAGATGACCCGCAGCTAGCCAATGGGCTCCTTGCATAGCCCCCCTTTATAAGAGGGGGAGGTACTACAATTTTTATATTTCAATCTCTCACACTTGCTGCTGAGGTCAAGTCCATTCCAGACGTCTCAGAGCCAGTGTCCGGCACATCTGGAGGCCTCGTGCCTAAATTACAGCCATAAGTCAGTAAGTCAAGTCATCTCTGTCTGCTGTCATTATCTTCAGTCAAGTCTATTATAGTCAGCGTGGCTGTCCTAAAGTCTGTCAAAGTCACTGCAGGTCCCAGCAAGCTGCGAGGTCCTCTGTGTTACTGGTCACCTCTCTGGGATCCTGGCCTAGCTGTAAAGATTGTTACCATCTGTCTACCTCAATAAAGCTACCATTAACCCTAAACTGGCCTTGGGCTCTTATTTGCCCTGCCTAACTGGGACTAGCGGTGCTACTGTTCGGGTGGTTCTCAGTAAAACCACACCCTGGCGTCACGAACATTTAGGGGTTATCACCATCTGTCCCATACACCTCACATCGCACCAATGTGGCTCACCACAGTAGTGAATCTTTACAAAGTGATCTGCATTCATTAGCGATGCTATAAAATACCTTCTCGATTCAGTTGAGGTGTTCCTGACACAATCACAGGCATCCGTCTTCAAGACGGGGATCCCGTCCGCTTTGCATATATTGATGCTAATGTTTCTTATCATCGTTCTTTCCAAAACTGTGTATTTTTTGCCAAATTGCAATGGGACTGGGAAAGAATGGCCAAGTTGAAGTCCAGCTGGGCATCTTCTGTGGAGTGTGCATGAGTGAAAGGAAGGGACAAAGCCTTGGGGAAGCACCTCAAACAGTATCTTATCTCTCCTGAGAACAAAGGGATAGGCCATAGTGATATCTCTCACCCCATCTGCTCTCAGGAGAGAGTCAGGAGGCCCCCCATACACATTGGGTGATTGCCGATCCTGCAGATGTGCAGATGACATTATTCTATAGTAAGGCTTGGAATAAGCAGGGCCGGATCATCATTGGCACTCATGGAGCGCCTGCTCCGGGCCCCGTGCCCGGAGGGGGCCTCCATCACATTCGGGACATCCCTGTGTCCCGAAAAATCTTTTCAGGACACAAGGATGCCCCGGTTACCTCACTGCGGCCCCGCATTAACTTTAAAAACACTGGGGCTGCCGGGAGGGAGAGGGTACACACAGGGACGCCACTGATGTCACCAGCGGCACTTCATCTTCAGTGTTCCGACCAATGCTCCTCTCCGGTCCCGGGAACTACTGCTATGGCCCATAGGCCATAGCAGTAGATCGTGACCCCGGACCGGAGGAGCGGTGGTCGGAACACTGAAGTGGGGCAGTAAACAGGCATACAGCCTCCAGCCATACACTGTATATGGCTGAAGGCTGTATGTCTGTGGGGGAACTGTACTGCACCTAATGTGGGGAACTATACTGCACCTAATGTGGAGGAACTATACTGCACCTAATGTGCGGGAACTGTACTGCACCTAATGTGGGGGAACTATATTGCACCTAATGTGGGGGAACTATACTGCACCTAATGTGGGGAGCTATACTGCACCTAATGTGGGGAACTGTACTGCACCTAATGTGGGGAACTATACTGCACCTAATGTGGAGGAACTATACTGCACCTAATGTGCGGGAACTGTACTGCACCTAATGTGGGGGAACTATATTGCACCTAATGTGGGGGAACTATACTGCACCTAATGTGGGGAGCTATACTGCACCTAATGTGGGGAACTGTACTGCTCCTAATGTGGGGGAACTGTACTGCACCTAATGTGGGGGAACTATACTGCACCTAATGTGGGGGAACTGTACTGCACCTAATGTGGGGGAACTGTACTGCACCTAATGTGGGGGAACTATACTGTGCCTAATGTGGGGGAACTATACTGCACCTAATGTGGGGGAACTATACTGCACCTAATGTGGGGAACTATACTGCACCTAATGTGGGGGAACTATACTGCACCTAATGTGGGGGAACTATACTGCACCTAATGTGAGGGAACTATACTGCACCTAATGTGGGGAACTGTACTGCACCTAATATGGGGGAACTGTACTGCACCTAATGTGGGGAACTCTACTGCACACCTTATGTGGGGGAACTGTACTGCACACCTAATGTGGGGGAACTATACTGCACACCTAATGTGGGGAACTATACTGCACCTAATGTGGGGAACTATACTGCACCTAATGTGGGGGAACTATACTGCACCTAATGTGGGGAAACTATACTGCACCCAATGTGGGGGGGACTATACTGCACCTAATGTGGGGGAACTATACTGCACCTAATGTGGGGGAACTATACTGCACCTAATGTGGGAGAACTGTACTGCACCTAATGTGGGAGAACTGTACTGCACCTAATGTGGGGGGGACTATACTGCACCTAATGTGGGGGAACTATACTGCACCTAATGTGGGGGAGCTATACTGCTCCTAATGTGGGGAACTATACTGCACCTAATGTGGGGAACTATACTGCACCTAATGTGGGGAACTATACTGCACCTAATGTGGGGAACTATACTGCAGCTAAGGTGAGGGAACTATACTGCACCTAATGTGGGGAACTATACTGCACCTAATGTGAGGGAACTATACTGCACCTAATGTGGGGGAGCTATACTGCTCCTAATGTGGGGGAACTGTGGGGGGGGGGGGGGTCATCATAATGAAGTGCTCCGTCTTCCAGGCAGCCTTAATCTGGCCCTGGGGATCAGACATCTAATGAAGAGGGAAAACTTCTTGTTTCACAATGCTTCAAAAGCTATCAGATCCATGCAGATATCAATAAAATATTTGTTCTATCTCCGTTAGAAGAAAGTGAAAACCATATCAGGCTTTGAGAGAATTTATGGAAGCCTCATGGGAGTACTCCAACCAGGGGTCTTAAAGGGGTACTCCACTTCCTCAGCATTCGGAACATTTAGTTCAGAACGCTTTGTGCGGGCTGCAGGGGGCTGCTACGCTCCCTTCAAAAGACTTGCATTGAGGGGGCGTGGCAGCCGCTGCTCCCCCTCCCATAGACGTGCAACCTTTATTTATTTTTTAATAACACTTTTAATTTAGCTCACTAGTCTGAATTCCTCTAAAAGGGAGGGGGCGTGGCCTCACTGTGCCGGTCTCCGCCCCCTCCCTCAGTATGCTGTCTGCTCACATCTTCCCTAGCATTAGCAAAATTACAACTCCCAGCTTGTCCTCACTGACAGTAACCGGACACAAGATGACAGTGGGAGGATTTTTCCTCCAGCACTGAGTCCTGCCCTCACAGCTGTCAATCAAGGAAGTGTGTCCATGACATAGGTGATGACACATGGACACAGCAGGACTAGTATGTATCCAAGCAGGCAGAGGGGGGGACCAGTTGTTTGACTGGCTTTTTATGTATGAAATACTGAAAATTTTCTAATGAAAGCAATTGCAAAACATATTGGTTATACATTCTTTACAACATATCAAAAGTGTTTGTATCTGACAGTGCCCATTTAAGTTTTATTCCTGCTTTTGTCAACATTTCTAGAGTGGGAAGACTGGTGTCCAGACATGTATTATGGTGTGGTTTGTGGTCCTCCGGGACCTGTCCAATTACCACAATGAAGGGGTCCCCATAAGTACTTGCTTCTTCAAGGCTATGAAGAAACAACCTAGAAATGATCCAGCAGATGAACATATATCTGTATCATCTTAATCAGTTGATTTTGTTTGTCCTATGTTGCAATATTACATAAATTTCTCCCCGTCATTATATTTTGCAATAACTTGACTTATATATATAGTCTGGAAGCTGAGTATCTGTAAATGTGCAACCGCCACATTGAAACTTGCAGGTTTTGTAAACAACGCAGTTAAATCCCATTTTTCACAATAATATACAACCGTCACTTCTTCTTGGAAGTGGATACAATGGAATAGAGCCTGAGGCGTTATGGGGTCATTCCTTACGAGAAATAAAATCAAATATGGTGGAACTAGGCCCCAGAGCAAACTATGGACTAGACCCTCCTTCCCCATAGTGCACAGATAGCTAGTGGTGACTAGGGCTGCCGTTTTTCTTGCAAACAAATAGCGGCCATGCAAATATGCATAATTAATTATATATGCGTGACATCACAAGATACACATATACGGGGGAAATGTTGTCCTATTCTGACCTCTATAACGTTTTTATTTCTCCGATTTGTAGTTTTTGCACCTATCCTATGTTTGTTGTTGACATATAAGTAACATGTGACCAAGTTTCATGTTAATATCTTTAGCCGTTTGGACGTTATTGTGGAACATACATACACATACACATACATACATACATACACACACATACATACATACATACACACACATACATACATACACACACATACATACATACATACACACACACACGTTGAGTTTTATATATATAGATATATATATATACATAGATACACACATACATACACACATACATACACACACACATACACAAATACACACATACATACACACATACATACATACACATACATACACATACACACATATACACATTTGTACACACATACATACACACATACATACACACACCTACACACATACATACACACACACATACATACATACACACATACACATACAAACACACACATACATACATACACACACCTACACATATACATACACACACACATACATACACACATACATACACACACATACATACAAATACGTACACACATACATACACACACATACATACACACATACATACACACACCTACACACATACATACACACACACATACATACATACACACATACACATACATACACACACATACATACATACATACACACACCTACACATATACATACACATACACACACATACATACATACATACACACACACACGTTGAGTTTTATATATATAGATATATATATACATAGATACACACATACATACATTCACACATACACACATACATACACACATACATACACACACACATACACAAATACACACATACATACACACATACATACATACACATACATACACATACACACATATACACATTTGTACACACATACATACACACATACATACACACACCTACACACATACATACACACACACATACATACATACATACACACATACACATACATACACACACATACATACATACACCTACACATATACATACACACATACATACATACACACATACATACACACACATACATACAAATACGTACACACATACATACACACACATACACAAATACACACATACATACACACATACATACATACACATACATACACATACACACATATACACATTTGTACACACATAAATACACACATACATACACACACATACATACACACACCTACACACATACATACACACACATACATACACACATACACACATACACACACATACATACACACACATACATACACACATACATACACATACATACACACATACACATACATACATACACACATACACACACATACACACATACATACACACAAACATACATACACACACCTACATACATACACACACACACATACAAATACAAACACATACACACATACATACATACACACACATACATACACACGCATACATGCACACATACATACATACATACACACACATACATACACACACATATACACACATACAAACATACACACATACACACACATACATACACACATACATACACACACATACATACACACATACACACACATACACACATACATACATACACACACATACATACACATACATACACACACCTACATACATACATACATACACACACATACACACACACATACATACACACATACATACACAGACACACACATACATACACATACATACATACACACACATACACACATACATACACACACACACATACACACACACACACACACACACACACATACATGCAGTACAGACCCAAAGTTTGGACACCTTCTCATTCAGAGTTTTCTTTATTTTCATGACTATGAATATTGTAGATTCACACTGAAGGCATCAAAACTATGAATTAACACATGTGGAATTACATACATAACAAAAAAGTGTGAAACAACTGAAAATATGTCATATTCTAGGTGGAAAGTGTCCCCAAGTGCAGTCACAAAAACCATCAAGAGCCACAAAGAAACTGGCTGACATGTGGAGCGTCCCAGGAAAGGAAGACCAAGAGTCACCTCTGCTGCGGAGGATAAGTTCATCCGAGTCCCCAGCAATCTCAGAAATCGCAGATAACAGCAGCTCAGATAAGAGACCAGGTCAATGCCGCACAGAGTTCTAGAGCAGACACATCTCTAGAACAACAGAGGAGACTGTGTGAGGCCTTCATGGTAGAATATCTGCTAGGAAACCACTGCTAAGGACAGGCAACAAGCAGAAGAGACTTGTTTGGTCTAAAGAACACAAGGGATGGACATTAGACCAGTGGAAATCTGTGCTTTGGTCTGATGAGTCCAAATTTGAGATCTTTGGTTCCAATCACCGTGTCTTTGTGCAACGCAGAAAAGGTGAACGGATGGACTCTACATGCCGGGTTCCCACCGTGAAGCATGGAGGAGGAGGTGTGATGGTGTGGGGGGGGGGGGCTTTGCTGGTGACACTGTTGGGGATTTATTTAAAATTGAAGGCATACTAATTTTTTTTTACATAATTTTGCAAAATATTCATATATCTGCTTCTATGCAACCACTAAATGCACTTCAATACAGCGTCACCAGTTCGGGGCCGGCCCGGAGCGGAGAAGAGGGCCTCCCGGTGAAGATGGACAGCCCGGAGCGGCTAACCCTCCCCACCGGACGGTCCCTGCATCCTAAGTGGTCGAATATGGACGGCCCGGACCAGCTCACCCTTCCTTCCCACCGAGGGGAGGTGAGTAGAAAACAAAAGGGGGGACTGGATGATGACGAAGACCACTGAGAAGGGATTAACATTCGGAGATGGACGGCCGGGACCATCCCCTCACAGCTAAAGCCCGAAACGTTTTTTTGTTTACTCGAGTATAAGCCGAGGGGGGGGGGGTCAATTGGTCAATTGGTCACATGGTTTAGCCACCATATTGGATTGCGCAATATTTTACAAACATCTTCCTTTCGGAAACCAATTGTTAGAATCATTCACAATTTGGCACACATGTTCATGGTCACCCCCTGTACCATTTTCATTAAAGCTGGTGGCATAATCAATATGGCCACTGCTAGCCAATCACTGCAAGTCAATAAGCCCCTGTACTTAAATATCTGTAATATGCATACTGCTGACCAAAAACTTACAAAAAAAACTTAGCACAATGGTAGAGTGCTGTTATGTGCTTAATCTTTTCTACATAAAAGCCTTAGGTCACATGACCAGGCAGCCATCTTTGTTTTATGGCAAATTGCTGTTCAAAATTCAAACATCTGCTTCTTTGTAACTGCTAAAGCTACAGATGTATAAAATATTGATTATGGTTAGGCTGTAATGGAGACTTATGTATGTTTATTACAAGTCTATTGATCACATGGTGTGTCCGCCATATTGGATTGCACAATATTTTTTAAACATCTTCTTCTTTTGAACCAATTGTTAGAATAATTGACAATTTGGCACACATGTCTAGGCCAACCTCCTGTATGATGTATGTCTAAACTTGGATAATTTGCAAATGTCACCAAGGTCGGCGGCCATTTTGAATTTTATACATTTTAATATATTCATAAAATCAGTTGCAGTTTTAAAGGTCTATAGTGAGATACTGACTCAGACATGGTTTTATGAGTTCAATTGATCGCATCATTTGGCAGCCATATTGGATTGGGTAATATTCTGCAAACATAGTTTTCTCTGAAAATTCGGGTCGGAACAGCGTGAAAATTAGTGTACATGTTAGTGATCACTTTCTGCACCAGAATTTAATCACATGTTCTTGCAGCCATATTGGATTGCGCAATTTCCTGCATACATAGTTTTCTCTCAAAATACTGGTCAGATCAATGTGAAAATAAGTACGTCCACGGTCACCTTCTCCACCACGCGGAGCCCAGGCAATCGTGTCCTATACCCCAACTCTGCAGCTTGGCCACCTGTATCGCTACTTGCAGCTATATTATTTATTTTGAGTTCATTATTTTTATTTTGGAATCCAACTTTTGAAAAGTTGGTCATATTCCAATTTGTTCACATGGCACAGGAGGATGCTGGGAAGACAAAATATGGGCCTCACCTGCATTCCCCGTATAGAGGTGACTGATAAAGCAAGCATCCACATACAGTCATGGCCGTAAATGTTGGCACCCCTGAAATTTTTCTAGAAAATGAAGTATTTCTCACAGAAAAGGATTGCAGTAACACATGTTTCACTATACACATGTTTATTCCCTTTGTGTGTATTGGAACTAAACCAAAAAAAGGGAGGAAATAAAGCAAATTGGACATAATGTCACCAAAAATGGTCTGGACAAACTTATTGCCACCCTTTCAAAATTGGGGAAAAATAAGATTGTTTCAAGCATGTGATGCTACTTTAAACTCACCTGGGGCAAGTAACAGGTGTGGGCAATATAAAAATCACACCTGAAAGCAGCTAAAAAGGAGAGAAGTTCACTTAATATTTGCATTGTGTGTCTGTGTGTGTGCTACACTAAGCATGGACAACAGAAAGAGGAGAAGAGAACTGTCTGAGGACCTGAGAACCAAAATTGTGGAAAAATATCAACAATCTCAAGGTTACAAGTCCAGGTTACAAGTTTTTAAAGTTTACACTGGGCCACAGAAAGGTAACCGGGATGTCCCTAATGTGACGGGGCCCCCTGGATCCACCACTGAGCAGCCCCAGGGGGCCTCCTGGGGGATGGGGGCCCCAGGCAATTGCCTGGATTGCCCCACCCTAATGCCGGCTCTGCTCCTAGGCATGGCTCAAGGCTAATATATGGGTCAGACATTGGCTTACAGGGTAGTTACTTATAGGTGACACTAAAGAGACAGTATTCTTCCTTCTGCAGAGCTAATTTACATACTTTTCCCCATGGTCTATATACATCAGCTTTGTTTTGTATTATCTTTGCTTACATTTAAAAGGATGGTCTACTTTGTACAGTCCCCTTGTGTTCGAATGGTTCCCCAAAAAGTATGATAAACTACTCATAGGGTGTTCTGTGGTTTTGACCTCCAGTAATTAGCTGTAATGTAGGAAGGGTAGCCTTGTGGACAGTAAGTGTTGAGTTCTTCTGCAGCTCCCCTGCAGGTTACACAAAGTATTACAAGATTCCAATTGAAATGGGTTGTTCATAGAATGCAAAGAGGTGCTGGTTCCCCAGTACAATACACGCTTCTTGTACATGGAATGGGCAACCACAGGAAATCCATGTACAAAGGAGGTCAATGTGTAAAGATAAGTATCAATTCATTCTACCACTAAGGGTTAAACCAATGCAGTTGTCACCCTGTATTATATGTGAATTAAGAGAAGAACATTGGCTTGTTGTTTTTGGTCTCTGTAAACCCCTGATCCCTAGCGATAAGTGTGTAAGACTTTGATTCTAGTGAATTCAATGTGTGCAGGATTAAGTGTGCTTCCCATCACAGCTTCCATGGACACAAGTATCTGAACTACGAAAAGAACCACTGATCCGTGGCTTTCCTGCCATAAACACAGAATCTATTTACAGCCGCCCCACCTCGCCTGCTATAATTTCCATAATACGTGCGATTAATTTATCTCAATGCACCACAATAGTTATGACTCTAAAAGGATTTGTTTGAGGAAGGACATAATTTCTGAGAAAATATCTGAAGGAACATTCCCAGATTCCCACCCGTGCCAATGATTTTCAGGATGCATGGAGCTTGAGACATCTTTCATGTCTGAAAACCACAAGTTCGTCAGGCTGAGAGGACACAAGGAATGTAGACATCAATGGACCCTCGGAAGACGCTACTTGTTGGGTGTCCACGTTGGATGGATCTTGGGTTTTAAGCCACATATAACCATGATTATATTTTGTAGGGAATAAATGCATTCTACCATGTCCAATAAGGTTCACAATTCGATACAAACCCAGAAACCACACGGAGATTAGTTTAAAAAAAACTACAAATCGCTTAAAGGGGTACTCCACCCCTAGACATGGGGACTCCTGCGATCTCGGCTGTGGCACCCCAGACATCCGGTGCCAGATGACTAGCGATGCGGGGTGGAGTTTTGTGATGTCACAGTCACACCCTGCTCGAGATGTCATGACCGTGGCCCCTCAATGCAAGTCTCCCATAGATTTAAATTGAGGGGGAGTGGCTGTGACATCACGAGCGGCGCGTGGCCGTGATGTCACGAGCCTCTGGCGCTGCACCTGATGCTCTAAACGAACGCCGGGTGCAGCAAGGAGATCGTGGTTAACCGTGTCTTATGTTATTTATTAATTTGTCTTCCTAATGTTCATATGCCTTTAAATGTTGTTACCAAGTCCTTTGTAACCAGGGAAGGTGTCAGTGACCAGGTGACTTGTGTGGTGACCTAAAGGACCCCTCCAAATTGCTCCCTTATAATCCCAGGGAGGAGCTAGTTCAGTCTTAGTGCATGCTAAGGAGCAGTACATTCAAGACCTGAGAGTGTCTGGTGTCCTGAGAGAGACCTAGGCCTAACCATGCAGCCACGCTTCAATCACCAAGTGCCCCTTCAGGTGAATGTCAAAGCCTGGTAAGCAACCACAGGGGTGAAGCCTAGTCAGTCATTGTCAAGTCAGTCAAGTCTGCTAAAGTCAGCGTGGGTCTGCATAATTCAGTCCAAGCCCACTACAAGTCCTAGCGAGCCCTCAAGTCTCCTAAAGTCCACTGGTCATCTGCTTGGGCCTAACTGAGCTGTGAAGACTATTTCATCTGCCTCAGTAAAGCTGCCGTTGTTCCGTAACTTTGCATCAGAGTGATTATTTGCCCCACGCCTAGCCCAGGAACCAGCGGACATACCTCGGGTGGTGTAGAGGATAACCACGCCCTGGCCTCACAAACACAAGGAGTTAATGCCATCTGCCCCTAGGGTGATAACATCTTCCCTTTCATCCAACACCCTTACCGCAACTTTTGGCTTCACGAACAGGGTACTGGTGTGCGCCTTATGCAAAAAGTACCCCTTCAGTCTGAACTGTTTCCAGTATTGCAGAGAAAAATGCACGAGCGTGCGACAGAAATTGTGCCAGAAAGTGTACGGGACTTTGTAAGTGAAACATGTATCTTGCGAGGCGCTTGTGAAAGTGTACGGGACTTTGTCAGTGAAACTTGTATGTTGCGAGGCGCTTGTGAAATAGAGGGGGAGGTGAAGAAACGTTGTCTTCCAATGTGAACTGTATAAAAGTTGTGCCTGCCATGTGTAAAGTATGTGCCGAATCTATGCTGCATAGCAAAATGCTGGTTGTACCTCAAAGAGTTAAAGATGTGGAGAAGAAGTGTGCGAAAAAGTCCCATGCTGGTCAGCGTTACGTCCCGGTGGCCATATTGCCTAAGCCCACTAAAGGAAACAGCGCAGCTGGACCTCTTCCATCTGCCGGAAGTTAGTGGAGAGAGCGGAAGCACAAGAGAGCACGAGATCCGAGAGTCCTAAGATGGCACCCAGCGCCCGCAAAGCCAAATTTTATTGTAATAAAATCAAAAGGTGCTTCAATAAAGTATTAGGGGTGTGCAGTGCACACTTATGCAACCAGGCTATATAAGGGCTTGTTTTTTGTGTCACCAATTGTAATTTGTAATGACATCACTTATTTTATAACATAATTTTGAGGTGGAACAAAAAAAGAAAATGTATTTTTTGGGGGTAATTAAAAATAAACCACCATTTTGTAACTTTTGGGGGCTTCCGTTTCTACTCAGTGCACTTTTCGGTAAAAATTACACCTTATCTTTATTCTGTAGATCCATACGATTACAAGGATACCCTACTTATATAGGTTTTACTTTATTCTACTACTTCAACAAATTCTAACTACATGCACCAAAATGTCCGTATACGGGGCACTATGAGGGCTCATTTTTTGCACTGTGGTCTGTAGTTTTTATTAGGACAATTTTGTTTTGATGGGACTTTTGATCGCTTTTTATTAGTTTGTTTTAAAGGGTACCTCTCATCAAAAAAACTTTTGATATATTATAGATTAATGTATGCAGAATAACTTTACAATTGCATGTTATTAAAAAATATGCTTCTTTCTATTTAATTTTCCACTTTGAAGAAATGACCACTAGGGGTCTCCCTACCAGTCCTGGCAGCAAGCATTTCAGACTCATGCTGGAGTCCTAAACACTACGAGCTGCCAGTCTGCTTTGTTCACAAAGGAGAACACTCAGAGCTGCCAGCCTGCTTTGTTCACAGCCTGTTTGGCTGTGAACAAAGCAGGCTGGCAGCTCTGAGTGTTTAGGACTCCAGCATGAGTCAGAAACGCTTGCTGACAGGACTGATCAGGAAAAATACAATAGAAAGAAGCATATTTTTCATTAACATGCTATTGGAAAGTTATTCAACATTCATTAATCTAAAATATATCAAAAGTTTATTTGATGAGAGGTCCCCTTTAATGGTACAAGAAATGCACAATTTTGGACTTTGGTATTTTTTTTTCCCGTGTACGCCACCAACTGTACAGTTTAACTACCCTTACATTTTAATTGTTTGGACATTTATGCACACGGCGGTACCACATACGATTATTTCTATTTTTTATTTTATTATTTTATTAAAAAAACGTGAAAAGGGGGGGGGATTCAAACTTTTATTAGGAAGGGCTTAATTCACTTTTATAAACTTTTTTTTCAACACTTAATTCTTTTTTGTTAGCCCCCATAGGCTATAACATGCAATCTTCAGATTGCATGTACTGATCAATGCTATGCCATATCAGGCTGGGA
The DNA here is from genome assembly GCF_029499605.1 of Hyla sarda. Classification (NCBI taxonomy): domain Eukaryota; kingdom Metazoa; phylum Chordata; class Amphibia; order Anura; family Hylidae; genus Hyla; species Hyla sarda. Next base: position 16,505,745 of record NC_079189.1, read on the forward strand.
GCTGCAGATCACCGGTCAGACATCTAGGAGGCAGGTACAGGCCCGTCCCTCCGTCCTCTCAGCTGATCGGGACACCGCGATGGTCCCGATCAACTCCGCTGAGCTGCCGGGATACTTTTACTTTCTATTTTACTTTCAACATTGATCGTGGTATCCAAAGGGTTAATGCTGGGCATCGGCCCAATCGGGTATGCCCGGCATTAACCCTTGATCCTGGCTGCTGATAACAGTCAGGACCCACCGGGTTTGATGCGTGCTGAGCTCGTAATCACGCTTCAAACCTCGGGAACGGGATGAGGGCGTACAGGTACGCCCTCCGTCCTTAAGTACCGGGACGCGAGGGCGTACCTGTACTCCCTTCGCCCCCAACAGGTTAAAGATTTCTGTTGCTATAGGTCACATTAAAGGTGGGAAAAGTTCTGACAGGATTTACCTTTGCTTCTTTCTTTAACATATCAAGAACCTTGCACTTTACAAGGGTGAGTATACATTTTATATTCACTGTATGACCGCCTTTATAAGGTATGGTTATTTAATGTGCCTTCAATTTATCATTGATATTATAGACAGGAAGGGCACTAGTTGTGTGATTTCCAGCACCATCACATGTTGAACTACATAGATGGACTTTTTAACCTTACTATTCTACTTGTACAACATGTTAGCAGGCTACTTTAACTTATCCTGATACCATCCTTTGAGTATATCTGTTTCAAGCTTCGACGGTAAAGAGCTTCAATGAGTTATTTCTCTCAGTCAAGGAGGTGAAAACACATCGGGACAGACCGAAAGTCAGGCTTATCTTGATATTTGAACTGGAAAAAAAAATCTTAATTAAAGGGGTACTCCGCCCCTAGACATCTTATCCCCTATCCAAAGGATAGGGGATAAGATGTCTGATCACTGGGGTCCTGCCCCGATCTCGGCTGCGGCACCCCAGACATCCGATGCACGGAGTGAACTTTGCTCCTTGCCGGATGACTGGCAATGCGGGGCGGAGGCTTGTGAAGTCACAGTCATGGGCGCTCTTGATGTCACGGCCACACCCCCTCAATGCAAGTCTATGGGAGGGGGCGTGACGGCCGTCACGCCCCCTCCCATAGACTTGCATTGAAGGGGCGTGGCGGTGATGTCACAAGCAGGGCATGGCCGTACCATCTCGAGCCTCTGGCGCTGCATTCGATGCTCTAAACGAACGCTGCCCCGATGCTAAAATCCTTTTGATAGGGGATAAGATGTCTAGCAGCGGAGAACCCCTTTAAAGGTATAACCGTAATCTAGAAGAGCTTAATATTTTGCAACAAAGGGAAGGAAACAGTTGACATTTCTAGTAGTCATATTGGAGGCAAAATACATAAAAGGACAGGGCAGATGTCTGCAGCAAATGATGTTCCAAATGGTTTAGAGAAGTCCGATGAACCTGGAACTAATACTGGGACAAGAGTCATGAAAGTCATCAAGAAGTGATGAAATCAGTTGACCTTGTTATGGAAAACGGGGCTTGGCACACATGTTCTTGGTATCCCAATCCATTATGACCAGGTTGACACATGTTGTCCATGAACGTAGTTATCCCAGAGGTCAATACGTTCCCCACTTCCACTCCTGCTTCTCCATATTGGATTGATAACCCATAAACTAGAAGCAGACAATCTATTTATACAGATAGTGGTCTATGTAGGATTCAGCTACTTGAAGTCATCTGCTATGAGCCATCTCAAAGATGCCGATGAAGCCTGGAGTCATAAACAGATCCATAAACCTCATGTGTGTTTTATATCATCCGTATCTCCTGTACATAACATGATGTCCTCTTCACAGATGTCTGACCTGGTTAAGGCTATTTTTACATCAAACACATTGCTTTACCACATAGTCAAAAGAAGGTCTTCCCATTAAGGGGCATCGGGTTCTACTTTGCTCCTGAGACATCTGCCCCCTTTCGTAAAAGAAAATTTAGACAAATGTGGAAGTGATCCTTAATTCGGTAAAAAACAAGGATAAAGCAATATATTGCAGAACAGCTATGAAGATGCCTTTTGTATGTGCGGGAATCATTCTCTTAGGATCCATTAAGTAGGTGAAATAGTAACATAGTTTGTATATTTGAATCCAACCTTTAATCCTACAGTATTAATATAAGGGAAGGAAACAAATCCCTATAATGCAGATGATAACAGCCTAATAATATACCATTATACTCTAGAAAGGCATCCATGTCAATGAACTTATTGATTCATTTCATCACCACCACTTCTTGAGTTCCATAGTCTCACTGCTCTTACAGTAAAGAACCCCAGTCTGTGCTGCTATAGAAATCTTCTTTCCTCTAGACGTAGAGGATGCCCCCTTGTTATAGATACAGTCCTGGGTATAAATAGATCATGGGAGAGATCTCTGTACGGCCCCCTGATATATTTATACATAGTTATTAGGTCTCCCCTAAGCCTTCTTTTTTCTAAATTAAATAACCCTAATTCTGATGATCTTTCTGGGTACTGTAGTCCTTCTATTCCCCGTATGACTCTGGTTGCCCGTCTTTCAACCCTCTCCAGTTCCACTATATCTTTCGTGTACACTGGTGCCCAGTACTGTACACAGTATTCTATGTGTGGTCTGACTAGTGATTTGTGTAGCTGTAGAATTATTTCCTTGTTGTGCCCATCTATGCCCCTTTTGATGTCCCGAAATTATTTTATTTGCCATGGCACCATTTAATACATATTATCAGCCCAGATTTTTCCTCCACATGTGCATAACCTTACATTTATTAGTATTGAACCTCATCTTCCCCTTCTCAGACCAAACCTCCAACCTAACCAGATCCATTTGTAACAGTGCACTGTCCTCTATTATGTTATCTACTATACACAGTGCACTGTCCTCTTTTGTGTTATCTACTATACACAGTCCTCTGTCCTTTATTGTATTATCTACTATATACAGTGCACTGTTATCTATTGTGTTATCTACTATACACAGTGCTGCACTGTTATCTATTGTGTTATCTACTATACACAGTGCACTGTTATCTATTGTGTTGTCTACTATATACAGTGCACTGTTATCTATTGTGTTAACTACTATACACAGTGCTGCACTGTTATCTATTGTGTTATCTACTATACACAGTGCACTGTTATCTATTGTGCTATCTACAGTGCACTGTTATCTATTGTGTTATCTACTATACACAGTGCTGCCTGCACTGTTAGCTATTGTGTTATCTAGTATACACTGTTATCTATTGTGTTATCTACTATAGACAGTGCACTGTTATATATTGTGTTATCTACTTTACACAGTGCACGGTCCTCTTTTGTGTTATTGCCCAATGGGAACCCCAAAATTACCCTGTATATAGTGTAGGTGGGAGGAGCTATTCAGTTGAGTCTTTAGTCTAAGTACAGTTTAGTCAAAGTCTAGCTCTGTGTAGAGTTAGTAGCTGCTGTGTGCAGAGCTCAATGTGAGCTGCAGTGTGGAAAGGAGTCAGAAGAATTGTAGTTGATCTAGGGAAGCCTGAAGAAAAACCCTCTTATTAAATTATCCCCACCATTTTGCAAGTGTTCCCCGCAGTGTCTAACAGTGTCAATGAAGTTGGACCTAATAGTCTAGTCTAGTCTGCAAGGGATCTCTTAATCTCGAGTCTTGAGTATGTTCAATTCAAGTGGGTGAAAATCTACAATAGTCCCATCAAGGCCACAGGGCTCCCACAGATTACACTGCATGCCTTCTACTCTGCTCTGTACTATGAGTTTTGTACCATCTGCTCCTGTAAAAAAGACAGTTATCCGTAACCTGGCATCAGTGTGTTTATTGCCCCGCGCCTGGTCCAGGAGAAGCTGTCTCCACCTCAGACCGTGTAGGTTGACGGCTACCTGGCATCACGATTTGACAAGTATATCCTGCACCCCCATGTCAACCACAATATACGTTACACAGTGCTCTATCCTCAGTTGTGTTATCTGCTATACACAGTGCAGTGTCCTCTATTGTGTTATCCACTATTTACAGTTTATTTTCCTCTATTCTGTAATCTACTATACACAGTGCTCTGTTCTCTATTGTGCTATCTACTATACACAGTGCACTGTCCTCTATTGTGTTATGTACTATCCACAGTGGACTGTCCTCTATTGTGTTATCTACTATACACAGTGCACTGTCCTCTATTGTCTTATCTACTATACACAGTGCACTGTTCTCTATTGTGTTATCTACTATACACAGTGCAGCGTCCTCTATTGTGTTATCTATTATACACAGTGCACTTTCCTCTATTGTGTTATCTACTATACACGGTGCACTGTCCTCTATTGTGTTATCTATTGTGTTATCTACTATACACTGTCCACTGTTCTTTATTGTGTTATCTACTATACACAGAGCACTGTCATTTATTGTGTTATCTATTATATACAGTGTACTTTCCTCTATTGTGTTATCTACTATACACAGAGCACTGTCCTTTATTGTGTTGTCTACTATACACAGAGCACTGACCTCTATTGTCTTATCTACTATACACAGTGCACTGTTCTCTATTGTGTTATCTACTATACACAGTGCAGCATCCTCTATTGTGTTATCTATTATATACAGTGCACTTTCCTCTATTGTGTTATCTACTATACACAGTGTACTATCCTCTATTGTGTTATCTACTATACACGGTGCACTGTCCTCTATTGTGTTATCTATTGTGTTATCTACTATACACAGTGCACTGTCCTTTATTGTGTTATCTACTATACACAGAGCACTGTCCTTTATTGTGTTATCTATTGTGTTATCTATTATATACAGTGCACTTTCCTCTATTGTGTTATCTACTATACACAGAGCACTGTCCTTTATTGTGTTGTCTACTATCCACAGAGCACTGACCTCTATTATGTTATCTTCTATACACAGTGCACTGTCCTCTATTGGGTTATCTTCTATACACAGTGCACTGTCCTCTATTGTGTTAGTCTCTCTATATAATTTGGTATTATCTGCAAAGATTGACACTTCACTTTATAATCTCTTTACAAGGTCGTCAATAAATATATTAATACTGCCCAATACTGCCCCCTGTGTTCTCCTCTAGTAACAGTCACCCAAGCACAGTATTTACTAACCTGTCTTCTATCACTGAGCCAATTACTTACACATATTTTCCCTTAGTCCCATCATTCTTATTTTATGTACCAGCCTTTTATGCAGCAAATTATCAATTACTTTGGAATTACCGTATTTATCGGCGTATAACACACACTTTTTAGGCTAAAATTTTTAGCCTAAAGTCTACCTGCGTGTTATACGCCGATAAGCCGCTGCAGTTCAATGATTTAAAGCGGGCGCTTTAAATCAATGAACTGCAGCGGCTTTGCAGGTGCAGAGACCTGCCGTCGCTGCCGGCTTCTCTGCCCATGCCTGTCCTGGGGTCTAGAGCCCTGCTGACGGCCCTTCTCTCCCCCTGACTATCGGTGCCGCTGCCCGTTCTCTCCCCCTGGCTATCGGTGCCGCTGCCCCATTGCCGGCGCCGATAGCCAGGGGGAGAGAAGCGGCGCCGGCAATGGGGCAGCGGCGCCGACAGACAGGGGGAGAGAAGGGGCAGTCGCACCCATTGCCGGCGCCGCTGCCCCGTTGCCTCCCCCATCCCCGGTTGTATAATTACATGTTGCCGGGGTCGGGTCCGCGCTGCTTCAGGCCTCCGGTGTGTGTCCCCTACGTCATTGCTATGCGCTGCGAGACGCAATGACGTCACTCGTCATTGCGCCGCGCCGTGCAGCACATAGCAAAGACGCAGGGGACGCACACCGGAGGCCTGAAGCAGCGCGGACCCGACCCCGGCAACAGGTAATTATACAACCGGGGATGGGGGAGGCAACGGGGCAGCGGCGCCGGCAATGGGTGCCACTGCCCCTTCTCTCTCCCTGTCTGTCGGCGCCGCTGCTCCATTGCCGCGCCGCTTCTCTCCCCCTGGCTATCGGCACCGGCAATGGGGCAGCAGCACCGATAGCCAGGGGGAGAGAACGGGCAGCGGCGCAGACAGCCAGCGGGAGAGAAGCGGCGGCAGTAGGGCTCTAGACCCCAGGAAAGGCAGGGGTAGAGAAGCGAGCAGCGACGGCCTCTCTCCCCTTGCCTTTTCTGGGGGCTTCTGCGGGGTCAGAAACAGTGTATCGGGGTATACACATGTACACACACGCACCCTCATTTTATCAAGGATATTTGGGTAAAAAACTTTTTTTACCCAAATATCCTTGGTAAAATGAAGGTGCGTGTTATAGGCCGGTGCGTGGTATACCCCGATAAATACGGTAGCCAGGTATGTGACATCCAATGACTCACCCTGGTCCACTCTAGAGCTCACCTCCTCAAAGAAGCTGATCCCATTAGTTTGTCAGGACTGATCCCTCAAAACCCAGCTGAAATGCAGTTATATATTTATTTTCATTGAGATGCTCCATTATAGCACAATTGTCCCCCTTATTTCTAAAACTTAACTTTTATTGATTCACTTAAAACCCCAATTCCTAAATTACAAAGCAGCCATGAAGGATAATACAGTCTATTCGGAAAGTCTTCAGATTCCTTTAACTTTTTTAAAAATGTTGTTATGTTGTAACTTAAATAAAAATAATCAAGCCCCCCCCCCCCCCCCCCATCATTCAAAAAGTAAGTGGTCAGGTTTGAGGGAAAGCTGAATACGGAAAAGTACTGAGTTATTCTTAAAGGGGTACTCCACCCATAGACATCTTATACCCTATACTACAGAGGAAATTATTTTCTTTTGGGATCTCTTTTTTGTCACGACCACAGTGCTCTCTGCTGACACCTCTGTCCATTTTAGGAACTGTCCAGAACAGCTTATGTTTGCTTTGGGGATTTTCTCCTGCTCTGGACAGTTTCTGACATGGACAGAGGTGTCGGCAGAGAGCACTGTTGTCGTGACAGAAAAAAAAATCCCAAAAGAAAAGAATTTCCTCTGTGGTATACAGCCACTAATAAGTACTGGAATGATTAAGAATTTTTAATAGAAGTAATTCACAGATATGTTAAACTTTATGGCATCAGTTGATTTAAAAAAAAAAAAAAAAACAAACATTTTTTTTTCCACCGGAGTACCCCTTTAGGGGAAAGCAGCCTGGAAAAGGTGGTGTGAGAGAGCTGTTTGCATCTCTCTTCTTCCTAGGTACCATTGTCTCGTCAGTGCAGTAAGGGGGTGTACCCCAACACCTACAGCTTTATTAGACACAACACCCAGTTGGTTGTACTTTTTCACAAGTCATCTTTTCCATCATTGGCATTGCTCATAGAGTTCTAGGGGTGCACTTACTTTTCCTGTAGAAGGAATGGCATTGCTTTGTTTTGAACTTCTATCAAATTTTTGGTGTTTTTGTTTCCAACACTTTAGAATCAATCATATACTATTATATCCACATATATTAACAAAAAAAAGCTTTTAATGTGAGGGGGTCCTTAAAGGGGTACTCCATTTTATCCCATTTACAAATGGCCACCATGCCCCCTCCCATGGACTTGCATTGAGTGGGCATGGCCGTGGCGTCACGAGCGGGGCATGACTGTGACATCACGAGCCTCTGCCCCGCATCGCCAGTCATCCCTTTGCCCCGCATCTTCGCGTACCGGATGTCTGGAGTGCCGCATCCACTGGGAATGCTGGGACCCCCCCGCGTTCAGACATCTTTTCCCCTATCATTTGGATAGCGTATAAGATGTCTAAGGGTGGAGTAGCCCTTTAAGAATATCTCAGTACTTTTCCGTATTCAGCTTTCCCTCAAACCTGACCACTCAATTTTTTAATGACCCCCAACGATCTCGTATACGGCACTCCAGACATCTGGTGCACGGAGATGCGGGGCAGAGGGATGACTGGCGATGCGAGGCAGAGGTTCGTGATGTCACGGTCATGCCCCGCTCGTGACGCCACGGCCATGCCCCCTCAATGCAAGTCTATGGGAGGGGGCGTGACGGCCGTCACGCCCCCTCCCATAGACTTGCATTGAGGGGGCATGGCCATGACGTCACAAGCGGGTCACGGACGGGACATCACGAGCCTCGGGCACGGGAACCGGACGCGCTAAATGAACAGCAGGGACATCGCCAGGGTCTCGCCGATGGGATAGGGGATAAGATGTCTAGGGGCAGAGTACCCATCTAGATAGGGGATAAAATGTCTAGGGGCGGAGTACCCTAGACCCGCATGACCAAATTTAGATTAAGTTTGGATACTCCGTTGCATCTTCTGGCATGAAGTGATATAAAACGATGGACATTATCATGGAAACCAATAGACCCTATTGTAAGTTAGTCAGGTCCGAAAGTCACATGATTGATAAAACTCTAGAATGGAACCGAAAACCCTAAATGACAACCCAGATGAGAAGGCGGCGTAGGAATGTTCTACTGTATAAACCAAGATCTAATGGCCTAATGTAATGTAGCATAATGTAAGCAGTGTAGGTTCTTCCATAATGCGGAATGTATGGTGTCTGTATAAACACATTAGACGTTGATAGGAGATCTGCAGATCTAGACCTATGGTCAGCACAGCGGGAATCCAGCGTTGGCGACATATGATTCATCTTACTGCAAATTCTTTTATTTATGGAGAATAATGGTTAAACTGTTTTCAGATGACATTCCTGCCGAAAATGAAGCACAAATGTATCAAACTTGTACGATTCGGGATGGGAATTATAACCTTGATACGTGACCTTTCGGGTTGTTATTGAAAACGCTATATTGCTCTATGTTCCACAGATGGGTCTTTCGACATCTCTTGACTCTTCAAGGCAGAATTTATCCGTCTTACCCAACTTGGCGATGGCTTTTTGATCATGTCAAATATTTTAAACGCTGGGATCTCTTTGAATTCTTAGTAGGTGAACAAAGGGTCATGTCAGATTACCATATTGTAACCCGGTCTTGTTAAAGGGGTTATCTGGGAAAAACTTATATATATATATATATATATATATATATATATATATATATCAACTGGTTCCAGAAAGTTAAACAAATTTGTATATTACTTCTATTAAAAAATCTTAATCCTTTCAGTACTTATGAGCTTCTGAAGTTAAAGGGGTATTCCAGGCAAAACCTTTTTTTAAATATATATCAACTGGCTCCGGAAAGTTAAACAGATTTGTAAATTACTTCTATTAAAAAATCTTAATCCTTCCAATAGTTATTAGCTTCTGAAGTTTTCTGTCTAACTGCTCAATGATGATGTCACGTCCCGGGAGCTGGGCATGATGGGAGAATATCCCCATAGGAACTGCACAGCTCCCGGGACGTGAGTCATCAGAGAGCAGTTAGACAGAAAATAACAACTCAACTTCAGAAGCTAATAACTATTGGAAGGATTAAGATTTTTTAATAGAAGTAATTCACAAATCTGTTTAACTTTCCGGAGCCAGTTCATATATAAAAAAAAGTTTTGGCCTGGAATACCCCTTTAAGGTTGTTCTTTTCTGTCTAAATCCTCTCTGATGACATGTGTCTCGGGAACGCCCAGTTTAGAAGCAAATCCCCATAGCAAACCTCTTCTAAACTGGGCGGTTCCCGAGACACGTGTCATCAGAGAGGATTTAGACAGAAAAGAACAACCTTAAAGGGGTATTCCAGGCCAAAACTTTTTTTTTCTATCTCAACTGGCTCCGGAAAGTTAAACAGATTTGTAAATTACTTCTATTAAAAAATCTTAATCCTTTCAATAGTTTTTAGCTTCTGAAGTTGAGTTGTTGTTTTCTGTCTAACTGCTCTCTGATGACTCACGTCTCGGGAGCTGTGCAGTTCCTATGGGGATATTCTCCCATCATGCACAGCTCCCGGGACGTGACATCATGGATTTTCAAGGCTTGGAGGGGTACTCTGCTCCTAGACATCTTATCCCCTATCCAAAAGATAGGGGATGAGATGTCTGATCACGGGGGTCTCGCCGCTGGGGATCCCTGCGATCTCCCTGCTGCATCCGGCGTTTGTTTAGAGCGTCGGGTGCAGCGCCAGAGGCTCATGACGTCACGGCCACGCCCCCTCTCAATGCAAGTCTATGATTTTGTGGTGACTGGGCTGTTGCAGTATGTAACAGGGTCTGGTGGTATTAACCCTGGGGGCAAGATGTTGTTAACCCCTTAGTGTCCGTGACGCCAGGATGTGGTTATTCCGGTATGGTAACTGCCGTCAACCAACCCAAAAATGGTTTTGTAATAAAGGAATGTCCACAGCAAGGATTCTGAATAAACCGGAACTTTTACTTGAAATGCTTAGGAAACAGTCTTTACAATTATGCAGTTCCTTCAGAGGCAACCGGGACACAGGATACCTTGCAGGCTTGCTTGGACTTGTAGTTATTGAGATATTTAGGCAGGCCACTGCGCTACTTATATATTCCTTAGCTGAGTAGTAGTCACTGGATTTGTACAGAGAATTGTAACTCACGGTTTGGAAGTGGCTGCTCTTCCTTAGGCTTTGGCCTAGATGCAATTGTGCAGGAATTGATGCTGCTTTAGTGTACAGGATGAGAAGTAGGAACAAGAGAGTGCAGGAACAAGAGAGCTAACTGAGAGACTACAGCCCCTTATCTACTAGGGGGCTGGACTAAAGCCCATTGGTTGCTAATGCCTGGGGTTCCTGTGCCAAGGAACTCTGGGTATATCACATGACAGGAGGTCACGTGACCAAGGAAGGTCCTACACATGGTATACAAACTAAACAACTTTATACATACAGACAATTTGTACACAATGCAAATACATTACATTTATATGAGGCAACAAGGGGGGAGCCCTGCAGGAGAGCCCTATGGACTCAAGGGACTCTTCCTGAGGGGACTTGAGGAGGGGACAGGGCAAGGTCCTGTAACGGGACACCACAAACCCCCTTACTTAATAAAAGTCATCCTTGACTTCTGTCCCCTTAGGTAGAGGAGCGACGTGGCCATTGGGCCGGATGCAGTCCTGAAGCATTTAATCACAATGTCCCATTTCAGGCTGAAGAGCAGTAGAATATTGATGAAAATTATAAAGAGTCTCTGTGCATTTGATAATGTCCATACATGCTCTGTAACCTTTACAAACAGGGTTGAACAAGAGGATAAGGGACAAGTTTCTTAAGACTCACAGAATAATAACATTCCTCAATAACATGACCATAATGTTTTACTTTATCTCAATACCTTTTTCTTTAGCATAGGCATGTTTACTTTATTATGCATCTCTAACGACTATGCATAGGAGTAGCTATCACATCTGACTATAGATAGCAATTTTATTGACATTAAGAGACTATGACTGATATTTGATATTTGACTAAAGTATGTATGATGACTACAATGCTTCTACACATTTGAAATGATCTCACTGTTATTATTTATTATTTTTATTGATAGACATTTAATATAATACCACTTCTGATTTCCATTGTTATACACTGGTTGCGGATTGGGTTGCCTGAGGCTTTCTGCCGAATGCCTTGACTGCTAGGGTCTATCGGTACTACACACTTACCCCTAGAACACTTTACCTCTGATAACATTTACACATTCTGTTACCTTTTCTGTTTACGTGCGTTTTAGTTAGCTACAGGTATACCTTCTGGCCAGTAAAGTACCCTGGACACGCAAACACAAGAAGAACACATTAGTTGCATGACACTTGGTGAATAACAGTGGTATGGACTGATATAGAACAGGTTAGAACATGAAATAAACTGATATAGAACATGTAATTAACCTCCTCCTCATGTAATCACCTTACTACTGGGGTGACACACTGTAACAAATCCCCTCCTCATGTAATCTCATTACTACTGGGGTGACACACTGTAACAAACCTCCTCCTCATGTAATCTCCTTACTACTGGGGTGACACACTGTAATAAACCTCCTCCTCATATAATCACTAGTGTTGCTCGCGAATATTCGCAATTCGAATATTATTCGCGAATATCGCATATTCGCGAATTCGCGAATTTTGCGAATATAGCGCTATATATTCGTAATTACGAATATTCGTTTTTTATTTTATTTTTCTTCACAGTACACATCACAGTGATCACCCCTCTCTGCTTCCAGCTTGTGTGGTGTAAAGAAGGCTGTAATACTACTGTGTGAGACTGGCGTGCGAAAATACGCATATGCGAAAATTAGCATATGCTAATTTTCGCATATGCGAATTTTCACATATGTTAATTTTTGCATACGCGTATTTTCGCATACGCAAAAATAAAACGAGAATATAACGATTATGCGAATATTCGCGAATATATGACGAATATTCGTCCATATATTCGTGAATATTCGCGAATTCGAATATGGCCTATGCCGCTCAACACTAGTAATCACCTTACTACTGGGGTGACACACTGTAACAAACCTCCTCCTCCTGTAATCTCCTTACTACTGGGGTGACACACTGTAACAAACCTCCTTGTCATGTAATCTCCTTACTACTGGGGTGACACACTGTAACAAACCTCCTTGTCATGTAATCTCCTTACTACTGTGGTGACATATTGTAACAACCCCCCTCCCCATGTAATTACCTTACTACTGGGGTGACACACAGTAACAAACCTCCTCCTCATGTAATCACCTTACTACTGGATGCTGGCTGAGTGTGGGTAGAGCGGCATCCCCATCTGCCTACATCTGCCTACAGGCAGAGCTGGCCCTGGAGGTGGTCCAACGAAGTGCATTATGGGCATGAAACAGCTGTCAGAACCATTTGCTCCTACGTGTTGTCCCTCCCTGCAATACCTTGTTACCTGTGTTTCTATATTGGAATAATAGAAAAAAGTGTTTTGGATACTACATACCCGAGTTGCCGCGCTACATTCTTCTCCAAAGAAGGTATTGAACTGTAGCTGGAGAGGCCCTAAGCGTTCAAATATGGACAGTTTGATGGATCAGCGCTCCTCTAGGCTCCTTGTAGTAGTGGGCAGCTTCCCGTCACATTGCTGCCTTCCATCGTGGGTATACATCAAGAGTCTTCCTAATGTTTACCAAACATGATATGATCATACTCTACATCTCATTTAGGCCCAGACTAAACGTCCAGATACTTGGAAGACTAAAATGAAAAGATTAGAATGTAAAAGACCTGTAGAAAGTAAGAAGAGAAAAAGCAGAACATATAAGCTTAAAGGGGTACTCCGGCCCCAAGACATCTTATCCCCTATCCAAAAGATAGGGGATAAGATGTCTGATCGCGGCGGTCCTGCCGCTGGGGACCCCCGCAATCTATCATGCAGCACCCACCTGTAAGTACTGCCGTAAGCGCTGGAGGCTCTCAGTCTTATGCCTCCCGACCACAGGGACGGAGTATTGTGACGTCATAACTCAGCCCCCGTTTGAGGTCCCCGACTCCGCCCCCGTGTGACGTCACGTCCGCCCCCTCAATGCAAGTCTATGGGAGGGGGCGTGACTGCAGTCACATCCCCTCCCATAGACTTGCATTGAGGGGGCAGGGCGTGATGTCACACAGGGCGGAGTCGTGACGTCACGATACCCCATTCCCGTGGTTGGGAGGCATAAGGGTATGTTCCCACTACGTAATTTCCGCGGAATTCCGCTCACGGAATTCAGCGGAAATTACATAGTGTGAACATACCCTTATGCCTCCCGACCACGGGGACGGAGTATCGTTACGTCACGACTCTGCTCCCGAGTGATGTCACGCCCCGCCCCTCAACGGAATTATGTGCTGTGAACATAAACATCAGTGGGAATGGGTTTCCGTGAGACCCGTTCACACTGCGGAATTTCACACTGCGAAATTGTTCCTCACAAAGAAAGAACATCACTGCATAGCCGTCAACGATGACGCCGCAGTGCCGCGCGGTCCTACCGCCGAAGTATTGCGGCGGCGGCCGCCACAATGGAATCTCCGCTCGCGGAATTCTGCAAGCGGAGATTCCGTTCACAATCCGTAGTGTGAACATACCCGAAGACTGAGAGCGTCCAGCAGTTCCGGCAGTACTTACAGGTGGGTGCTGCATGCTAGATTGCGGGGGGTCCCCAGCGGCAGGACCCCCGCGATCAGACATCTTATCCCCTCTCCTTTGGATAGGGGATAAGATGTCTTGGGGCCGGAGTGCCCCTTTAAGTTCCCTCCATTGCATCACTAAGTTGCTCAATTTAGAGTGCAGTTTCATAGCCAAGCAGTGCTGCCATGACACCACCCATTGATGTATGCCAAGCCTGCTGCTCCTTTTACCAGCCATTACTAGTGTGTGCCAGCACCAGCACGGCTGACGCACCTTGGACCGTGTTCTCCATCCAGATAATACTTGTTCTGTGGGAAAAGCCTCAGTACTTTATTTTCCTTCATTTAAGTGATGACTTCTCAAAAATATAAAACAAAAACAAAAAAAAACGACCAAAAGTCTTTGGCCCCACTCGCACATAGGAGTATATTATATTGGAAAGCATTGCCTGGCACTCGCCTACTTCAGCCAATACCACTCTTGCCAATCTTTGCCGGCCAAAAAGAACACTGTGTTTCTCATTTGTATACCCAAGGATTCACCAATGACCACTAAGTCTTGGGTTTCTGCAAGAAAGAGAAAAGGACGACTTAATCTTAAAATATCTCAATAAAACGACTGTTTGTCCAGGGAAATTACTTTTTTTGGAACTTCTCAGGTGCCAATTTATAGTTCTCCATTAAATCGGTGAGTGGTGACCAGTGCCGACACCACCATACTCCTCAACGACTGGGAGGCCATGATACATCTATCGTTTGTTCATAACTTTTTCCTTATTCCATTATAAAGACCACATCCCTGTTCATATGCCTGGGGTAGTGGCTTAAAGGGGTACTCCGGCCCTAAGACATCTTATCCCCTATCTAAAGGATAGGGGATAAGATATCTGACTGCGGGTGTCCCGCCGCTGGGGACCCCCGCAATCTTGCATTCGGCACCCACCTCTTTGAGCCTGCACGCCGCGCTGCCAGCTCACAAACTGCCGTGTGCCGACCACGGGGCCGGAGTATCGTGACGTCCCGACTCCGCCCCCGTGTGACGTCACATCCCGCCCCCACTATGGGAGGGGGCATGATGGTCCCCCCGCTATGCAAGTCTATGGGAGGGTGTGTGACAGCCCCCCCGCTATGCAAGTCTATGGGAGGGGGAGTGACGGCCCCCCGCTATGCAAGTCTATGGGAGGGGGCGTGACGGCCCCCCCGCTATGCAAGTCTATGGGCGGTGGCGTGACAGTCCCCCCGCTATGCAAGTCTATGAGAGGGGCATGATGGCCTACCCCCTGCTATGCAAGTCTATGGGAGGGGGCATGACTTCACACGGGGGCGGAGTCGTGACATCACGATACTCCAGCCCCGTGGTCGTGCAGCTCAAAGAGTTGGGTGCCGAATGCAAGATTGTGGGGGTCCCCAGCAACGGGACCCCCGCAGAAAGACATCTTATCCCCTATCCTTTGGATAGGGGATAAGATGTCTTAGGGCCGGAGTACCACTTTAACTATAGGGGGTGCCGAGGGTGCGGAGGTCCAGGAGGATATCTTTTTCCTATAGGAGTAGACCAGTGCTGTAAATAAAACATTATATTATTATTATAGCTGATATATATATAGTTGAGTGCCCTGTATCAGTTTTTGCACTAGGGTCCAGCAAGTTATGCCACTGGCTAGAGGCATGGCAAATCATGTTAAAAATACCAATTGGTCATTATGTCCATTGGTGTCCTGTCCGACCCTTAATGCTCTAATGAACTATTGCTTTAATTGCTAGGATCAGAGGAACCTCATTTCCCAGCCACCTAACTCCTTTAGTGATGCCATCGAAAAAGACAAAAAAGGGGCCCCTTTGATTGGGTCAATTGTTTTCTGGGTGACAGGATTGGAGACCCCTATATGGTTAACCCAGGGGACCACATGCTGTCCGTACAATGAGCCTGCAGCACCAAAAAATGCAAAAACATTCATACATTTTCTTGTACATACATTACATGAAAACTAAAACCCTCTAACAAAATATCCGCATGACTGTGAACATATAACAGGTTATTTAGTATAAAACATAAACAGTATCAATAAAGAAATAAACAATGGTAAAAAAAAATGTAATCTATGGGAAAGAAGGACCTTCCAAAGAAGACTATCACCCCAAAATATATTACTTACTAATATAGTATTATCATAAATTGTATTATACTGCCTTCAGTATGCTTTTGCTTGAATTATCACTGACAGGAAGTCATGTAGTCCTCTCATTGTCAGTGTGGTGTTGTCTCAGCAGTTCCCCAGCTTTTCTCTATCTCCTGACAGGAAGTAGTGTAGCTGTCTCATTGTCAGTGTGGTGTTGTCTCAGCAGTTCCCCAGCTTTTCCAGATCTCCTGACAGGAAGTAGTGTAGCTGTCTTATTGTCAGTGTGGTGTTGTCTTAGCAACTCCCTAGCTCCTCTCTCTCTCTCCTGGGACAACGTATCATCCTCTGCGGTCTTAGGAGGTGTGGATGTTCTTGTCCCTGAGCTTTAACCCCACCCCCTGAGTGATGTCATCCCCTCGGACCAGCCCCTACAGCCTACACCATGATCCTGCTCTAATATACATAAATATTTGTAGGAAGCATGAGGTGTGCTTACAACATGCTGCCTGTGCTAAACAACTCCACAAGCAGAGGAGCAGACAGGCAATGAATACAGAAGGTGCCGCAACCTCACTGATTGTGTGATAGTTTGCTGTGAAATGAGATGTTCTGCAACAACTCTGGATGGTGAACTGGCAGGAGTGATGAGGGAGGGGAGTAGGCACAATGGGAGGGCTGTGAGTGGAGGGAAAGCAGTGCATTCTGGACATTGTAGACAGGTAAACAATGTTATATGTTTCATGTTTTTTGCCTGGCATTGGAGTACCCCGATTAGCAGTAATGAATGCCAACACTATGTGGGAAGTAGATTAGACATTTGGGACATGGCGAGCAGTATCAGTTCCCCTGGGATTTGGTAACAAATTACTTTCTTCTGCTGAATTTCTGCCTCTTCTGAGTCAAGACTTTGTATTTCCAGACATGGTTTATGATCAGGAATATTCTCACGAAAGTGCCCTTGAAGACTAAAATAGCATTGAACGTGTGTCCTCCTTTCCAAAAATTCTGTAACAGTCTTGGAAAAAGAAAGTGTGAAAGCTTATACTGGGCATGGTCATAAAGTTCAGAAATGAGTAAGCGCCCATGTATCCAGCTGGAGTCACCAGCTCCCTGTCAAGTTTGTATTAGGGCCAGTTTCTTGGACACAACAGGGTACACTCACCACTTGCTTACGCACATGTTTCTGTGCCTGCCCGATGACCATAGACTGTGCACATGCTTCATAGATATTAATCTATGATACTATCCTAAAGAAACCAATAATAACAAATACCTATCACAACGGCATCAAATAAAATGTAAGTCAAGGACCAACCCATTGAGTTGAAGGCACTCTAGGGCCTGAGAACAAAAGAGGTCTCTCCCATTCAGTTAAAGGAACCCTAGGACACGAGAGAAAGAAAGGTCTCACCCATACAGTTGAAGGCACCCTAGGGCCCAAGAACAAGAGAAGTCTCACCCATTGAGTTGAAGGCACCCTAGGCCCCAAGAACAAGAGAAGTCTCACCCATTGAGTTGAATGCACCCAAGGGCCCAAGAACAAGAGAAGTCTAACCCATTGAGTTGAAGGCACCCAAGGGCCCAAGAACAAGAGAAGTCTCACCCACTGAGTTGAATGCACCCAAGGGCCCAAGAACAATAGAAGTCTCACTTATTGAGTTGAAGGCACCCAAGGGATGAAGAACAAGAGAAGTCTTTCCCATTCACGTGAAGGCACCCTAGGGTCTGAAAACAAGAGAGGTCTCACCCATTGAATTGAAGGCACCCTAGTGCCTGAGAACAAGAGAAGTCTTATCCATTGAGTTGAAGGCACCCTAGTGCCTGAGAACAAGAGAAGTCTTATCCATTGAGTTGAAGGCACCCTAGTGCCCAAGAACAAGAGAAGTCTCACCCATTGAGTTGAAGGCACCCTAGGGCCCGAGAACAAGTGAGGTCTTTCCCATTCAAGTGAAGGCACCCTAGGGCCTGAAAACAAGAGAGGTCTCGCCCATTGAGTTGAAGGCACCCTAGTGCCTGAGAACAAGAGAGGTCCTTCCCATTTAGTTTAAGGCACCCTAGGGTCCGAGAACAAGAAAGGTCTCACCTATTCAGTTAAACATACCGAAGGGACCGAGATCAAGAGAGGTCTCACCCATTCTGTTGAAGGCACCCTAGGGCCCGAGAACAAGAGAGGTCTCACCAATTATGGGTGTCGGTGAAAATGAATTCAGGTCAAAATCTTGATTGATACTGGACAAAGACAAAAACAAAGGAAATCCATCTTATTCCCCCAAAAAATCATTGTTCATTAAAACAAAATAACTGATCACTGATCTCAAATGCACATTTGCTCAAATGCAGAAAGGTTGAAAAAAAAAAAAACAGGTAAAAATTAGGAATATTCTAGAGAATCAGTCAAGAAGAAGGAAGAAAGTTTCCATAGACGACAACTAATATATTTCCCACCGGTGGAAAACCCATGTGAAATCTCTACTGGCATCTCTATAGGTTGTCTCCCAGGTTCTTCAGAAACTATGGAAAAGACTAAAGTGGTCCTGAAGACGTTGTCCTGGTATTTGGTTTTTGCCCTCTCACACCCATACACGTGGCTCCTTTCACAACCTTTTTAACTTGTTCTCCACAGAAGGAGAATTTCTTTCAGTTTTGCTAAAATAGACCAAAGTCAAACCTCGACTCTCGAATACTTCTGCTTACGTCTATATCTGAAGAGAAATTGGCAGAGCTGTCACACATGAGCTCACAAGAGTTGATCCGACTTGGCAGCGCACATGTGGACACTTCACTGTACAAGCAAGGGCCCAGCCTTAGAGTAACTGAGACAAGCTACTTCATTCTTAATGATCCATATGACATGTCACATTCATCTCTGCCCGGTGCATGTTTGTGATGGGACAGTAACCAGCGGGAGATGGGATTAGAGGCTCTTAGCAGTACTTTTTTCCAGGCGCTGATGCATGCGTGCAACACGGTCTGGGAGGAGCACTGTTGAGGGTTTGTGGGTGTTCTTACGCTATGGTTGAATCACCTCTCTACTAAATGACAATTGAAAAGGCTGGATTGTGTTCAAGAAATACAATTCATCCAAAGCAGAAAGATCCTTATAGTCCATGGTGAAAGAGAACACATAGATGGGGTAATATAAATAATTGACACTACATGCCTTTGACATTCACCTGATGAGTGGCTTTATTGCCGCCAAAACCTAAATGACAGATTTCTCGCTGAAGTCAATGGTTGGTCGTTGATCTCAGTGCTGGTCTTCTAGTGCAGGGACATTTATCACACCTTTAGTTAAAAGGGTCACCTAATGTTTTCTAAAAAATAATATGATGCTGGGGTGGGGGTGAGGAAATAGAAAAAAAATACATACTTACCTAGCCCTGGTCCTCCACTAGTCCTTCCCCACTGCCATTTAGTTCTGTCCAGTCCCCTGATCTCCTATCTCCTTCATGCATCAGAGGTGAGCACTTGTTGAAGGACCTACCTGTTCTTACCCAGCCAATCACTGGCAGAGACAAGAGACTGCTGTGGCTAGTGATTGGCTGAGCCGCCAGGTCCTGCACCGAGTACTCAGCCAGGAGTCAGGAGGAAGCGCAAAAAATGGGGCGGACTGGACGGAGCTGAATGGGAGCTGCAGAGGACAGGTCTGAGCATGCTGTTTTGTGCTAAACAATGCCGCAGGCAGAGGAGCAGACAGGGCATGAGTACATAAAGTTCTGCCACCTCACTTATTGTGCTCTAGTCTGCAAGGAAATTAGATGTTCTGCAACAGCTCTGGATAGGGAACTAGCAGGAGTGCTGTGGGAGGGGAGTAGACAGAGTAGGAGGACTGTAAGGTAGAGTGTAGGGAAAGCAAAGGAAAAAAGAAGTGCCCCACACTGCCTTTTGGAGATAATAGTGCCTCACATTGTGCCTCCTGGATATAATAGAATCATACACTGTTCTACTAAGTTATAATAGTGCCACAAGGATATACAGTAATAGTTCCATACACTGTGCCACTAGGATATATAATAGTGCTACACACTGTGCTGTTTCACACACTGCTGCCTGGATATACTAGTGCAATACACTGTCCTCTCAGTACACAAGTGACAGCAGTGGGGTACTTAGTAGATCTATCACAGTAAATACTTTTTTCCTGTAACCTGTCTGACCTCCTCACTACAACTACATGACAGGACTGATCACAGTGCATCCTCGGGAGCCAGAGGAGAAGAAGAGAAAACAGCAGGGTCGGAGGGAGTGGAGCCAAAACTCTGCTCCGTACAGCTCTCTGCTCCATACACACCGAGGTTAGGACTAGATGCTGGTGGCCGGGAGTCTCAGGACCAAGTGATGATGGCCAGCAATGCAGACAGCAAGGCAGACATGCTACTCAGCATAATGTGCTTACGCTAGGGTAGTCCATGACTTTATACTGACATTGTGGGACAGTGGAACAAAATGGTTGTTCCACTGTCCCCCCCAGTGACTCTATTGATCGGGGGGCTGAGTGGATCCCTACGCTAAGTCAGGTATTTGTTGATTATTGTGAATAATTGTGGTAAACAGGGGTGCAACGAATTCCTAATCACTTCGTGATGCCAGGGCACCATTAGCCTATACACGGTCCGAGGTTGGAGACAGGTTCTCCTGGGCCAGACACAGGGAGTAAAGAAACACACCGATGTCGGGTTAAGGATAACTGTCTTTACTGAGCTGAGTGCAGATGTTATTACACACAGTCTGGAGCAGAGTAAAAGGCATGCAGTGTAACCCTTTGGGAGCCTTGTTGCCTTGCTGGGACTTATTAAAAAACAAAAAACAGGGCGAACAATCACCCGTCCTGCTGGGTGGCATCAGCGGGTGATCGGCAGTGGAGAGAGGGGGTGATCGGCGGTCGGGGGTGTGGGGAAGCTCACCCGGGGTCCGGTGGGGTGGCGGTCCCGAGGGGTGGCGGTGGTCTCCTGAGGCTGCGGTCCCGGCAGTCTGTGGCAAAGGGATCCAACAGCAGGAGGTAAGCACTGTTTGCCTCCTGCTGTTGCTTAGCAATCAACAACTCACAGCCAAAGGGCATGCTGGAAGTTGTAGTAGTATGCCTCCAGCTGTTGCATAACTACAAGTCCCAGCATGCCCTTCAGGTGTCACTGCATGCTGAGAGTTGTAGTTTTTGCAACAGCTGAAGGCACACTGGTTGCGAAACACTGAGGGTTTTTTACCTAACCTAGTGTTTCGCAACAAGTGTGCCTCCAGCTGTTGCATAACTACAACCCCCAGCATGCACGGACAGCCAAGGGGCATGCTGGGAGTTGTAGTTTTGCAACAGCTGGGGGTTTACAGCGAGTTTCTCGCTGCAAGTTCGAGATGCAACAAATTTTCCACTGCAGCTCAAACTCACAGTGGAAAAGTCTCTGTCATCCCCCGCCTGTGTGAATGTACCCTAAAAACACTACACTACACCTACACAAAATAAAAAGTAAAACACTACATATACACACCCCTACACCGATACCCCCCCCAATAAAGATGATAAAAACGTCTGGTACGGCAGTGTTTCAAAAACGGAGCCTCCAGCTGTTGCTACTCCCAGTATTGCTGGACAGCCATTGACTGTCCAGGCATGCTGGGAGTTTTGCAACAGCTAGAGGCTCCCTGTTTGGAAAACACTGCCGTAGGGTAATTTTGGTATTGGAGGCAAATGTAATTCTTGTACCCGGGTCCATCATTATGCAAATCTCAAATTTCGGCCTCAAATGCGCATGGTGCTCTCTCACTACGTAGCCCTGTTGTATTTCAAGGCAACAGTTTAGGGCCACATATGGGGTATTTCCGTACTCGGGAGAAATAGCTTTACAAATTTTGGGGGGCTTTTTCTACTTTTACCCCTTATGAAAAGGTAAAGTTGGGGTCTACTCCAGCATGTTATTGTAAAAAAAAAAAATGTTTTACACTAACATACTTTTCATTTTCACAAGAGATAAAAGGAAAAAACGAAAACAAAATTTGTAACGCAATTTCTCCTGAGTATGGAAATACCCATTATGTGGGCGTAAAATGCTCTGCGGGTGCACAACAATGCTCAGGAGTGAGAGTGCCATGTACATATGAGGTGATTTGCACAGAGGTGGCTGATTTTACAGCGGTTCTGACATAAACACAAAAAAAATAAAACACCCACATGTGACCCCATTTTGGAAACTACACCCCTCACGGAACGTAACAAGGGGTATAGTGAGCCTTAAGACCCCACAGGTGTTTGAAGAATTTACGTTAAAGTTGGATGTGAAAATGAAAAATGTTTATTTTTTCACTAAAATTCTTCTTCATTTTCACAAGGGGTATTAGGAAAAAAGCCCCCCCAAAATTTGTAACCCCATGTGTGGACGTAAAGTGCTCTGCTGGCGCACTTCAGGGCTCAGAAGAGAAGAAGCGCCCCCCCCACATGTGACCCCATTTTGGAAACTACACTCCTCACGGAATGTAATAAGGGGTGCAGTGAGCATTTACACCCCACAGGTGTCTAACAGATTTTTTGAAAAGTGGTCCATGGTATTTAAGAAATGTAATTTTTCATTTGCACAGCCCAAAAGTCTGTCAAATGTCTGTGGGGTGTAAATGCTCACTGGCGGGCCCCTGCGATCAGGGATAAGATGTCTAGGGCGGAGTACCCCTTTAAAGAAGGTGCAGGCAGAGTCGTTGTCTGTGAGCTATTCTTTAACGGGGATCCTGGGCCATCTCTCCCGGAACCCCCAATTATCATTGGTCTCATCGAGGGCAGAATCCATTTGGGAACCTTGAACAATGAGAAAGGAGTATGACATTGGCTTGAGATAGTTGGGTGATCTCGGTACCGATTTTGCATCGAGACCGGGAGCTTCCATCTTTGCCTTCGTATCCAACCTAAACCACTATGAAATCCACGAGAAACAATAGTATAACTGAAATGGCTTCCTCATCCCCTCTCCAATGTCAGCGGTTACACTGGGAACTGTAAAACAGATCAGCCATTTCCCACAATTCCTAATCCATTTGACATGTATTTACCTTTTTTGCCGGATTTGCTCCTTGGCATTAGCAGAGCTTTAGGGCATTTACTATAATGTCATGTGGTTTGATATATAAACAGTCATTAACGCCCCTGTGTCAAAAGTCTATTTTCTTAGCGCTAATTGAAGAGGAAAACGCCCGGAAGTGCAATGAAAATAAAGCGATATGTAAATAGAGTGCACCGAATGCTAATCCTCTGTTAATCACACATTACTGCATGTACCAGACACTTACAACCAGTGAGTCTGCCTGGGGGAGGTAAGTTTTCAATTTGGGTAATTGGTCCAGGCTGAGGTTTAAATCACGGCTGATGAGCCGCTCCGGGTGATGACAGCTTTTTTAGATCTCAAGCCATGCCTTGTCATGGGATTGTGCAAGCTGAAAGATGCTCCGGGTGACATCTCTTGCTCGTCTGCTGTGTAAACTTTAGCAGCCAAACAACACAGCCCCTTGAATGCTGCTACATGTCATATCACGGGGATGGGAACATGTCGCCACCCTCAAAATAATGTCCAACGATAGAGCAGTCATATCACATTATCTGGTTTTCTTTTTACCTTCTTCTGGATCAACACTGTTGAATACTGGGTTAAAGCAGATGGACCTACTAACGTTGATACCTGATTAAAGGGGTACCCCGCCCCTAGACATCTTATTCCCTATGCAAAAGATTGGGGATAAGATGTCTGGCGGGACCCCCGCAATCTCAGCTGCGGCACCCCAGACATCCGGTGCACAGAGCGAACTTCACTCCATGCCGGATGACTGGCGATGCGGGGCGGATGCTCGTGACATCACGGCCACACACCCTCAATGTAAGTCTATGGGAGGGGGCGTGACATCCGTCACGCCCCCTCCCATAGACTTGCATTGAGGGGGCGTGACCATGACATCACAAGTGGGGCGTGGCCATGACGTCATGAGCCTTTGGCGCTGCACCCGACACTCTAAACAAATGCCGGGTGCTGCAGGGGGATCACAGGATCAGACATCTTGTCCCCTATCTTTTGGATAGGGGATAAAATGTCTAGGGGCAGAGGACCCCATTACTGTTTCTCAGTGGTTAGCACTGTTGCTTTACAACACTGGGGTCTTGGGTTCAAATCTCATCAAGGACAACATCAGCAAAGAGTGGCGAGCAAGGGCCCATCAACCCGCTAGTCATCCAGTGCCTCATTATTTGAACATAATAAATTATCCTCATATTTATAACTAAACCAGTTCACAGTGTGCCTCAGTTATCCGTGACCCAGAGCTCCAGAATTCTTAGTATTATTTGTGGCCACTTTTTTTTGTCACCTAGGGTATAGGTGACTATCTGGCTAGCTTGGGCTTTATTGGCATCCAACCGTCTAGAGCAGGGGTCTGCAACCTTTACGACAAAAAGAGCCACTTGGACCCGTTTCCGAAGGAAAAAAAAAACTGGGAGCCGCAAAACCATTGTGACATTTAAAACAAATATAACACTGCATATATTGTTTCTTACCTTAATGCTATATATACAGTATCGTGCAGTCAGCTGTCAATCTGAAGAAAAAAAGGACTTTGACTTAACAATGGAAAATATGTTTTTGCAAATTAATAGCTAATTAAAATATTTAATTTACCTGGTTAATGGGACTTTTGCTCCTGAACCTCAGTGCTCAGTGTCTGCACATCAGGGCTGTAAGAAGCCACCTTCATTTTCACTCAGGCTAGCTAGCAGTACCACCCTCATCATCCACCAGAAACACCCTCCATGTGGTAATAGCACCCCTCATCATCCACCAGAAACACCCTCCATGTGGTAATAGCACCCCTCATCATCCACCAGAAACACCCTCCATGTGGTAATAGCACCCCTCATCATCCACCAGAAACACCCTCCATGTGGTAATAGCACCCCTCATCATCCACCAGAAACACCCTCCATGTGGTAATAGCACCCCTCATCATCCACCAGAAACACCCTCCATGTGGTAATAGCACCCCTCATCATCCACCAGAAACACCCTCCATGTGGTAATAGCACCCCTCATCATCCACCAGAAACACCCTCCATGTAGTAATAGCACCCCTCATCATCCATCAGCAGGATTTGCTGGTGTATAATGGGGGTGCTACTGCTGCGGGAAGGGTGTTGCTGGTGGATGATGAGGGTCCTACTCAGGCCTGTCTTTAATGTGGGGCAAAAGGGGCAGCTGCAACAGCTTGAGGCACCCTGATTGGGAAACAGAGCACTTCCCCCTACCCTGGGGCTTTTCAGCTGTTGCAAAACTACAACTCCCAGCATGCCCGGATAGCCAAAGGCTGTTCGGGCATACTGGGAGTTGTAGTTTTGCAACAGCTAGAGGCAGTCTGATTACTCCCGGTGGCTCTCCCGCCCACAGCCACTCATTAAATTCTCTCCCCCCCGAGTCCCCCGGCCCCTCATGATAACCCGGCCATTCATTTTGTCACCCGCTCGCTGCTCCCTTACCCGCCGGCCGCCATGCTGCCCAGACTGGGTACCGCTATCCACAGCCTCTGTGGCGCCAGCAGTGGAGGGCCGCCCCTTCAGTGACGTAAGATGTTCTCCTGCGCGGAGGAGGACGTCGTCACTGACATCAGGCCCGGACCCAGGGGCGGCCAGCGGAGTCTCAGACCGGAGCGGAGCCGCGGCAAAGGTTTGAAAGAGCCGCATGCGGCTCCGGAGTCGCGGGTTGCCTACCCCTGGTCTAGAGCCTCTCCTCCACCTTCTACTGTTTAACATCTGCAAAGAGTTTGTATGTTTTCTCTCAGTGTTTGCATGTGTTTCCTCTGGGTACTCTGGTTCCCTCCCACACTTCAAAACATACTGATAGAATTACACTGTGAGCCCCAATGGGGACAGGGACCAATGTGAGTGTACAGAGCTGCGGAACCTGTGTGCCCTATATGAATAAGGAATTATTATTATGATAAGAAGAGTCTCGTTTATAGGTTCCTACCCTCCTCTGTGAGGGCCCCTCGCCCACGCTTGACTGTGGCAAAGGTTTGGTCTATGGCACATAAACTTAGCACAGTCCAGAGTGGACGAAGGGTCCTATTTGAGGAGGGTAGGAACCTATAAACGAGACTCACATTGATTTTTTTCTTAACATGATCATTAAAACATTAATCAAGTATCAAAGTTAGTAGGTCCATCTGGTTCAACTCATTATTCCACAGTGTTGATCCAGAAGAAGGTCAAAAACACAATCATTGACAGTCAGTAGGTCAACTCTCCTCCCCCAGGAGGCTTAATAGACAAGTGTCAGCACAGCTGCGATGGTGATGGTGCATGTAATGGTGTCATAGCCAATATTAATAATAAAACAATAATAACACCCAACTTGGTGAGTGCTGGGATCTTCTTAGTACCATTATAGCTCAGTCCACAACAAAAAACGTGCAGGTTCCAGCTCCCCAAAAAATTATAAAAGTCCAAAATTTATTTCACACACCAATGTGTTTCTAACCATCATGGTTCTTAGTCATGCCATGACTAAGAACCATGATGCTTCGAAACACGTTGGCATTTCTGCTATGCTTTTAAAACCCCCTTATTTTGCTTTTCATCATTTTAACCATGTGAAATACACTTTGGACTTTTATAATTTTTTGGGGAGCTGGAACCTGCACGTTATTATAGCTCAGTCCGCATCTTCAAAACTTGTGGAATTTGCATTCTTTGGGTGGGGCACCTCCTCTTGTAAGGTAAGTAATTCTGAGCTTTGATCAGTTATGTGAAAAGTATCAGATTGGTCCTTGCTTGTCAAACTTTCACTACTAAAAATTCAGCTGTACTTTTGTGGTGTCCCAGTACAGGTACATTGTGTCAAGGTATTTTAGGCCCTGTCAGATTGAGACCTCCAGTGTCCTGGGGGGTCCCCCGCAGGGACTCAACCATTTCTAATGTGTATTTGCACTGTTATAATTTAGCAATCCGTTATTAGGTGTATGTAGCTTTAAGTATGTTACCTAGCAACCTCATGCTTAGTCAGGGTATGTGAGAGTGAAGGACTGAGGGCTAGACTAAACTTTTGTGTAAGGTGTTATATTATGTTATTACTTGTATGTAACTTTATTGTAAATCCTAAAGGGGATACAGACAACTCTATGATCCACAGCTGCCTGGCCAATGGGCTTTAGTTTAGCCTTCCCTTATAAGGGGTGGCATTTCCTGTGAGTGGAGGAGAGTAGGAGTAGAGGAGTTGAGAGGAGTTGTGTGGAGTTCAGAGTACAGAGTGGAGGTCCGAGCAAGTTCAGAGGAGGTGAAGCTCCGGAGTAGCAGAGAGAATCCGCAGAGGAGTGAGAGCAAAGATGAGAGGGAGATAAGAAAAGCATGAAGTAACCCCAACTAATATCAAGCCTTTACTTCAGCCTTGATCAGAGAATTCCTAAAGGACAATTCATTATCTTCCGGCGAAAAGCCGCAAATCTACCGACACTTCAGTAAGTGACTTTAATCTCAAGCCTAATATAGCGCAGACCTAAAACTCCTAGTCCGGCCGTAGAAGCCAAACTCATATGCAATATCAAGTCCAGGCACTGCAAGCTGTGTGGTCCTCTAGAGACTGTCTGTTAACCCTTTGGGAGACTTTGGTAGAGTGCTGTGGAGATTGTACCATCTATATTCAAGCTAGTAAAGCCTCCGTTAAACTGCAACCTAGTGTGGAGTCAATTCTTTCCTTGCTAGCCTGTGGGGAGACGGAGTTCCCCGGACCTGTAGTAACCCGGGAGCTACCAAGACTACAGTGGCGTCACGTGACATTAAGGGTTAATACCATCCGACCCTGGGTTCATAACCCCCTCAAGAACCAAGTAGCTAACCCCAGCGTAGTGGCGGTCGCGGGTTTCACTCGTGGTTACCACACTTTTAGGGCCCGATTTGGTTCTTTTACTCCCCCTATTGGGAACCTAATTGGAAACCTCAGATTTGGCAAGACCTAGATCTAGGCCTTATTTTTGGACCCTTTGAGAGGGCATAAATTATTTGTCCCAAGATGACTGGATGGAGGTTGAAGTGTCCTATCTTGATTCTGTGGTTAGTGCCTGGGATCTTCTATACAGTACATTCGGAAAGTTTTCAGACCCTTTTACTTTTTTTTACATTTTGTTGTGTTGCTCTTATGTTGCTAAAATAAAAATAAAATACTTCCCATCATTCTGCACTCAATACCCCATAACAAGTGAGCACGACAAGTGAAAAACTAATTTATTTAAAAGGAAAAAGGAAATCTTGCAGTGACAAAAGTATTCAACCGTTGGCTGTCCGGGCATGCTGGGAGTTGTAGTTTTGCAACATCTGGAGGTCCGCAGGTTGTAGACCACTGTCCTATACTTTACATTGCGCGGATCCCTCAACATACGATGGTTTCAACAAACGATGGTCCATTTGGAACGGATTACCATCGTATGTTGAGGGACCACTGTATCTCTGTCCTTTGCTCTATTCAGCTTTTCCTCAACCCTGACCAGTCTACCTGTCCCCGCAGCATGATGCTGGCCCCAACATGCTTCACCCCAGAACTAAATTTCAAGTGCAATCTCAAAGCGTCTGAAAACTTATGTCCACGTAAAATTTTTGTTTTTACATCAATTAACTAAAATTTCTAAAATTCTCCTTTCACATTCTTATTATGGGGTATTGAGTGCTGAATGATGGAAGGAAAACCTATTTTTTTTTCTTTTAGCACAAGGCTCCAACACAACAAAATGGGAAAAAGTGAAAGGGTCTGAAAACTTTCCAAAATGCATTGTATTTACCCCGATTAGACTCAGGAGGCTGGGAATGAGGGACTCGGTCATGTGCTTTCAATGTGGCTCAGAAGGTGGGACCTTTCTTCACTCCACCAGGTCCTGTCTGATTCCTTTTTGGACAGGGGTTCTGTTCTTTATGCATATCGATTTTGCATTCTCAATGGTGTTTAGCCCCCAAGTTTGCCAATTGGGTACCATTATCGATCTAAATTTTTTAATGACATTTCTGACATTTTTAACAAGACATTTTTACCTTCTAGTAGAAAAAATATGTACAAATATTTAAAACCCAAAGTGTCCATGCAAATTTGATGAAGTTTGTCCAGCTTGGATACGGTCACCTGGTATGGCAGAATAGCCCACATCTACCCTGTTTCCCCAAAAATAAACCCTACCCCGAAAGTAAGCCCTAGCAGGATTATCAGGGTGGGTTGCAATATAAGCCCTACCCCGAAAATAAGACCTAGGCCAGGGGTAATCAACTGGCGGACCACGGTCTGGACCGCGGCCGCCAGTAATGCCGGCAGACCCCACTCCCCCCCACCCCCTCCTTTGGCTGGTCCCATGGCAAGTTACCGTAATTGAGCCGGGGCAGGGACGCTGTCGCTTTAAAATGTCCTTGCGTATGCACGGCCGATGTCACGGACGTGTCCCTGCCCCCGGCTGCTAAGCAACAGAAGGAGATCCCGTATGAAGGTAGGGAAGTGCTGGTCTCCGCTTGGGATGAAATGTGTACCGTAGTTTATTATGGCAGAGGGGTGGGGGGCACTGTAGGAGTGTGGAGGATGACGGGGGAATGGGAGGATGGGGGGCTTTACTAGTGTGGAGGATGGGGGGGCTGCAGGAGTGTGGAGGATGGGGGGCTGTAGCAGTGTGGAGGATGGGGGCTGAAGGAGTGTGGAGGATGGGGGGCTGTGGAGGATGGGGGGTTGTAGCAGTGTGGAAGATGGGGGGGGGGGTGCGGCATCCTCCACACTGCTACAGCCCCCATCCCCCACACTGCTACAGCCCCCCCATCCCCCACACTGCTACAGCCCCCCCATCCCCCACACTGCTACAGCCCCCATCCTCCACACTGCTACAGCCCCCCATGTTGTTCAAGGTACATACCGTAAATAAATAAGCCCTACCCTGAAAATAAGCCCTAGTGTGTTTTTTGTGACTAAAATTAATATAAGACCCGGTCTTATTTTTGGAGAAACACGTAATATATCTTTACTACTAACTGGGCTCCTAAGGGGGAGGGGGCAGTGGTGTGATTACTTGTGTGATTCAGTACACTGCCCCTTGCCTCCTTAGTCATATCATTATACTTGTTATATATACAGTACAGACCAAAAGTTTGGACACCTTCTCATTCAGAGTTTTCTTTATTTTCATGACTATGATAATTGTAGATTCACACTGAAGGCATCAAAACTATGAATTATCACATGTGGAATTATATACATAACAAAAAAGTGTGAAAATATGTCATATTCTGGGTTCTTCAAAGTAGCCACCTTTTGCTTTGCACACTCTTGGCATTCTCTTGTTGAGCTTCAAGAGGTAGTCACCTGAAATGGTTTTCACTTCATAGGTGTGCTGGTGTGGGGGAGGAGGTGTGATGGTGTGGGGGAGGAGGTGTGCTGGTGTGGGGGAGGAGGTGTGCTGGTGTGGAGGAGGAGGTGTGATGGTGTGGGGGGGCTTTGCTGGTGACACTGTTGGGGATTTAGTCAAAATTGAAGGCCTACTGACCCAGCATGGCTACCACAGCATCTTGCAGCGGCTGCTATTCCATCCGGTTTGCGTTTAGTTGGACCATCATTTATTTTTCAACAGGACAATGACCCCAAACACCTCCAGGCTGTGTAAGGGCTATTTGACCAAGAAGGAGAGTGATGGGGGGCTGCGCCAGATGACCTGGCCTCCACAGTCACCAGACCTGAACCCAATCGAGATGGTTTGGGGTGAGCTGGACCGCAGAGTGAAGGCAAAAAGGGCCAACAAGTGCTAAGCATCATGGGAACTCCTTCAAGACTGTTGGAAGACCATTTCAGGTGACTACCTCTTGAATCTCATCAAGAGAATGCCAAGAGTGTGCAAAGCAGTAATCATAGAAAAAGGAAGAACCTAGAATATGACAGATTTTCACACTTTTTTGTTATGTCTATAATTCCACATGTGATAATTCATAGTTTTGATGCCTTCAGTGTGAATCTACAATTTTTATAGTCATGAAAATAAAGAAAACTTTGAATGAGAAAGTGTGTCCAAACTTTTGGTATGTACTGTACATGACCACACTTATTGGTAAGTTGTCCACAGTTACATGATATGCAGTTGTAACAAAAGGTACCTGATGAAGTGGATTTGCGAAAAGCACGTCGGGTGTTGAGGGTGGGTGGGGGGGGGGGGTTGATCTTCACATGGTCTGACAGTAATGTCAACCCCAGTTTATATGATCTAAACACTGTTTATATTGGTTTCAATATTATGATGGCACTTTGTTGCTACTGGGTTGGTATGTACTGACACACAAGTGATGCTACATGTATACTGTGATAAATTTATGCATTTTTTTAACATCTGTGCATGTGAACTACCGCATTTTTCGCCCTATAGGACGCACCGGCGTATAAGACGCACCCTATTTTTAGGTGCAAAATCTAAAAAATTAAAGATTTTGAACCCAATAGTGGTCTTCAACCTGCGGACCTCCAGATGTTGCAAAACTACAACTCCCAGCATGTCCGGACAGCCGTTGGCTGTCCGGGCATGCTGGGAGTTATAGTTTTGCAACATCTGGAGGTCCGCAGATTGAAGACCACTGTATAGGAGGTAATACTCACGTGTCCCCGCCGCTCCGGACCCGTCACCGCTGCCCTGGATGTCGCTCCATCGCTGTCGCCGTGTCCCCGTCGCTCCGGAACGTCTCTGCTGCCGACCGTGTATCCTCGCTCTCCGTCGCCGCCATCACGTCGTTACGCACGTATGCGACGACGTGATGACGAGGAAGGAGAGCGCCGGCCATACAGGGGATCCCTGAACGGAGAAGACACCGAGGAGGCAGGTAAGGTCCCTCCCGGTGTCCTGTAAGCACTAACCCGGCTATTCAGTCGGGCTGTTCGGGACGCCACGGTGAAATCGCGAAAATCCTGAACAGCCGGGTTAGTGTCACTTTCCCTTCAGACGTGGCGGTCAGCTTTGATCGCCGCGTCTGAAGGGTTAATACAGGGCATTAACGCGATCGGTGATGTCCTGTATTAGCCGCGGGTCCCGGCCGTTGATGGCCGCAGGGACCGCCGCGATAGGGGTGTATTCGCCGTATAAGACGCACCGACTTTTTCCCCCCAGTTTTGGGGAAGAAAAAGTGCGTCTTATACGGCGAAAAATACGGAAATACGGAATTTGTGGAATTCCTAACTTTCTGGGGATACCGGTATTTGATATATATATATAGGCTCAGCTCATCCTGCTCTATAACGTAGTGACTGCAGAATAGACCAAACATCCTACATCTCAAAACAATAACAGGATCTCTTGTTACTCACTGGGGAATACAGAGACCAAATCCAAAATGTAAGCGTATTCAAAAGACACATTATAATAAAAACACATTGCCCCTCCCCATCCCAAAAATCACTCTATTAACCCCTTAAGGACCAGGCCGATTTTATTTTTACGTTTTCGTTTTATAAAATCCATAACTCTTTTATATTTCCATCTACAGACCCATATAAGGGCTTGTTTTTTGTGTGACCAATTTTACTTTTTAATGAAACCTCTCATGTTACCATAAAATGGACGGCGAACCCAAAAAAGTTTATTTTTTTTTAGGGAGGAAATTTAAATGAAAACCACAATTTTGCACATTTTGGAGGGTTTTGTTTTCACACTGTACACTTTACGGTAAAAAAATTACGTGTTCTTTATTCTGTGGGTCAATACGATTAAACGATGCTGGGAGTTGTAGTTTTGAAACATTTGGCGGTCCGCAGGTTGAAGACCACTGCGGCCTTCATCATCATCCAGACCCCCCCTTTAGTTTTCTTCTCACCTCCCCTTGTTGGGAAGGAAGGGTGAGCTGGTCCGGGCCATCTATGCTGCAGGGACCGTCCGGTGGGGAGGGTTAGTCGTTCCGGCCCGGAGGGAGGCCCTCTTCTCCCCTCCGGGCCGGCCGCGGACTAGTGACATTGCCTTGACGACGACGCACAGGGACGTCCGTGCGCATCAGCATGAAGTCCCTGCGCACGGACGTCCCTGTGCGTCGTCGTCAAGGCAATGTCACTAGTCCGGGGCCAGCCTGGAGCGGAGAAGAGGGCCTCCCGGTGAAGATGGACAGCCCGGAACGACTAACCCTCCCCACCGGACGGTCCCTGCAGCATAGATGGCCCAGACCAGCTCACCCTTCCTTCCCACCTAGGGGAGGTGAGTAGAAAACTAAAGGGGGGTCTGGATGATGACGAAGGCCGCAGTGGTCTTCAACCTGCGGACCTCCAAATGTTTCAAATTTACAACTCCCAGCATGCCCGGACAGCCGATGGCTGTCCGGGCATGCTGGGAGTTGTAATTTTGCAACATATGTTGGTCCGCAGGTTGAAGACTACAGAGAAGGTATTGACAGGCGGAGAGTTCACTCGAGTATAAGCCGGGGGGGCATTTTCAGCACAAAACATCGTGCGGAAAAACTCGGCTTATACTCGAGTATATACGGTATATAATAATAATCCATAACATTCATTGAGAGATGTTATTTCCGCACTCACTCTTTTCCTATCCTCTCGTTTTTTTATTCAATTGGCAACATTTTTAAAATTAAATTTTTTATTGTGAAATGCAAACTGAAAAAATGTCATGCTGTGTGTGATCTCCCAAAATATGTTGTCTTCTGCTTCGATTTTCTTTTAATATTCTCTTGCTTAATAATTTTATAAATAGTGCTTTGAAGAAAAACCATGAGAAAGTCCAAGGAAGAACTCCTTTCCCACTAACACGTCAAGAGTTCCCACAAAACGACGCATTCCCGTACATATAATGGACTGACAACACTGAGCATGAGCGGCCATGGGGGGATATGGAAAAACCCACAACTCCAGCCACAGAAACTCTATTTGCTTCTACTTCTCCTTTGAACAAAATATGTCTGTTCCCCTGTAATAAGGAACCAATTTTCAGCTCTGTATGGGAACATTTTCATGCTACATACTTATCGGAGGTCACTCCCAGTTCAAACTGGAGATGATTTCCTCATCTTTTTCATGTCTTGCTGTACAGAAATCCGAGGCCTACTTTCCTGTAATAAGGAGCCAGATATGTGATCAGTGACAACAATGTCATCTTTGGTAAGCTAGCCGGATGGGTTCTTTTATCATGAATGACTCTACTAAGTATTAGCAACGACTACATCTGACAACAATGCAAAATTCCAGTGTGGAAGATCGACTTTTTGTCAGAAATCTGACTTCAGCCAGTAACAATGACGCTCTAGTGCTCACATCCCGATCTCATATATCTGTTCATATATCCCTTTCCTCATATCCCAACTTCTTAACATGTCCTCACATCCTGTCCTCCCATCCATACCTTATATCCCATCTTCCTATCCTAACCTCATATTCCCGTCTTATATCTGGTTCCTCGTATCCCATTCTTACATCCTGTCCTCCTATTCCAACCTCATATCCCGCCCTAATATCGATCCTCCTATCCCAACCTCATGTCTCAGCCTCATATCCTGACTTCATATCCCGTCCTCATATCGATCCTCCTATCCCATCCTTACATCCCAATTTCATATCCTTTCCTCATATCCATCCTGACATTGCAACCTCATATCCCATCATCATATCCCATTCTCATATCCTGACTTCATATCCCATCCACATATCGATCCTCATATCCCATCCTTATATCCCATCCTCATAACCCGTCCTCATATCCCTTCCTCATATCCTGTCCTCATAACCCATCCTCATATCCCATCCTCATATCCTGTCCTCATAACCCGTCCTCATATCCCACCCTCATATCCTGTCCTCATATCCCATCCTCATATCCCATCCTCATATCCCGTCCTCATATCCAGTCCTCATATCCCATCCTCATATCCCGTCCTCATATCCCGTCCTCATATCCCATCATCATATCTCATCCTCATATCCCGTCCTCATATCCCGTCCTCATATCCCGTCCTCATATCCCATCCTCATATCCCATCCTCATATCCCACCCTCATATCCTGTCCTCATATCCCGTCCTCATATCCCATCCTCATATCCCATCATCATATCCCATCCTCATATCCCATCCTCATATCCCATCCTCATATCCTGACTTCATATCCTGTCCTCATATCGATCCTCATATCCCATCCTTATATCCCAATTTCATATCCTGTCCTCATATCCATCCTGACATCGCAACCTCATATCCCATCATCATATCCCATTCTCATATCCTGTCCTCATATCCATCCTGACATCGCAACCTCATATCCCATCCTCATTTCCCGTCCTTATATCCCGCCCTAATATCGATCCTCATATCCCAACCTCATGTCTCATCCTCATATCCTGACTTCATATCCTGTCCTCATTTCGATCCTCATAGCCCATCCTCATATCCCACCCTCATATCGATCCTCATATCGAGGGATGAGCGAATCGAATCTGACGAATCCGAATTCGTTATGAATTTCAGGAAAAATTTGATTCATAACGAATGCAAATATCGTCGCAAATCGCTTCATTAAACTCCATTTAGTGTGGTCCAGGCTCCAGGGGCCGGGCATCTAAAAATGGCCGATCCACATGTAAGGATATGGGGAAAGGAATCCTGGGAAGGCGGGAACAAAGGTCGGCGGGATGACCCTGAATCACATGCATCATGCAGCCTATCAGCAGCCAGTCACCCCTGTCACAGCTCTATATAATCAGCAGCCATCTTGCGGCCAGTCACATCAGGGTTCTATTACAGAGAGAGGGAGAGACAGCAGTGTGAATTGCACAGAAAAGCATTTTTACAGCAGCGATTTACCTCCCAGTCACATCAGCGTTCTATTGCAGAGAGAGAGGGACAAACAGCAGCGTGTTGCACAGAAAAGCATTTTTACAGCAGCGATTAACCTCAAGCCCAAATCCAGCCTAGAAGCACAGATAGGGAAGGGAGTGAGATTGAGAGAGAGAGTGCAATTTGGGGTGTAGTACACAGCGACTGCATGATGCAGCACTGGTGCGTACAACAACTGAAAAGCTCATAGTAGCCAGCCAGTTAGGGTGAGCAGCGCACTAAAAGCGTATTGTCCTCTATTAAGTGTAACCTGTGCGTACATCTAAGTGGTGTACCATTTTGTTCCTGGAGCGTACTGGAGCGCATTGTCCTCCCCTCATAAGTGCATACCACATGCGTACATCTAAGTGGTGTACCATTTTGTTCTTGTTGAAGTCTTAAAAGCCTAGATACTGTGAAAGGCCAGCCAAAAGTACACACCTGTTGGTGTTGTGGACAAATACTGTTTTAAGCGTAGTGGAGCGTATTGTACTCGCCTCATAAACGCAGTAAGTATGTCAGGCAGTGAAGTGCCAGTATGTGCACAGAAGAGTGTCAGAAGCCTAAATTCATCAAGCAGAGGTCTCAGCAGACTAGGGGCAAGTGGAAGCAGGAGTCGCAGCGAGAGGCCTGAGCTCCCGGTATCAGCTAGCGGTCGTCTCTCGACCAGCAACCCATCTGCCATCATCGATTGGTTAACACGGTCATCCACTTCATCACAAGTGACATTCGACACCCCCAGTCAACACTTGGTTGGTTCCTCAGACACAATTCTCAGTTGGCATGGCCCGGGAGCAGTCCCTGTCCTCCCATTGCCTTTGTCCTATGCTGTTCCCTCCCCCACAGAAGTATATTATGCTTTGGGTTCAGTTTCACTATTTAGTGAGGACGAACTAAAGGACAGTCAGCAGCTACTGCCCAGCCAAGAAGTGGAAGAGACAACCGCCACTTTCTCCCCTAGGGGGCAAGTAGTGATGAGGAGAGTGGAGTGGGAGGTGGTTTTGCGAGCGTTCAGGCTCCTGAAGCAGACATTGTTGAGGAACCTGTGGAGGACATTAGTGATGTGCAGACACAACTCGATGATGATGAAGCCGATTGCACTTGGGAGCCGGGTGCAGAAGGGGTTTCATCATCATCAGGAGAAGAGGGTTGCAGGTTGCCCGTGAGGCAGCTGCTGAGCCAGCAAGGTACCAGCTCCATTAGCAGCAGCCTGAATCTACAGTCGCTGATGAGTATCTTTCTTCACCCGCATAGTGAAGCAACTCATCAGCAGCAGGTAGACCTGGAGCAGGACCTGAACCAGCAGGTGGTGGCAGGTCTTGATATGACCATGCCAACACACCAAAAAGATCTGCTGGATTTCTGGGCAGCTAAACTTGATTTGGGCCGCAACTAGCAGAGTTTGCCCTGGAAAAGTTGTCCTGCCCGGCCAGTAGTGTGCCATCAGAGCAGGTGTTTAGTCATAGTCACCCCAAGGAGAACTCGTCTGTCCACAAAAAATGTGGAGAGACTGACCTTTGTGAAGATCAGGCATGGATCAGCCAGGATTTCCACCCACCAATGCCTGATGCATCAGAGTAGATTGACCATTGTGCCACACCAACACTTCACAAATATGGTAGTGCCAAACAGATTTAAGGGGCTGCTCTCCAATTATAGACATTCCTCACAAACCACAAGTATTGAGGATATACATTAGTTAAAACTTTTCTTAGGATAAAATATATGTACCCCAAAATTTTTTGAAATCAAACAAAAGGAAAGGTGTGCAAAAAACACCATGTGCCACGTACACCACCAAGTATTGATGTAATGCAAAGACCTCTAAAAGGTGGAAGGGAACAGCGTATGGTCCATTGTAACCGGTGGGGGTAAAAACTTCCCCTCTAAGGCCCTTCTCTCGCATTATTAATTCCCTTCTTGGCAAGTGTTACTTGTCCTAAAAAGGGGTGGCCCGACAAAGGAACCTCTCCCTATTTGCCTCTACAAGCACTGCCATTTCACAGGGCTTTTAGGTGGAAATAGGGAGCGGCTCCTGTGTGGGGCCACCCTTGTTGGGGCGAGTAACACTTGCCAAGAAGGGAATTAATAATGCAAGAGTAGGGCTTTACAGGGGAAGTTTTTATCCCCACCGGTTACAATGGCCCAATATGTTGTTCCCTTCCACCTTTTAGAGGTCTTTGCATCACATCAATACTTGGTGGTGTAGGTGGCATATGGTGTTTTTTGCACACCGTTCCTTTTGTTTGATGTAAAAAAAAATTTGGGTACACATATTTTATCCTAAGAATATTATTAAAAGTTAAGTTTTACGTAATGCAGACCCTCAATACTTACTTGTGCACACTAACACTTTTACAAAAGAGACCGTTTTCTTCTGCCTACCTTCCTCAGCTACTATTCTGATCCTGCCACCCACCTGATGCCACACATCTGATGCCAAGTTCTCCTTTTTTTCACCCACCTTCGTCAATGGGTACTGGTATTGCCACCCACCACCCCACTATGTCACCGGGTAACCTTCAGGACTCCTGATGCTGCTGATGCCACCTCCAGGCTGTTTCATACTGCCACCATATGTTCGCCTCATGCTGATGCCAGCACCAGGCTGTCTCATTCTGCCACCATATTTTCTCCTCATGCTGCTGCCACCTCCAGGCTGTCTCATTCTGCAACTATATGGTATCCTCATGCTTCTGCCACCTCCAGGCTGTGTCACTGTACAGCCAGGTGGTCTCCTCATGCTGCTGGCACATTAAATAAAACTTTTTAGGTTCATCTATTTGAAATCTTCAATTTAAATGTTAAAAAATATCTCTAATCTTTTCAATTGTGAGGCCCTATGGTCTTGTCAGGCTGTTGCCACCTCCAGGCTGGGTCATTCAGCAACTATATGGTCTCCTCATACTAATGACAAATCCAGACTCTGTCATTGTGCCGCTCTGTGACAGTGATTCTAATAGTGACTCCTCTAATCTACATGTCATACTGAATAACAGTATAACATTATTTCACTAACCCAGCGCTTACCCTATGTGTGTTACAGCAAGGAAAAGTGTTCTACACCACTATTGAGGCTCTCTGTAGGCCAGAAATAGCCATTTTTAATACAGATTCACCGCAAATAAATTGGGACCGAACCGAAAAAATGTAAAATGTGTTTATCTCTACTCATATCCCGTCCTCATATCCCATCCTCATATCCCGTCCTCATATCGATCCTCATATCCTATCCTTATATCCCAACCATATCCTATCCTTATATCCCTCATATTTTATACTCATATCCCGACCTCTTATCATGTCCTCATATCCCATCATTATATCCCGCCCTTATAATCCATCCTTATATCCATCCTCATATCCCATCTATATATCCCGACCTTATATCCCCACCTCATATCCCGTCTTATCCCTTTCTCAGGTAGGGCTGAGCTGTAATGAAGAGATTGTAGTCTGAAAATAGAAGAGAAGTAGCTTGTGGAAGGAAGGTTGGCTCGTAAAGCCAGACCAACACATTCACCCATAGATGCGGAGCTTGTAGAGTAAGGTGGGGCTGAGCTGCGATGAAGAGATTGTTTTTTTTTTTTTTTTTTATAAAGGGGCACCTATCATATTTATAAAACCTAGTGGGATGGAATGGTGGGGGTATTCATTAAGATTTGTGAAAATGTTGTGACCCCTAACCTTAGCTGTCACGATGCCGGCTGGCAGGTAGTGGATCCTCTGTGCCAGAGAGGGATTGGCGTGGACCGTGCTAGTGGATCGGTTCTAAGTCACTACTGGTTTTCACCAGAACCCGCCGCAAAGCGGGATGGTCTTGCTGCGGCGGTAGTGACCAGGTCGTATCCACTAGCAACGGCTCAACCTCTCTGGCTGCTGAAGATAGGCGCGGTACAAGGGAGTAGACAGAAGCAAGGTCGGACGTAGCAGAAGGTCGGGGCAGGCAGCAAGGATCGTAGTCAGGGGCAACGGCAGGAGGTCTGGAACACAGGCTAGGAACATACAAGGAACGCTTTCACTGGCACAATGGCAACAAGATCCGGCAGGGAAGTGCAGGGGAAGTGAGGTGATATAGGGAAGTGCACAGGTGAAGACACTAATTGGAATCACTGCGCCAATCAGCGGCGCAGTGGCCCTTTAAATCGCAAAGACCCGGCGCGCGCGCGCCCTAGGGAGCGGGGCCGCGCGCGCCGGGACAGGACCGAGGGAGAGCGAGTCAGGTACGGGAGCCGGGGTGCGCATCGCGAGCGGGCGCTACCCGCATCGCGAATCGCATCCCGGCTGGCAGCAGAATCGCAGCGCCCCGGGTCAGTGGATCTGACCGGAGCGCTGCAGCGGAGAGAGTGTAGCGAGCGCTCCGGGGAGGAGCGGGGACCCGGAGCGCTCGGCGTAACAGTACCCCCCCCCTTGGGTCTCCCCCTCTTTTTAGGGCCTGAGAACCTGAGGAGCAGACTTTTATCTAGGATGTTGTCCTCAGGTTCCCAGGATCTCTCTTCAGGACCACAACCCTCCCAGTCCACTAAAAAAAAAGTTTTCCCTCTGACCTTTTTAGAGGCTAAGATCTCTTTGACAGAGAAGATGTCCGAGGAGCCGGAGACAGGAGTGGGAGGAACAGATTTGGGAGAAAAACGGTTGAGGATGAGTGGTTTAAGAAGAGAGACGTGAAAGGCATTAGGGATACGAAGAGAAGGAGGAAGAAGAAGTTTGTAAGAGACAGGATTAATTTGACACAAAATTTTGAAAGGACCAAGATAGCGTGGTCCCAACTTGTAGCTAGGGACACGGAAGCGGACATATTTAGCGGAGAGCCATACCTTGTCTCCAGGGGAAAAAACGGGAGGAGCTCTTCTTTTCTTATCCGCGAACTTCTTCATGCATGATGAAGCCTGTAAGAGAGAATTTTGGGTCTCTCTCCATATGATGGAAAGGTCACGAGAAATTTCATCCACAGCGGGCAGACCAGAGGGCAAGGGGGTAGGGAGGGGGGGAAGAGGGTGACGGCCGTACACCACGAAAAATGGGGATTTGGAGGAAGATTCAGAGACTCTGAAGTTATACGAGAATTCGGCCCATGGAAGGAGATCTGCCCAGTCATCCTGGCGGGAGGAAACAAAATGTCGCAAATAATCACCCAAGACTTGGTTAATTCTTTCTACTTGTCCATTGGACTGGGGATGATATGCAGAAGAAAAATTTAATTTAATCTTAAGTTGTTTACAGAGAGCCCTCCAGAATTTAGAC
Organism: Hyla sarda; assembly: GCF_029499605.1. Taxonomy (NCBI): domain Eukaryota; kingdom Metazoa; phylum Chordata; class Amphibia; order Anura; family Hylidae; genus Hyla; species Hyla sarda. The sequence goes on from NC_079189.1 coordinate 16,546,909, forward strand.
ACGAACTGGACGCCTCTATCCGAGACGATCTGCGTAGGCAACCCGTGAAGACGAAAAATGTGTACAAAAAATTGTTTAGCCAACTGAGGCGCTGAAGGAAGACCAGGAAGAGGGATGAAATGTGCCATTTTGGAGAATCGATCAACGACCACCCAAATAACAGTGTTGCCACGGGAAGGGGGTAAATCAGTAATAAAATCCATACCAATCAGAGACCAAGGCTGTTCGGGGACAGGCAGGGGATGAAGAAAACCAGCGGGCTTCTGGCGAGGAGTCTTATCCCGGGCACAGATAGTGCAGGCTCGCACAAAGTCCACAACATCCGTCTCCAGAGTCGGCCACCAATAGAAGCGGGAGATGAGTTGCACAGATTTCTTGATGCCCCCATGACCAGCGAGATGGGAGGAGTGACCCCATTTGAGGATTCCGAGGCGTTGGCGTGGAGAAACAAAGGTCTTTCCTGGAGGAGTTTGCCTGATGGAGGCAGGAGAAGTGGAGATCAGGCAGTCAGGTGGAATGATGTGTTACGGAGAGAGTTCAACTTCTGAGGCATCCGAGGAACGAGAGAGAGCATCGGCCCTAATGTTCTTATCGGCAGGACGAAAGTGAATCTCAAAATTAAATCGGGCAAAGAACAGAGACCACCGGGCCTGGCGAGGATTCAGCCGTTGGGCAGACTGGAGGTAGGAGAGGTTCTTGTGGTCGGTGTAAATAATAACTGGAAATCTTGATCCCTCCAGCAGATGCCTCCATTCCTCAAGTGCTAATTTAATGGCTAGAAGCTCTCGATCCCCGATGGAGTAGTTCCTCTCCGCCGGAGAGAAGGTCCTAGAAAAAAAACCACAAGTGACAGCATGCCCGGAAGAATTTTTTTGTAAAAGAACAGCTCCAGCTCCCACTGAGGAGGCATCAACCTCCAATAGGAAGGGTTTGGAAGGGTCAGGTCTGGAGAGCACGGGAGCCGAAGAAAAGGCAGACTTGAGTCGTTTAAAGGCGTCTTCCGCTTGAGGAGGCCACGACTTGGGATCGGCATTTTTTTTGGTTAAAGCCACGATAGGAGCCACAACGGTAGAAAAATGTGGAATAAATTGCCTGTAATAATTGGCGAACCCCAAAAAGCGTTGGATAGCACGGAGTCCGGAGGGGCGTGGCCAATCTAAGACGGCAGAGAGTTTGTCTGGATCCATTTGTAGTCCCTGGCCAGAGACCAAATATCCTAGAAAAGGAAGAGATTGGCATTCAAACAGACATTTCTCAATTTTGGCATAGAGTTGATTGTCACGAAGTCTCTGAAGAACCATACGGACATGCTGGCGGTGTTCTTCTAGATTGGCAGAAAAAATTAGGATATCGTCCAGATATACAACAACACAGGAGTATAACAGATCACGAAAAATTTCATTGACAAAGTCTTGGAAGACAGCAGGGGCGTTGCACAGGCCAAAGGGCATGACCAGATACTCAAAGTGTCCATCTCTGGTGTTAAACGCCGTTTTCCACTCATCCCCCTCTCTGATGCGGATGAGGTTATAGGCGCCTCTTAAGTCCAATTTAGTAAAGATGTGGGCACCTTGGAGGCGATCAAAGAGTTCAGAGATGAGGGGTAGGGGGTAGCGGTTCTTAACCGTGATTTTATTAAGACCGCGGTAGTCAATGCAAGGACGTAGGGAGCCATCTTTTTTGGACACAAAGAAAAATCCAGCTCCGGCAGGAGAGGAGGATTTACGGATAAAGCCCTTTTTTAAATTTTCCTGGACATACTCAGACATGGCAAGAGTCTCTGGGGCAGAGAGAGGATAAATTCTGCCCCGGGGTGGAGTAGTACCCGGGAGGAGGTCGATAGGGCAATCATAAGGCCTGTGAGGAGGTAGAGTCTCAGCTTGTTTTTTGCAGAAAACATCCGCGAAGTCCATATAGGCCTTAGGGAGACCGGTTACTGAGGGAACCACAGAGTCACGGCAAGGGTTACTGGGAACCGGTCTTAGACAGTCCTTGGAACAAGAGGGCCCCCAACTCTTGATCTCCCCAGTGGACCAATCCAGGGTTGGGGAATGAAGTTGAAGCCAGGGAAGTCCAAGGAGAATTTCCGAGGTGCAATTGGGGAGGACCAAAAGTTCAATCCTCTCGTGATGAGATCCGATGCTCATTAGAAGGGGCTCCGTGCGGAAGCGTATGGTACAGTCCAATCTTTCATTGTTTACACAATTGATGTAAAGGGGTCTGGCGAGACTGGTCACTGGGATGTTGAACCTGTTGACGAGAGAGGCCAAAATAAAATTTCCTGCAGATCCAGAGTCCAAGAAGGCCACGGTAGAGAAGGAGAAGGCAGAGGCAGACATCCGCACAGGCACAGTAAGACGTGGAGAAGCAGAGTAGACATCAAGGACTGTCTCTCCTTTGTGCGGAGTCAGCGGACGTCTTTCCAGGCGGGGAGGACGGATAGGACAATCCCTCAGGAAGTGTTCGGTACTAGCACAGTACAGGCAGAGGTTCTCCATGCGGCGTCGTGTCCTCTCTTGAGGTGTCAGGCGAGACCGGTCGACCTGCATAGCCTCCACGGCGGGAGGCACAGGAACAGATTGCAGGGGACCAGAGGAGAGAGGAGCCGAGGAGAAGAAACGCCTCGTGCGAACAGAGTCCATATCTTGGCGGAGCTCCTGACGCCTTTCGGAAAAACGCATGTCAATGCGAGTGGCTAGGTGAATAAGTTCATGTAGATTAGCAGGAATTTCTCGTGCGGCCAGAACATCTTTAATGTTGCTGGATAGGCCTTTTTTAAAGGTCGCGCAGAGGGCCTCATTATTCCAGGACAATTCTGAAGCAAGAGTACGGAATTGTACGGCATACTCGCCAACGGAAGAATTACCCTGGACCAGGTTCAACAGGGCAGTCTCAGCAGAAGAGGCTCGGGCAGGTTCCTCAAAGACACTTCGAACTTCCGAGAAGAAGGAGTGTACAGAGGCAGTGACAGGATCATTGCGGTCCCAGAGCGGTGTGGCCCATGACAGGGCTTTTCCGGACAGAAGGCTGACTACGAAAGCCACCTTAGACCTTTCAGTGGGAAACAGGTCCGACATCATCTCCAGATGCAGGGAACATTGGGAAAGAAAGCCACGGCAAAACTTAGAGTCCCCATCAAATTTATCCGGCAAGGATAGGCGTAGCCCAGGAGCGGCCACTCGCTGCGGAGGAGGTGCAGGAGCTGGCGGAGGAGATGACTGCTGAAGCTGTGGTAGTAACTGTTGTAGCATAACGGTCAGTTGAGACAGCTGTTGGCCTTGTTGCGCTATCTGTTGTGACTGCTGGGCGACCACCGTGGGGAGGTCAGCGACAACTGGCAGAGGAACTTCAGCGGGATCCATGGCCGGATCTACTGTCACGATGCCGGCTGGCAGGTAGTGGATCCTCTGTGCCAGAGAGGGATTGGCGTGGACCGTGCTAGTGGATCGGTTCTAAGTCACTACTGGTTTTCACCAGAACCCGCCGCAAAGCGGGATGGTCTTGCTGCGGCGGTAGTGACCAGGTCGTATCCACTAGCAACGGCTCAACCTCTCTGGCTGCTGAAGATAGGCGCGGTACAAGGGAGTAAACAGAAGCAAGGTCGGACGTAGCAGAAGGTCGGGGCAGGCAGCAAGGATCGTAGTCAGGGGCAACGGCAGGAGGTCTGGAACACAGGCTAGGAACATACAAGGAACGCTTTCACTGGCACAATGGCAACAAGATCCGGCAGGGAAGTGCAGGGGAAGTGAGGTGATATAGGGAAGTGCACAGGTGAAGACACTAATTGGAATCACTGCGCCAATCAGCGGCGCAGTGGCCCTTTAAATCGCAAAGACCCGGCGCGCGCGCGCCCTAGGGAGCGGGGCCGCGCGCGCCGGGACAGGACCGAGGGAGAGCGAGTCAGGTACGGGAGCCGGGGTGCGCATCGCGAGCGGGCGCTACCCGCATCGCGAATCGCATCCCGGCTGGCAGCAGAATCGCAGCGCCCCGGGTCAGTGGATCTGACCGGAGCGCTGCAGCGGAGAGAGTGTAGCGAGCGCTCCGGGGAGGAGCGGGGACCCGGAGCGCTCGGCGTAACATTAGCCACATACACCAAACCTTTTACATCTACCTATTTGCGTTATTTGGACCTCTGCACTTTTTTTTTATTTTTTATTTATTTTTTTACTAATATTATGGGACTGGGGCAGGGGGAGAATAGAAAAAAAAAATACTTACCTAGCACCCGTCTTCCACAACTCCGGTTCACTGGTCCCCAGATTTCTCTACTTCCTGCTTCCAAGACAGGAAGAAGAGAGAAGACCCCAGCACAGAATTATTATTTTATTTTTTAAAGGCTAGCATACCCCTTCAAATTACAACTGACTGCACCAAAACAGCAACCCCCTGGCTGAAATGAACTGCACCAAATGGGGACAGGGTATGTTAAAGCAGGAGCTTTCCCTGCAAGTCTCCCGTGGCTGGATTTCCTTAGCTGAAAATCATCAGACTCCATTGAGGTCAGTGTAATCTACTGCAGATTTTCAGCTGCGGAGATTCCACTGTGGTTAAATCTGCACCAGGAAACTGCAGCAGGGGGAAAGATGTCTGATCGCGGGGGTCCAGCTGCTGGGGACGCCGTGATCTTGGCTGCAGCACCCCAGACATCGCTCCATGCCAGATGACTGGCGATGCGGGGCCGAGGCTCGTGACGTCACGGTAACGCCCTGCTTATGACATCACAGCCATGCCCCCTCAATGCAAGTCCATGGGAGTGATGCATTGATGGGGTGTGGCCGTGATGTCATGAGCCTCCGGTGCTGCACCCGATGCTCTAAACGAATGCCGGGTGCAGCAGGGAGATCGCGGGGGTCCCCAGTGGCAGGACCTCCGTGATCACACATGTTATCTGGATAGGGAATAAGATGTGTAGGGGCGGAGTACCCCTTTAAAAGCATTGTACACAGGATGAATATTGCGTGATAACCAAGCAGATGTTCCTGCAGTGTAAACCTATTCAGCGATAGCAAGATCAGCAAGAAATATGGACAAGGAGACAGTAAGGGTGTTCTTCTCCGAAGGTCAATGAATAAGCTGAAGATAGCTGGAGAGCAGATGACTAAGGATTAGTCTGTGTAAGTAAGACATTATAAATGGAATGTGCCAGACAAGGTGGACAAGATCCGGGATTGCTCAACAACATGTTACAATTTATGTGCGTATTACCAGGTGTTAGGCCGCGATTCATTGATCTCTTAAAATATGATCTTTTTACTACAACCAGTGTACCATAAAACCACACGTCTTCAACTTTAATGGTTATACATACCGTAATAAGCGCCAGACCTGCTCTGTAGGGAAAAAAAAAAGAAACCATGAAACCTAGAACAAGGTATTACAGGTAGTTTGCTGAGAACGTTCATGGTCCATTATCCAGTCGCGTATAACCTTACTAAGTAGAAAATGTCATCCTTTAAGAAACCTCTTTGAGTTGACCACCAAAATTTGCACAAAGTGGTCTTTTATGGTGATGGTCCTCTCAAAGGAAAAGTATACAAAATGCTGGTTCAAGTGTCTAATGGAGTCGGCAAGTGTGTACAGCACCCAAATAACCACAAATAGTGATGGCAGAGCCAAATCAAATTATTTTTCCTTCAGTATGGTACACCCTCTCATTTCTTGTCCCCAGCATGGCTTCCCATAAGATTTATAGTCCGCCTATTACATTCCCAGTACCCAGTCTGATTCACTAACATTCCTAGTCCCCAGCATGGCTCCCCATCTCATTCCTAGTCCCCAGCATGACTCCCCATCTCAATCCTAGTCCACAACATGGCTCTCCATCTCATTCCTAGTCCCCAGCATGGCTCCCCATCTCATTCCTAGTCCACAGCATGGCTCTCCATTGTCACGATTCGGCTTCCAGGTAGTGGATCCTCTGTGTCAGCGAGGGATTGGCGTGGACCGTGCTAGTGGACCGGTTCTAAGAGGCTACTGGTTTTCACCAGAGCCCGCCGCAAAGCGGGATGGTCTTGCTGCGGCAGTAGCAACCAGGTCGTATCCACTAGCAACGGCTCTACCTCGCTGACTGCTGAGAAGGCGTGGGACAGAAGGACTAGGCAAAGGCAAGGTCAGACGTAGCAGAAGGTCGGGGGCAGGCGGCAAGGTTCGTAGTCAGGATGGGTAGCAGAAGTTCAGGTACACAGGCTTTGGACACACTAAACGCTTTCACTGGCACAAGGCAACAAGATCCGGCAAGGGAGTGCATGGGAGGAGGTCAGATATAGTCAGGGACCAGGTGGAAGCCAATTAAGCTAATTGGGCCAGGCACCAATCATTGGTGCACTGGCCCTTTAAGTCTCAGAGAGCTGGCGCGCGCGCGCCCTAGAGAGCGGAGCCGCGCGCGCCAGCACATGACAGCAGGGGACCGGGACGGGTAAGTGACCTGGGATGCGATTCGCGAGCGGGCGCGTCCCGCTGTGCGAATCGCATCCCCAACGGCCAAGACAGTGCAGCGCTCCCGGTCAGCGGGACTGACCGGGGCGCTGCAGGGAGAAAGACGCCGTGAGCGCTCCGGGGAGGAGCGGGGACCCGGAGCGCTAGGCGTAACAGTACCCCCCCCCCCCCTTAGGTCTCCCCTTCTCTTTGTCCGGTAACTGCCTCCCCTGGGATGAGGACACCGGGAAAGAATGGAGGGTTTCCTCAACGGCAGGCAGTACAGCAGGAGTGGGAATGGGGAGGGAGGGCAGAGGGCGAGGCCTGGCACGGGGCAGTGTGACACCAGGACGGGGGCCATGGGGAGGCACAGAGGCTTGCCTGACGGGACTGGGAGGGGGGGAGAGGCACTTCCTGTGGCAGGCAGAGTCCCAGTTCCTGATCTCCCCGGTGGTCCAATCAATGGTGGGGGAATGAAGCCGGAGCCAAGGCAGACCGAGGAGGACCTCAGAGGTACAGTTGGGGAGAATGAAGAACTCAATCCTCTCAAGGTGGGGTCCAATAGACATGAGGAGGGGCTCTGTGCGGTAACGCACGGTGCAGTCAAATCTGGCTCCGTTGACCGCGGAAATGTAGAGCGGCTTGACGAGACGGGTCACCGGGATGCTGAATTTATTAACAAACGACTCCAAAATAAAATTTCCAGAGGCACCAGAGTCCAAGCAGGCCACGGCTGAGAGGGAGGAGTTGGCTGTAGAAGAAATCCGCACGGGCACCGTGAGACGTGGAGAAGAAGACTTAGAACCAAAAGAAGCAACACCCACGTGAGCTGGGTGCGTGCGTGCGTTTCCCAGGCGTGGAGGACGGATAGGGCAATCCACCAAGAAATGCTCAGTACTGGCACAGTACAGACAGAGATTTTCTTCTCTACGGCGATTCCTCTCTTCCTGGGTCAGGCGAGACCGATCCACTTGCATGGCCTCCTCGGCGGGAGGCCCAGGCGAAGACTGCAAAGGATGCTGTGGGAGAGGTGCCCAGAGATCTAAGTCTTTTTCCTGGCGGTGCTCTTGGTGTCGCTCAGAAAAACGCATGTCAATGCGGGTAGCCAAATGGATGAGTTCTTGGAGGTTGGCAGGAATCTCTCGTGCGGCCAGCACATCCTTGATGCGACTGGATAGGCCTTTTTTAAAGGTCGCGCAGAGAGCCTCATTATTCCAGGATAGTTCAGAAGCAAGAGTACGGAATTGTATGGCGTACTCGCCAACGGAAGAATTACCCTGGACCAGGTTCAGCAAGGCAGTCTCAGCAGAAGAGGCTCGGGCAGGTTCCTCGAAGACACTTCGGACTTCAGCGAAGAAGGACTGGACTGTGGCTGTGGCAGGATCATTGCGGTCCCAGAGCGGTGTGGCCCAAGACAAGGCCTTTCCTGAAAGAAGGCTTACTACGAACGCCACCTTAGACCGTTCTGTAGGAAACAAGTCCGACAACATCTCCATATGCAGGGAACACTGAGACAAAAATCCACGGCAGAGTTTAGAGTCCCCATCAAATTTGTCCGGCAGGGACAAGCGTAGGTTAGGAGCGGCCACTCGCTGCGGAGGAGGTGCAGGAGCTGGCGGAGGAGATGGTTGCTGCTGTAGCAGAGGCAGAAGTTGCTGTAACATGGCGGTCAACTGCGACAGCTGCTGTCCTTGTTGGGCAATCTGCTGCGATTGCTGAGCGACCACCGTGGGAAGATCAGCGAGACTTGGCAGCGGCACCTCAGCGGGATCCATGGCCGGATCTACTGTCACGATTCGGCTTCCAGGTAGTGGATCCTCTGTGTCAGCGAGGGATTGGCGTGGACCGTGCTAGTGGACCGGTTCTAAGAGGCTACTGGTTTTCACCAGAGCCCGCCGCAAAGCGGGATGGTCTTGCTGCGGCAGTAGCAACCAGGTCGTATCCACTAGCAACGGCTCTACCTCGCTGACTGCTGAGAAGGCGTGGGACAGAAGGACTAGGCAAAGGCAAGGTCAGACGTAGCAGAAGGTCGGGGGCAGGCGGCAAGGTTCGTAGTCAGGATGGGTAGCAGAAGTTCAGGTACACAGGCTTTGGACACACTAAACGCTTTCACTGGCACAAGGCAACAAGATCCGGCAAGGGAGTGCATGGGAGGAGGTCAGATATAGTCAGGGACCAGGTGGAAGCCAATTAAGCTAATTGGGCCAGGCACCAATCATTGGTGCACTGGCCCTTTAAGTCTCAGAGAGCTGGCGCGCGCGCGCCCTAGAGAGCGGAGCCGCGCGCGCCAGCACATGACAGCAGGGGACCGGGACGGGTAAGTGACCTGGGATGCGATTCGCGAGCGGGCGCGTCCCGCTGTGCGAATCGCATCCCCAACGGCCAAGACAGTGCAGCGCTCCCGGTCAGCGGGACTGACCGGGGCGCTGCAGGGAGAAATACGCCGTGAGCGCTCCGGGGAGGAGCGGGGACCCGGAGCGCTAGGCGTAACATCCATCTCATTCCTAGTACCCAGCATGACTCTCCATCTCATTCCTAGTACCCAGCATGGCTCTCCATCTCATTCCTAGTACCCAGCATGGCTCTCCATCTCATTCCCAGTACCCAGCATGGCTCTCCATCTCATTCCTAGTACCCAGCATGGCTCTCCATCTCATTCCTAGTACCCAGCATGGCTCTCCATCTCATTCCTAGTCCACAACATGGCTCTCCATCTCATTCCTAGTCCCCAGCATGGCTCTTCATCTCATTCCTATTCCCCAGCATGGCTCTCCATCTCATTCCTAGTACCCAGCAAGGCTCTCCATCCCATTCCTAGTCCCCAGCATGGCTCTCCATCTCATTCCTAGTGCACAGCATGGCTCTCCATCTCATTCCTAGTGCACAGCATGGCTCTCCATCTCATTCCATGTCCCCAGCATGAATCTCCATTTCATTCCTAGTCCACAGCATGGCTCTCCATGTCCTTCCTAGTGCACAGCATGGCTCTCCATCTCATTCCTAGTCCACAGCATAGCTCTCCATCTCATTCCTAGTGCACAGCATGGCTCTCCATCTAATTCCTAGTCCCCAGCATGGCTCTCCATCTCATTCCTAGTACCCAGCATGGCTCTCCATCTCATTCCTAGTACCCAGCATGGCTCTCCATCTCATTCCTAGTACCCAGCATGGCTCTCCATCTCATTCCTAGTACCCAGCATGGTTCTCCATCTCATTCCTAGTACCCAGCATGGCTCTCCATCTCATTCCTAGTACCCAGCATGGCTCTCCATCTCATTCCTAGTCCACAGCATGGCTCTCCATCTCATTCCTAGTCCACAGCATGGCTCTCCATCTCATTCCTAGTCCACAGCATGGCTCTCCATCTAATTCCTAGTCCACAACATGGCTCTCCATCTCATTCCTAGTCCCCAGCATGGCTCTTCATCTCATTCCTATTCCCCAGCATGGCTCCCCATCTAATTCCTAGTCCCCAGCAAGGCTCTCCATCCCATTCCTAGTCCCCAGCATGGCTCTCCATCTCATTCCTAGTCCACAGCATGGCTCTCCATCTCATTCCTAGTGCACAGCATGGCTCTCCATCTCATTCTAGTCCACAGCATGGCTCTCCATCTCATTCTAGTCCACAGCATGGCTCTCCATCTCATTCCATGTCCCCAACATGAATCTCCATTTCATTCCTAGTCCACAGCATGGCTCTCCATGTCCTTCCTAGTGCACAGCATGGCTCTCCATCTAATTCCTAGTCCCCAGCATGGCTCCCTATCTCATTCCTAATACCCAGTCTGTTTTACTATGTGGTGACCCACAGTGATGGTGGGACCATGGGGTGTAGCGGTGTAGGTGGAGGGGGCAAGATGGTTTTAACCCCAGGGGCAAGGTGTTGTTAACCCCTAATGTTCGTGATGCCAAAGTGGTTTTTGGGTACCGGAACCACGCGAACGGTATCTCCGCTGTTCCAATGGCTAGGCAGTGAAAGAAGAGTCCACAACCAAGTTATGCTTTAACGGAGGCTTTACTGATTTAAGGTGTTATTATCTTCATAGCTAGGCTAGAATCCCAGAGAGGTGGCCAGGAACACAGAAGAACCTTGCAGCTTGCTGGGACCACTTAGACTTGTAATAGACCTTAGAATCTTAACTTTAGGCAGGACTTGACTATAGGTAGTAGTGATAGCAGACATAGACTGGAATGACTGTAGATTTGAGGCCTTCCAGGTGCTGGACACTAGAACTGAGATCTCTGATGTTTGCTGTTCTTAGTAAAGTGAGGAAAAAAAATTGTAATGGCCGCCCCCTTATGTAGAGGGGGGCTGTGCCAAAGCCCATTGGTCAAGTTGCGGGTCATGTGTTAAGCTGCTGCCCTCTGGGTAACGTGATAACATAAACATAACATGTGACCTCTCAGAGGTCGTTTAGATGACCTCTCACAGGTCCTTTAGATGACCTCTCACTGGTCCTTTATACTAACCATACATTAATACACTGACTACAATTCTATGACAATAAATGACAGTATAGTAACTGCAGGAGACACTGCAGGAGAGCCCTAGGTCACTGAGGGACTCAAGCTGACAGGGCCTAAGTGTAGTGCAGGACCATGTCCTCTACTGGGACATCACACACGACCCTACTTAACACAAGTCGCCCTCGACGCAGGTTCTGTTAGAGTTGGGGGTTGAGGTGGCCCTGGGGCCGGATGCAGTCTTGAGGCATTTTATGCAAACAACATCCATTCCAGGCTGATAAATTTCCTTTGGTAAAAACTGATGTATTGTCCATACATGCTCTGATTTTTGGTGTTCAACCGAGAACAGGATTAATAATGACTAGGACCAATACATATAACTTTACTTTAAGGACCTTTGACTATGCATTTGATGACTTGACTATGCAAAACAGTGGATTAAACACAACATGACATTTGGACTATGCATATAACATAATACTCATGACTAGACTTAATACTTTATACTAGACATTCGCGGATTGGGTTGCCTGGGGCTCTCTGCCCAATGCCTTGGCTACTGGGGTCCCTTGGCATTTAAGGCACTTTTATGCTAGACAACTGATATAGATAACATTTTGACATTTCTGTTACCTCACATTGACTACGTGCATTACCAAGTATCAGGAATACCTTCTGGCCAGTAAAGCACCCTGTGCACGGACACAAGGACATATGACATTAAAGTGGACTGTGTAATTTTGAGTGCTACAGTACTACTGTATGTGACTTGAGGTGTACATTACTTATGGTGTACATAACTATGCGTACTTTTAGATGTACATTATCTGTACATTAGTGTACTACACATACTGTTTATGGCAGTGGTTCTCAACCTTTTTGGCGACTGTACCCCCAAAGACTGAAAGTATGTTTGCGGGTACCCCCCTCGCGCGGAATTTGCGCGTGAGGGGTACCCGCGGACAAAAGGCTTGTTCTTACCTTTATACTAATGCATTCCTCCCATCTTAATCTCCTTGTGTTATTATTCCCCCTCCCTCTTAATCCCCTTGTGCTATTATTCTCCCTCCATCTTAATCCCTTTGCTATTATTCCCCCTCCATATTAATCCCCTTGAGCTATTATCCCCCCTCCATTTTAACCCCTTGTGCTATTCCCCCCGCTCCCTCCCACAGGCTTGCATTGAGGGGCGGAGTGTGACGTCACACGGGGGTGGAGGCGTGAAGTCACACGCCGCCGGCCCCGTGGTCGCCGATAATCAGACCCGGAGCGTACATGCTCCGGGGGATGATTCTAACATGGTGCTGCGTGCAAGATCACGGGGTTCCCCAGCGGATAGGGGATAAGATGTCTAAGTGACGGAGTACCCCTTTAATCCCCTTGTGCTATTATCCCCCCTCCATCTTAATCCCCTTGTGCCATTATTATTCAATATGGCAAAAGGGGATCAGAGGGAGGGGGAAATAATAGCACGAGGGGATTAAGATTTAGGGAGAATAATGGCACAAGGGGATTAAGATGGAGGGGGGGGGGGGATAATCAACCCCCCTCCATATTAATCCCCTTGTGTCATTATTCCCCCCTCCCTCTGATCCCCTTTTGCCATTTTTGCCCCTCCCTCTTAATCCCCTTTTGCCATTATTATCTGATATGGCAATAGGGGATCAAAGGGAGGGGGGAATAATAGCACAAGGGGATTAAGATGGAGGGGGGGTGGGGTGGAATGGCGCAAGAGATTAAGATGGAAAAGGAGAGGGATAATGGCGGAGGAGGGGATGAGGGGGGATGGGGGGTAATAAAGCACAAGGCATTACATTTTAATGTATTGTGCTTTATTACTCCACATCCCCCCTCCGCCATTATCCCTCTCCCCCTCCATCTTAATGCCTTGCGCTCCGTCCCATACAGTCCCCCCTCCGTCCCATACAGTCCCCCTCCGTCCCATAGAGTCCCCCTCCGTCCCATACAGTCCCCCCTCCGTCCCATAGAGTCCCCCTCCGTCCCATACAGTCCCCCCTCCGTCCCATAGAGTCCTCCTCCGTCCCATACAGTCCCCCCTCCGTCCCATACAGTCCCCCCTCCGTCCCATACAGTCCCCCTCCGTCCCATAGAGTCCCCCTCCGTCCCATACAGTCCCCCCTCCGTCCCATACAGTCCCCCCTCCGTCCCATAGAGTCCCCCTCCGTCCCATACAGTCCCCCCTCCGTCCCATAGAGTCCTCCTCCGTCCCATACAGTCCCCCCTCCGTCCCATACAGTCCCCCCTCCGTCCCATACAGTCCCCCTCCGTCCCATAGAGTCCCCCTCCGTCCCATACAGTCCCCCCTCCGTCCCATACAGTCCCCCTCCGTCCCATACAGTCCCCCCTCTGGCCCATACAGTTGTTTTTAACTTTTTATTTTTATTTTTTTACCTGGCGTCCTGTGGTCCCGTTGCCTGCTCCTTCACGCAGCACGTCCTGTTCGGCAGGGCCGCACTGACATGTGACGTCCTCCGCGCAACATCAGGGGTGGTCACACGTCTCCCCGGCAACCACGCAGCTCGCTTACAGTAGCGGCTATGCGCTGACAAATACTGGCCAATGCATGGTCGGTATTTGTCAGCGCTTCGCGTACCCCCAAACAACCCCTGGTGTACCCCTAGGGGTATGCGTACCCCAGGTTGAGAACCCAGGGTTTATGGTATATGTATAAGATGCTGGTGGAGGGGTGACATGTGCTTCTTCCGAGTAGATCAGGACAAAACCCCCTGTAAAGATACATCCAGTCATCAGAAAAAGACTGAACACAGTGACCTTTTGGTGTACAATAACTTATATACATTTTATTGGACCTTGACAAACATATTACAGGACCATAACATTTTAGTGTACCTCCATAACCAATTTTATAGAACAGAATATATTACTTTAGGTATTTACACAACAGTTCATGTACTGCTCAGTAGTCCATGTACATAAAGGAGTCCATGGATGTGGCTCAAGTCAGGGTCCCCTCCTGACTTGTTTGGGCCTATGCAAAGCAAATAGTGAATCTCTTCTACCAAGGAGTCTCTCGGCTGAAGCCGGGCACATTACTTACTAATCTTGGTTGCAGTGAATTTATCTTGACAAATCTGTTAGGCGCAATGCTTGAACGTTGCAATAACCCTGTAACAACAAAAGTGCGCTACTGCACGACAGTCAGTTAGTCTGGCGACCAAGTCTGGTTAATTCACTGTACAGAAATCACTTAGATAGCTTGCTCTCCCAGTCTCGCATACCAGGCTGGGCCCCAGGTTGTGAGATGAACCTGGGGTTGCGAGACTGGGCCCCTTGCATGGGGTCAATGTGGGTGTTCCATGAGACATGTAGTCAGTAATGGTTGTACTGACTGTAAACACGACTTGCACTCCAGCAGCTTGCGCCACTGAGGGGTTACTTGTTGGTGCCTGCTGATTCGGCCAAACCTCCGCCACTGCAGGAGTAGGCCGAGGCACTGTTGTAGGTACCCGCTGGTTAGGCCAAGCCTCCTTTACAGCTGGAGTAGGCCTGGGTACATTAGTTGGTGCCCGATGGTCAGGCCAAACCTCCTCGCTCCTAGGAGTAGGCCTGGGCACATCTGTACTGGAACGCTGACATAGGTACTTGGGATCCATCGCTGGTGGATCAGGATACTCCTCCTGGACTACTGCTCCCTTAGCACTTGGAGGAAGAAGACCAATGGGATCTGCGTCCCAATCTTCAGAGGTGAAATTGGCGAACGGGATCTGGGTAGGATTCTTGGGTCTGGTGACAGCAGCTGCCCATTCCCCTTGCAAGCTTTGCACTGGAGTATATTCCACAATATCCCCATTCGTTAGAGAATGCTTTTCTGGGAGGAGATAGTCCCTCTGTATGGCCCTCCTGTTGACCAGGAGGATGCCTCCATGATTGGCAGTCCATGAAGGTGCCAAACCCCCGTAAATGGTCAAATTTCACTACGGTGGTGCATTGGCACTCCAGGGGTGGCTCACCCTCTCAGGGGTGCTCTAACCTGCGGATGTACAGGGCCTCGAATTGCTTAGTGTGAGATCTCTGGTGCTTGCTGGTCTCAGTAAAGTGATGGAAAAGAGAGAATTGTAATGTCCGCCCCCTTATATAGAGGGGGCTGAGCCAAAGCCCATTGGTCAAGCTGCGGGTCATGTGTTAAGATGGTGCCCTCTGGGTAACATGTGACATTTCACAGGTCCTTTAGATGACCTCTCACAGGTCCTTTAGATGACCTCTCACAGGTCCTTTATACTAACTCTACATTAAAGGGGCTATCCACAATAAGGTGGTTTTAGTACGTACCTGGCAGACAGTAATGGACATGCTTAGGAGGGATCTGCGCTTGTCTTGGGGCTAAATGGCTATGTTGTGATATTACCATAATACTGTGGCTAGCTTTTTGTGAACTGGTATTTCCTGTTTGACTTTTCTTTTTTTGACTACAAATCCCACAATTCCATTTTTCTCCCTCCCACACATCAGCCATTGAAACAAAAAGGAGCTGCCTCCATTCAAAAGACCTGTGGTTTTCAATCAGGGTGCCTACAGTGCTGTTGCATTAGTTCCAGATTGATCCCTCCACTCATTGAAGCAGACAGGCTCCCTGTCATCAGCTGACTAGTGAGTCAGGTCTCGGCCGCATTGCAACCTGGGAAAAATCTGAGACAACAGTCATTTTGTATGCTGTTAAAAATAAACGTTGGGATGAAAATCACAGAATAATCGTGAGAAAACCGTCACACACAGGTACAGGCACTATATTATGAACTACACTAACTTTACAGTCCCTGAAGCATAGTCACATAAAAACAATTCCTGGAATACCCCTTTAATACACTGATTGCAATTCTATGACAATAAATGACAGTATAGTAACAGCAGGGGAGACACTGCAGGAGAGCCCCAGTTCACTGAGGGACTCAACCTGACAGGGCCTAAGTGTAGTGCGGGACCATGTCCTGTACTGGGACATCACAATTATCATTCCTAGTCCCCAGCATGGCTCCCCATCTCATTCCTAGTCCCCAGCATGGCTCCCCATCTCATTCCTAGTCCCCAGCATGGCTCCCCATCTCATTCCTAGTCCCCAGCATGGCTCCCCATCTCATTCCTAGTCCCCAGCATGGCTCCCCATCTCATTCCTAGTCCCCAGCATGGCTCCCCATTTCATTCCTAGTCCCCAGCATGGCTCCCCATCTCATTCCTAGTCCCCAGCATGGCTCCCCATTTCATTCCTAGTCCCCAGCATGGCTCCCCATCTCATTCCTAGTCCACAGCATGGCTCCCCATCTCATTCCTAGTCCCCAGCATGGCTCCCCATCTCATTATTAGTCCGCAATATGGCTCTCCATCTAAATCCTGGTGCCCAGGAAAGCTTTCATCTCATTCACAGTCCACAGCATGGATTCCTATCTTATTACTGGTCCAAAGCATGGCTTTTCATCCCATTTCAGTCTTGGTCACCAACATGGCTTCTCATCTCATTCTTTTCTCTCTGCATGGCTCCCATCCTTATTCCCAGACCCTTGCATGGCTCCCCATTTAATTCTGATTCCTCAGCACAACTTCCCATTTCATTGACTGTCTCCAGCATGGACCCCACTTTGTCTTGGTCCCCAGCATGGTTCCCTCTTTCATTCCTGGTCCCCAACATAACTTCACCTTCTATTCCCGTCCCCCAGCATGGCTCCCCCTTTCATTTTTAGTTCCCAACATAGCCCCTCTCCCCATTGTATCATGATGTGAGCTGCACCCTTTGCATCTCTAAAAGTCTTCCTCCTCCTATCCAATTACTCTTGCTGGTGCTGGAATCCTTCTCCTACTCTCTTACTCTCTCCAATGAAGTGGCAAAATTCTGGAAGCATCTCTCTCATGACGTCACAAGTGATCTCCTTCTTGCTTCAGTTTGGTGATGCCACATAATGCAGGTCCGTGTCAAAGTTATTCAGGGCACACATAATTCCAGTGTGTGGTCTTATCAAGGGAGAACCTACTGAAAAATGTACTTATAAAGTAGTCTCTGGTTGGGTAAGAGGTTGGCCTGCTTATAGAGAGGCATTTTAAAGGGGTATTCCGGCTTTATACATCTTATGCCCTATCCAAAGGATGGGGGATAAGATGTATCATCGCAGGGGTCCCGCTGCTGGGGACCTCCGCAATCCCGGTGCAGCCCCCGACATTCTGTGCCGGAGGCTCTGTCTCCGAGACGAGGATGTGTTGTGACGACCACACCCCTAGTAACGTCACCCCACGCTCCTCCATTCATGTCTATGGGAGGGGGCGTGATGCCGGGGGCTGCACCAAGATCGCAGGGGTCTCCAATGGCGGGACCCTTGCGATCATACGTCTTATCCCTATCCTTTGGATAGGAGATAAGATGTATAAAGCTGGAATACCCTTTTAAGAGACTATAAGAGGAGGTAAATAGGTCACAGAAGAAAGTGGTCTAGATGAGAAGGGTCTTCTTGCGAGCTCCTCATTGTACTTCTTTTCTCTGTCATGCAGCAGTTTTAGGTGAAGGGCCTCACCAAAAAAGTTACCTTACTAAGTAAACCAAACACACAGAATTCCACATAGATTCCTAACCAAGAACATTGACATTTACATTTTTCATAGAGACAATAAAGCTCCAGCTCCAACCCATGATTGACCTCTACTCGTTCTCGAAAGTCTAAATTAAGAACCCACAAAACTAAAATAAAAGTCTACCCTTGCTCGAGTGAAAATAGTAGGTCCCAAAAATGACACAACAAGTCAATTTTCCCATAGCAATGCTCGACCACGTAGCGCAGAACAATGCTGTAGGATTCCGCCATGCCACAATGTGGTTAACCTCTAAATTCAAGTTGTGACTGAAAGAAAAATCTGTGCAATTCTTTATAGTCAAATATAACAAGAAAAGGTTCTTGCTCCATCCATCAGGAGCCATGAATAGAAGGAAACATTCTTTCTTGGGGGTATCACTTAGTTTGTGGCAATGTAAAAAAATTTCTGCCTCAGAAATCACCAAAAGATCCACAATTCAGTAAAGTATATGTAGTAACCGTAAAAAAGAACGAAAAAGAGAAAAGGTTACTCTGTGTAGGTTTTATTGTTCACGTGGTCTGGTGGTAGGTAGCTAGTATAAGGAGATATGAGGACGATTGGAATCAATGACAACTTAGCAGGAAAATGCAGGGTTAAAAAAGAAAGATATATACCTTGGTCACCAGCACCACCAGACCCACCATCAGGGCAGCACAGCTGGTACTCCTGTATGGGGTCCTATGTTTAGAAATAAAATAAAGAGCCTTTAGAGATATGCTTCACATTAAGCCCCATGGACAAAGGCAACAATAGACAGGAGATTTCCCATTGACATTAATGGGAAAGGCTACTGGGAGTGCTTTGTGTCCTCTCTATATTTTACCTGTTTAGATGCCACTGCCAAAACGGACATGTAAACAGTAGGACGCCGCATCATTAGTGTTCAGGGGGTTGGATTGGTTCCCCCCCTTGCTTATTTAATTGAAACAGAAGTACCGTAGTCCATCTCTTTCATATCATCCACATCCTTCTACACAAAAACTAGGTTGGATATACAATACATAAAGGGCACCTTCCATTGGGAATTGCAAGCTTAAAGGGGTACTCTGCTCATAGACATCTTATCCCCATCCAAAGGATAGGGGATAAGATGTCTGATCGCGGGGATCCTGCTGCTGGGGACCGCTGCAATCTCCCTGCTGCACCCGGCATTTGAGTCAGGTGGAGTGCGGAAGGCTTGTGACGTCACGGTCACGCCCCCTCAATTCAAGTCTATGAGAGGGGGCATGACAGCTGTTACGCCCCCTCCCCTAGACTTGCATTGAGGGGGCATGACCGCCACGTCACGAGCCTCCGCCCCGCATCGCCAGTCATCTGTCACGGAGCAAAGTTCCGTGTTCCCCCCCCCCAGCGGCGGGATCCTTGCGATCAGACATCTTATCCCCTATTACGTAATATTCTGAGATGGGTCACTCCTACTCTGGACAGTTCCTAAAATTGACAGAGGTGTCAGCAGAGAGCACTGTGGTCAGGCAGAAAGTAAATTCAAAAAGGAAAAGAACTTCCTGTGGATCATAGCAGCAGCTGATAAGTACTGGAAGGAGTAAGATTTTTCATAGAAGAATAAACCTAATCTTAGAATTATAGGGGTATTCCAGTAAAAAAATTATAATAATAATTTAAGTTTTTTTTCATATCAACTGGCTCCAGAAAGTTAAACAGATTTGTAAATTGTTTTATTAAAAAAATACTAATCTTTCCAGTACTTATCAGCTGCTGAAGCTGCTGAACAGTGCTATCTGCTGACATCTCTGTCTGTATCAGGAACTGTCCAGGCAAATCCCCATAACAAACCTCTCCTGCTCTGGACAGTTCCTGATACAGACAGAGGTGTCAGCAGAGAGCACTGTTATCAGACAGAAAATAACAACTCAACTTCAGCAGCTGATAAGTACTGGAAAGATTAGGATTTTTTTAATAAAACAATTTACAAATCTGTTTAACTTTCTGGAGCCAGTTGATATGAAAAAAAAACTTTAAACATTTTTTGTTTTTTACTGGAATACCCCTATAATTCTAAGATTAGGTTGATTCTTGTCTGTTGTCTACGTGAGATATTGTGAATAAATGTAATAGATGATCCGCACTATATTATCTGATGTCCTTCCTTTACACTGACGTTACCCTCCTCCTGGAGTTCTACAAGGAGACACATCTACAGAAGATTTGGCGGCTCAGACCGAAACTTAGCATTGCCGGGACATGTTTACTTACAGCCTGAAGGCACCGTCCATTGGCAGAAGAACATACCCAAAGATGGTGAGAGACAGGGAGATGTACAGCGACTAGGGAATGTATATAGATGGAGCAGGAGGGGAGTAGTACAAGATAAACAAAAAAAGCTATTTAGGCTTAGTCCACTTGACTCAAAAGTGCAGAATGACTGTGGCACTTCAGAGGTGTCAACTCAATACAGTGATTGATCGACTCACAAAGCGAGAACCTATTGTGCTATCATCTCACAACTCACACACACATATATATATATATATATATAGATAGATAGATAGATAGATAGATAGGTCCACAGTGCAAAGCAATAGCAGTTATGTCCCTAAAGTGAATGTGTGACCCAGATGTGTTTTCATATAATAAAACATGTATTTGTTCTTAATGTTTCTATTTTTAATGTTTTTATTATATTTCATTTTTAGTATATTACTAGCTGAGTACCCGGCGTTGTCCGGTGGAGGAGAATCAACAGAGGAAGCTTTTGACTTCATATCCCGTCCTCATATATTGTTGTCATATCCCAACCCCATATC
The DNA here is from genome assembly GCF_029499605.1 of Hyla sarda. Classification (NCBI taxonomy): domain Eukaryota; kingdom Metazoa; phylum Chordata; class Amphibia; order Anura; family Hylidae; genus Hyla; species Hyla sarda. The sequence continues at coordinate 16,567,149 of NC_079189.1, forward strand.
CCGACCTCCTATCTCGCCTCCTATCTCGACCTCCTATCTCGACCTCATATCCCGTCCTCATATCCCGTCCTCATATCAAGTCCTCATATCCTGTCCTCATATCCAGTCCTCATATCCCGTCCTCATATCCAGTCCTCATATCTCGTCCTCATATCCCGTCCTCATATCTCGACCTCCTATCTCGACCTCCTATCAGAAGCCCCCTCCTTATCATCACATGCAGAACAGGAATTCTCAGCTTAGCTTTAAAGAGGTACTTCACTGGCCAACATTCAGAACATTTAGTACTGAATGATGTGTGCGCGCTGCGGGGGTTGGCCACACCCCCTCATGATGTCATGCCATGCCCCCTCAATGCAAGTCTATGGGAGGGGCGTGATGGCCGTAACCCCGCTCACATAGACTTGCATTGAGGGGGCAGGATGTGATGTCACGAGGGGTGTGTGGTCAACCCCCGCAGCACGCACACATCGTTCGGAATGCTGGCAAGTGGAGTACCCCTTTAAGACCTAGTGGCCAGAATGAAAATTACAAGATTTCAGGATTGGTTTTATAATATAGATAGTAAAATGGAAAAGTAGGGAAAAATACTGAAAAAACTTTAGATACTTCTAAACATTATCCTAACATAAAAACTTGTTTTAAACAATGGGCCAGTAAGGTCTCTTTTTTAAGTTTCAATCTCTCCCTTTAACAGAGAAATTTTATGTAATTTTTTCTGGGACAAGAAGAGACCGAAATAAGGACAATTCTGTTTATGGTGTTCACCATGCAAGATTACTAATTATGGAACTTTTTGGTGATTACATTATTTATTTATTTATTTATTCATTCATTCATTCTATTTTATTTATTTATTTTCAAAATGGCAAAGGGGGAGGGGAAATTTTTATTTTTTGCTAACAGGTATTATAACAAAAATTTTAATTGCCCCTCCTATAGACATAAATGGAGGGGGCGTGGCCGTGAAGGCACGATAACAGCCTCTGGCTCTGAGCGTTCTAAGCAAAATGTTTAGAACGGCGGAGCACTCGAGAACCCCTTTAAGAAGAAAAGAACATGTTATCCATGATGCGATTGCCCCAGTCAGGGTGGTGCAGTGAGCAAAAAGTCAACTTCTATTGGGATGGGAGAGGGGATGTAAATAGGCACTGACATTCCAACAAAGTTGACACAGCTGTCACTAGTAATGTAAACACATAGATAAGGGGATCCCCAGAGCCCCAGCAATCTACCAGCATGCCTGTGTGCAGAGAGAAGGAATGATGTCACCGCCATCTCATTCCCTGCCCGTAGAGCACAGACTTGGTCTGTAACATAGACAATGAGCTGTCGACAGGGGAAGGTGAAAAAGCCCATATCTTTGAAAGAATGCAAGAAAGGTAATTATTACTATGTACAAAAATGTGTATTTTGACATGAACTACAAGGCTAAATAAGATTTTTCAGGATCTGCTATATGCTCCAGAGGAAGTTGTGTAGTCCTTTCCAGTCTGACCACATTGCTATCTGCTGCTACCTCTGTCCTTGTCAGGAACTGTCCAGAGCAGGATGGGTTTGCTATGGGGATTTGCTTCAACTCAACAGAAGTGGCAGCAGAGAGCACTGTGATCAGACTGGAAAGAACTACACAACTTCCTCTGGAGCATACAGCAGCTGTTAGATACTAGAAAGATTAAGATTTTTAAATAGAAGTAATTTACAATTTTCTGGCACCAGTTGATTTGAAAACATTTGTTTCCCAAAAGATTTATACCTTTACGTTCAATCTACCAGATCTGGGAGAACTGAAAATTAGAGATGGAGACTGCAGAGCACTGCTGAAAAATGCCATATATTCATGTTATACAATGGGCAGAAATAGTGCTGCTCCTCGGGTACAGGGACGCTCATGCTGAAAAGTCACCGGAAAAGATGGTTACTTCTAATGATATTGGATATGGGACGTGGTTAAAAAAAAAAAGGGAATTATCACTATTCAGTACTGTTGTGAGATCAATAGTTCTTTTGAATCATAAAAAAGTCAATGGAAAAAATGGTGTACTTATGCTCTATGCCATGTTGGCATCACCAACCTCCTCAGAACTCTTTTTAGAATATCATCCTGTCTGTTATTGTTACTAGAGTCTAATGCTCTGTCTACAATGGAGTTTAATGCTTATCTTTGTATCAGCCATAAGATTGCTGCTCTATGGTCTCTGCTATGAACCGTAGAATTGCTGCTGTGAAGAAATCAGAATAAATACAGGAGAAGGATCAATTCTACATAAGTATTCATACCCTGTACTCAGGACTTGAAGCCCCTTTAGTAGTGATTACAGCCTTCAATCTTCTTGGGGATGAGGGCCTGGTTTCCTCCAGACATGATGCTGCCCCCACCATAATTTTTTGTAGGGATGGTATTGGGCCGATGGTGGGCAGTACCTGGTTTCCTCCAGACATGATTCTGCCCCCACCATGATCACTGTAGGGATGGTATTTGGCAGGTGATGGGCAGTACCTGGTTTCCTCCACACATGATGCTATCCCAACTATACTTCACTGTAGGGATGGTATTGGGCAGGTGATGGGCAGTGTCTGGTTTCCTCCAGGCATGATGCTGCCCCCACCATACTTCACTGTAGGGATGGTATTGGGCAGGTGATGAGCAGTGCCTGGTTTCGTCCAGACATGATGCTGCCCCCACCATAATTTATTGTAGGGATGGTATTGGGCAGGTGGTGGGCAGTACCTGGTTTCCTCTAGACATGATGCTTCCCCCACCATGATCACTGTAGGGATGGTATTGGGCAGGTGATGGGCAGTGCCTGGTTTCCTCCAGACATGATGCTGCCCCCACAATACTTCACTGTAGGGATGGTATTGTGCAGGTGATGGGCAGTGCCTGGTTTCCTCCAGACATGATGCTGCCCCCACCATGATCACTGTAGGGATGATATTGGGCAGGTGAGGGGCAGTGCCTGGTTTCCCCCAGACATGATGCTGCCCCCGCCATGATCACTGTAGGGATGGTATTGGGCAGGTGATGGGCAGTGCCTGGTTTCCTCCAGACATGATGCTGTCCCCACCATGATCACTGTAGGGATGGTATTGGGCAGGTGATGGGCAGTGCCTGGTTTCCTCCACACATGATGCTGCCCCCACCATGATCACTGTAGGGATGGTATTGGGCAGGTGATGGGCAGTGCCAGGTTTCCTCCAGACATGATGCTGCCCCCACAATACTTCACTGTAGGGATGTTATTGTGCAGGTGATGGCCAGTGCCTGGTGTCCTCCAGACACGATGCTGCCCACCATGCTTCACTGTAGGGATGGTATTGGACAGGTGATGGGCAGTGCCTGGTTTCCTCCAGATATGATGCTGCCCCCACCATACTTCACTGTAGGGATGGTATTGAGCAGGTCATGGGCAGTGCCTGGTTTCCTCCAGACATGATGCTGCTCCAACATACTTCACTGTAGAGATGATATTGGGCAAGTGATGGGTAGTACCTGGTTTCCTCCAGACATAATGCTGCCCCCACCATACTTCACTGTAGGGATGGTATTGGGCAGGTGATGGGCAGTGCCTGGTTTCCTCCAGACATGATGCTGCCCCCACCATGATCACTGTAGGGATGGTATTGGGCAGGTGATGGGCAGTGCCTGGTTTCCTCCAGACATGATGCTGCCCACACCATGATCACTGTAAGAATGGTTTTGGGGAGGAAATTGAGTGCAGATCGATGGGGAAAAACTTAGTAGCTCCACGTCTGATATCATTATTGCAGTGATCACTTCATTGTGAGGTCAAGTCTGGAGTAGAACTAAGATACTATTTGTGAAGGTCAGAAAGAGCTGTGGCCATTTGAGATCTGGTGGAAACCACTTTGTATGAATAGAGCATTAAAATAACAGTATCCTATCAGTTTTACGTTGTTAATGTTTTTATTGTTCTTATACAGCATGTTACTATGGAGAAAACAGTGATTGGACCTGAGAAACATAAATGGTAGCTACATTGGTTGTCATCCCAAAAAAAAAAAAAAAAAGGAACTAAATATAACAAATAAAAGATTTTAATCCAATCTTCACACCTTACGCACCATAATATTTTATCTAAGTTGAAAGATGTAATTGTGAAATATGGAATGTACTCACCTGATCCTTTATAAGCAAATCCCAAATCCTCACATTCATAGGTTGGCATCACAAATATATTCCATTGACTAAGGACCCAAATCATGCCAAAGAGGAGCAGCAATTTATCTCCTAATCCCTCTTCTGAGTATCACCCTGTGTTTGCTATAATCTCCTTTAAACCACCAGAGACAGCGTGGACGCTCTCTCCGACATGTGCTCACCTACTTTGAGGAATCTTAAAATCCCTGTGATGAAATTACAACAAAAACTGTTCAACAATGAGGGATCCGAATTGGACAATGGTGGTTAATTCGGTAAATAAAGATAATAGAAGATGTCATATCTTATCTTAATAGGGCTTCTTTATTTATCCAACAATGACGGCATCTCTAGACAGAAAACAAGCCTAAAATCCTCCGTCATTATCAACAATCCCATAAAGAAAATATCTATTTCCAGATGGGATCAACACTGGTGTAAGAAGAAGATCATTGCCTATAGAGCAGTAATTTCTATGATGTCACTTCAGATCTCAGATCATTCATGTAGTGCTTGTTCTGTTTGGATATTGTGAAAACATTAAATAATGCTTGTACTGTGGTATATGCAGGAGCATAAATGGGAACTATGGAACCCAACCCTAAAGGTGCCTATAAACCAGTTGAACCCAGTGATTTCGGGGGGATCGGCTATTTAATGTTATTTGGGGTACCTAAGGGTCAGGTGGGGCAGGGGTATTGGATATGTGCAGCCCTGAACTCATTCACAGCCACTATCCCTGCCTAAATGAGTACATGCTCTAAGGGACGGTTCCTCAACTGGACTGCAGTCCCTGTTCTCAGTAAGTGTAGGGGCTTACAAGGTCCAAAACAATACCAACACTGTACGACAGATGAAACAAGTATGGCTGATGAGACTGAAATCCAGATAGACTATGAGGGCGAAAAAACTAACAGGACACAGAACAAGCGGTTCTACGGAAGACGTCAACAATCTGAAATCACAAGCGCCATTCAACTCTATGTCGAAAAATATATATTTCAGTTTTATACATGTTAATATGTCTAGAGCTGCTTTCAGGGAACCAGATGAAAAGATGAGTAATCCCCGGAATCACACAAATTATATAATAAAAAATTCCCTTGGCAGATTCTCAACCTAAATTGTATGTTTCTTAAAATGAATGGCTTAGAAACCAAAGGTGAAACAGAGGTGGACTGTCTTTTCTGTCTCCAACCTTTAAGACTAAGAGATTCTACTAAGGAATGGACATGGTTGTTGACAATTATGATGATTCCAAGTTTGTAAAATGTATCTTTAAAAGATTATATGTAGAGATGGTTCGATTCATAACCCACAGAGGAATGGATTTTGGAAATCACATCTATTGGACCCATCATATCTGACCATTACTTGACCCTATTGAATGATATTAGCATGCCTAATGATCAGATGCACTTATTTTAATCGAACATGACCAAGTTTTAAGCCCTACTTATCATCTACGCTATGTTAACATTCTGGAGAAACCCCCAAAAAACATGAATAAAACTTTGGTTAGGCTGGGTAGGAGGGAGTTGCGTATGCGGTCCCGTATGTAATTCATTTCAATGAGCCAACCGGAGTGACCCGGTCAGCTCATTTTTCCCCGTATGCGGTTTTCTACCGCACCTAAAACCGTAGTCAACCACCGTTTTAGGTTCGGTAGAAAACCGCATATGGGGAATAAATGAGCCGACCTGTTCACTCAGGTCGGCTCATTGAAATGAATTACATACGGGACTGCATACGCAGGGATACGGGAGCACAAGTTTTTAGCCGTATGCGCTCCCCTGCCGTATGCGCTCCCGTATGGGGAAAATTGGGATGTGAACCCAGCCTTATGGAGAGGCAACATCTACTTCCTGGCCAACTTTGATATAGACAATGATGATGCAGTGCTAGGTCCCAGTTTACCTCTTTGGCAGCTATCAGTACACACTATGCCGTCCATCTACTTAACAATGCATTTATTTTGGGGGTATGTAATCCTCTCCCCTACCAAGTTCTCTTGTTCCTTCCTGACTGGGCAATTCATCAGTACTACAAGTCTTAGAATTCAGTGCTTTCCCACCACTCTCTATTACAACCCTCCCACCCTACCTACTATTCCCTTCCCATAACACTCCTGCCAGTTCTCTGCCTAGAACTGTTTCAGAACATTCTGGTGCACAACATTTCAGCCTATTGCTCTGCAGTCATCTAATTGTCAGCACCTGTTGTATTCATTCCCTGTCTGCTCCTCTGCCTGTGGCACTGCTCAGCACAAGGCAACATGCTGTACCCCCACCTTATTCTTCCCTTAATGACCTAATAAAGATGCAAATGTACTGTATATGTGTACATGATGGGAGGATGGTGATGTAGCTGTAGTGGCTGGTTAGAGGTGAAGATATCTCTCTGGGAGAGGGGCATGAGCTTAGAGACAAGATCCAGGCATCACTTCTAAGACAGCAGGATGATTTGTCTTTTTGGGAGAGAGGGAATGGCTGAAGTGCTGCCAAGAAATCACCACACTGCCAGGTACAAACTGAGATAGCAGCAAAGGTACCAAATCAATAAGCAGAGAATAAATGTGTAACAAGTCGAGGTCAGAATACACAAAATAGAACAAGCTAGGAGCGGTATTAGAGCTAGTGCAGTAGATTTTAACACCTGCAAGGACTGAACAGACTTGCTGGGTTTAAATCCACCTGTGAAGGGTGTTAAGGCTGAGACCAGATGGGATTGGCTCAGGTATCATCACAGCAAAGCATGATGCTTTAGCCAAATACCAGAAAACGTATCCCTTCTGTCAGAACCAGGTGGAATCATGGCACTTGTGTCCAAACATACTGCACAGTCACCAACTGATTGTTCATGACTTTCTCAATCTCCACAGTGATCTCTGCACAGGTTACAGAGCATGCCCACAACATTCTCCCATATATCAAAGAGCATGCTTGGCACACCCTTGACACACACACAAAAAAAGAATGAGTCATTTCCATAGTACAGGTTTCTATAGTCCATGTAGCTGCTGTAAAGCATATCTCCAAATGCTGTTAACAGCAGCTCAGATAAGATGGACACCCCATAAGCTGCTCTTAACAGCATTCAGGGAAAAATGTGATACAAGCTTTCTAAGCACATCTGTCAATTGAGTAAAATAATAAAGCTATACTTCCATAGGCCTAGTAGCCAAAATGGCACTACAAATTAGTAGTGTTTGGATATTAGGATGAATATAGCGGATAAATAGTTATGTTATCCTGAGGAGACCGCTCTCTCTGGTGACTTATGGGCTACAGGGAATGTATGTATATAGGTCTGTAGCTGTAAGATTCTACTGTTAGATCAATTAGCACATTCTAGAGACAGTACTGCTTAAAAACCATTGCTTCCCCTTTTTAGGTGAAATTCTAACTTGATATTTTGAACAAGATCATTTTTCCATCAATATATTTTGTGATGTTGTAATAGGTCTCATAGTCCAAGTATTATTTCCTATATTCGGCTTCACTTTTGGAAATAATGACAATTCCTCCTGGTTTATTAAGAGATTTACTGCCGTCTCTGAAGGTTCAGAAGGTCATCGTCCTACCAGCAGACACTTGCATCAGATTTTAGGCACAACGAAACTTCCATTAGGGAATCTGGCTGTGACTCGTTGCTTGTACACGGTTAAGAAATTTTCCACGAAATCCAAATGCACGGGTAACACCCAAGTCTTCACTGTAAAAAAAGAAATCTCCAGCTGTGGAGTAATATGGTCTTTCCTGGTTCCAGACGAGAAAATCCTAATTAGGACACATGACACAGGAAAGTTTGAGTTTTTACGAAGAAATTCTTTCGTAACCTATAATTAAGTGAAATTGCACGGTAGGTCTCTTGTAAAAAGATATTTTGCACTCAAATGTTGTGTTAAACCCTTTCTGGCATGGCCGTGACCTGCTTCTGATGAGCTTTGACCATCGGGGCAAATTCATGAGATATGAATAAAAGCTGCTTTGTTCATATTGCAAATATTTTCAAGGATTGCATCATGTTACTACAGAAAAAAATAAATGTACTGTGCATCTCCGGTGATGATACGTAGACGACGTACTAAATCTGGAACACTCAAAAAAATATTAAAGACTTGTGAGTTACAGATCTGTAAAATTAGGTCCCATAAGTATTCTGACACATCTAAACATGAAGGTCCTTAAACATAGTAAAGGATTTTGGGCAAGTTTATACATATTACAAAGCACAACAAACCAAAAGCAATAGTTTAGACTTAAAGAAAAATCAACATTTAAAGATCTGTTGCCCTATTATAGCAGATATGTAGGTACTTGGTAATAGGCTTTGTACAATAGTGTGGGTGAAATGTACAAAGCCCACCAGAGGGTATACCAGAGTGTATATACCAGAGTACATATACCAGAATGCTGCCTTGACACCATATTTATGTTTGTAGGAGAGGTCAACATGGTCCAAGTAGGGGGAGATTCATCATCAATGATGTTTTGGTAGCTGGTTTTCCTAAAAAGGTGCACGCCTCTTAGTAAATCCAGAGGCTCTGTGGCTGCCGTTGCACTCTGCATGGAAATGTACACCATTGTATATTTCTGCAACTTTAGGTTTTGCAAGTTGGCACACAATGAATTTACTTTAAAACAAGATCTATCTCATACTCAGAGATTCACTCTTGACTCATTTCAACAAATAACCTGTGAGGCGCTATCGTTGGTGACTATGGTCCCAGCTGCCCTGAGATCATTGACAAAATCCTGCCGTGTAGTTCGGGTTTGATTCCTCACCGTTCTCATGATCAATGAACCCACACAAGGTGGGATCTTACATGGTTCTGCGACTGAGGGAGATTGATGGTTGTTTTGATGGTTTCTTCCATTTGTGAATAATGGCGCCAACTGTTGTAAACTTCTCCCTAAGCTGCTTGGAAATGGTCTTGTAGCCCATTCCAGCCTTGTGTAGGTCTACAATCTTTTCCCTGACACCCTTGGACAGCTCTTTGGTCTTGGCCATGGTGGAGAGTTTGGAATCTGATGATGGCTTCTTTGGACAGGTCTCTATTATACTGGTAATAAACTGAGATTAGGAGTGTTCCCTTTAAGAGAGTTCTCCTAGTCTCAGCTCATTACCTGTATAAAAGACATCTGGGAGCCAGAAATCTTACTGATTGATAGGGGATCAAATACCTAAAGGGGTACTCTGCCACTAGACATCTTATCCCCTACCCAAAGGATAGGGGATAAGTTGTCTGATTGCAGGGGTCCTGCCAATGGGACCCTCGTGATCTCCGCACAGCATCTGGTGTTCTGAGCGAATGCTCTGTTCCGGCGGCAGTGGTCGTGATGCCATCACGCCCCCTGCAATAGACATGCATGGAGGTGGCATGGCATGTCACGACCATTGCTGCCAGAACCAATAGTTCATTCAGAACGCCATGTGCTGTGCAGAGATCGCGGGGGTCCCAGCGATCAGACATCTTATCCCCTATCCTTCGGCACGGCGGTGTACCCCTTAAAATGAAAATCAAATTATCACTTATCTGAACTGGTTTTTCCAGGATTTTTCTTGTTATTCTGCGTCTCACTGTTCAAATAAACCGACCATTAAAATTATAGACGGATAATTTCTTTGCCAGTGGCAGGGGCACACTGAATCAGCAGGGGATGAAATATTTTTTTCCTTCACTGTACTATTTATCCCCCTTGGCTTCCTTCACTGTACTATTTATCCATCTTGGCTATAGCTTGCCATTTTTTATTTATTTTTTATAGTTCTTCGACAATGTTTCGTTTTTTTCTGTGAGCTTTTGCTATTCCCTTAAGGCCGCAGTAGATATTTATTCCCATGGTTTATCACTGAATTATCCTGGCAGATGTGTTTTCATCATCTCACCAACAAGAATAATGGTAGGATGTGTACTAACTGGATCAGACCTGGCACCACCCTCGAAATTTTCGACATCAACAAGCCTTCAAGAGTATTTTTGTTAAATTATGTAGGTTCAAAAAGTCAGCGACTCTGCAGAAGGTGGAGAAACTGCTTTCCTGACATCTCCGACTAACTCTGGCACTGATTGTTATGCGGCGTTTAGGTATGTTACGAAATTTTTTAAGAAAACCCCAAAACGTGCAGCGCCAAATGAGCCTCCGGCTATGACACAACGCACCAGCTGCCGACCGTTCCTGGTGAAAGTGAGGAAGGTTGAACTTTCGACACATCATCCCTCTTGGAAGTAAACATGTTATACGAACAAGGTATTTTGCAACTAAGTTGGTGCCTGTATTTATTTATTTTTTCACAATTAAAGATGAAGCAATAGGATGGAGGCAATTATTTATTTCCAATTATAATGTATTATGCATGTCAGACAAGACCAGCGGTGTTCCAAGGTCTGGAATTATGCCTGGCTACTATCATTAGTGTTTTAAGCAAGAATTAATCAGATTTTTATCCTTGAGCAACTTACATAGTCTTTCATCATGTTGGTTATGAAATGTGTTTTTTTTCAATCTCATGGCCCAACAGATATGGCGGCTTCTTATAAGATAAAAACTAAGTTGGCTTTACGCCGGGGTCACGGCTGAATGCTACATGCAGACTATTCATATCCAATTCATTATATAGATTTAGAATTTTTTAAACAATGTTCCATAGACTTAGCGCAAGAAGGTGATGGTGGTCTTAGTCAAGGAGGTGATGGGTCTATGGGAATATAGAGACTATGAGGGGAATTTATCATTGTATATAGAGCTTTTTTGTGTATCTTTTAAAGGGTACCTCTCATCAAAAAAAACTTTTGATATATTATAGATTAATGTATGCAGAATAACTTTACAATTGCATGTTATTAAAAAATATGCTTCTTTCTATTTAATTTTCCACTTTGAAGAAATGACCACTAGGGGTCTCCCTACCAGTCTTGGCAGCAAGCATTTCAGACTCATGCTGGAGTCCTAAACACTACGAGCTGCCAGTCTGCTTTGTTCACAAAGAAGAACACTCAGAGCTGCCAACCTGCTTTGTTCACAGCCTGTTTGGCTGTGAACAAAGCAGGCTGGCAGCTCTGAGTGTTTAGGACTCCAGCATGAGTCAGAAATGCTTGCTGACAGGTCTGATCGGGAAAAATACAATAGAAAGAAGCATATTTTTCATTAACATGCTATTGGAAAGTTATTCAACATTCATTAATATAAAATATATCAAAAGTTTATTTGAAAAGAGGTACCCTTTAATGCAAACATTTGCCCAAGAGTTTTTTTTGCATTTTTTTGGGCACAAAATCTGATAGAATTCTTCATAGCCATGTCTACGTTTAAGTTTACCATAGATCACGTTCCTCTTTAGAATTGAATTTATTAACTGCATTTTTATTAACAAAAAACAATGTGCAAAAGCCCTTTTCTTGCGCAAATATACACCACCTCGGAGGACACCTATCAAAGTGTCAGAAAGCATCTGAGAATGTGAAACTTGTGTTCCCCTTTGTATTTTTGAAAGATTTTTTTCTCATGATATACAACACAATAAGAAGCGTAGCTGGCATTATAGAGGTCCCATTTTCAAAAAAGTACTAAACTGAACATGCAAAATCACTACAACTCATGCACACTGGCGTACACACACACCCAAAACACGTTTGCAGTCCGATAACAGTAGCCCTGACAAAAACACGCATGCCCTACCCCACACACAATGGTTATAATTAGGGATGAGCGAATCGAATCTGACAAATCCGAATTCATTACGAATTTCAGGAAAAATTTGATTCGCAATGAATCAAAAAAATTTGGTTTGGTCTGAATTTATTTGCGGTGAATCTGTATTAAAAACAGCTATTTCTGGCCTACAGAGAGCCTCAATAGGGGTGTAGAACACTTTGCTTTGTTCTAACACGCATGGGGAGTGTGCTGTGTTCGTGAAATAATACTGTTATTCAGTATGACATGCAGATTACAGGCATTGCTATTAGAATCACTGCCGCAGAGCATCTGGATGTGGCAGATTTTTTATGTAATTTTTATTTAATTTAATTTGAATTTAATTTATTATTATGTTTTTAATTACCCATTCTGGTGAGCATCAAGCTGGCGGTCCGCCGCGAGACGAGCTACAACTTGTTCCAGCCCCTGCCTCTCAGTGTTCCACCCAATCATCTTGACAGGAGGAAACAAAATGTTGCAGGTAGTCACCAAGGATCTGGTTCACTCTCTCCACTTGTCCATTGGACTGTGGGTGGTAGGAGGACGAGAAATTTTATTTGATTGATTGCAGAGAGCTCTCCAAAATTTAGACACAAATTGAACACCTCTATCCGAGACGATATGCGTGGGAAGCCCGCGAAGACGAAAGATCTGCAAAAAAAATTGCTTCGCCAACTGTGGCGCAGAAGGAAGGCCTGGAAGCGGAGTAAAGTGAGCCATTTTGGAAAAACGATCAACGACCACCCAGATGACCGTGTTGCCATGGGATACAGGAAGATCAGTGATGAAGTCCATGGCTTTGTGGGACCAAGGCTGTTCAGGCACCGGCAGCAGATGGAGAAGACCTGAAGGTTTCTGACGAGGGGTCTTGTCCCCTTGAAAAGGGAGGGACTGCAATACCAGCAACTTGGACAGTAGCCCATTCAGCTTCTGTGCCATTGGATAAGTGGGCACATAAATCTAGAAGTGGCTGCAGTGAAAAAGCTCATACTTGTATCTTAAAATCGATCTGGCGATCCTCTGCCAGGCAAGATACCATCTGTTCAAGCCCCTGCCTCTCAGCGCCCCCCTGACTGTGAAAGTGCAATTGTTTCATTTAATCAGTTATGGTTTATTGTTATTGCTCCAAGCTGTTTTATTGGAATCTTGTGATAATTTCACAAGTAATATGACGGTGACAACATAGGGCCTCAGTCTTGAAAAGATTACATCCATTTTTAAAAATTTAAATTTAAGATTTATTTTAGATTCCCAAGTTTAATGTCCCGGTGTTTACTTTTAACTAATACTGTATGAAAACAAAAACCCAATCTAACAAGGAGTCACATGGCGGCACAATGACAGAGCCTAGAGCCTGTCAACATGAGGAGACCATAATCTGGCAGAATGACACAGCCTGGAATGGGCGGCAGCAAGAGGAGACCATATAGTGGCTGAATGACACCATAGGGCCTCACAATCCCTAAGATTTAAAGATGAATTTTAAAATTTAAATTGAAGATTTATGGTAGCTAGCGCTACCATAAAAATTTGTAGGTAATGTGCCAGGCCCAGCAGCAACAGTAAACCATATATTGGCTGAATGACACAGCCTGCAGCTTGCGGCAGCATGAGGAGACCATACGGTCTCACAATCCCTAAGATTTAAAGATGAATTTTAGCGACTGTAGACTCGCTGCTGATGGAGCTGGTACTGCTCCGGCCACCCCTCCCCAGCTGCAATGGCAGTGGAAAGTGAACGCAGAGGGGCCCCCGAGTCAGACCCGCGAGAGGATGGACGATGGCACAGATAGGCATCGGCCAACTGACTACGTAGGGTTTCTCTGTAGTAGGTCAGTTTGTCCTCCCTCTCAGTGGGTGTAAAAAAGGCCCCCATTTTGTGGTGGTAGCAAGGGTCCAATAAGGTGGAGAGCCAGAAATCATCCCGCTGCCGAATGGTGACAATTCGGCGGTCACTACGCAAGCAACTGAGCATGCATCGTGCTGTTTGTGCAAGTGACTCAGAGGGACTAGCTGCCTCCATCTCCACTGCATACTGCCACGGTGTGTCTGGGTCCTCTGTCTCACCTTCCTCATAACCCTCCAGCTCCTCTGGCTGCTCCTGCTCCTCCTCTCCTGTCAGATGACTAGAAAAACCACCCATTTCGTGAAACCTAAACTGTGCTCCACTGTCCCCCTCCCCGTCCTCTTCCAGTTCAGCCCCCCCCACAGGGCTCATGTGGCCTTGAGATGTAGGCGCCACATCTCCAGTGCCCAACACGTGTTGTAGGAAATGAAGTAGTGAAATGATATCGTTCATCCCATAATCCTGGTGACTGACTAATAACGTGGCTTCCTCAAAGGGCCTGAGAAAACAGCAGGTGTCACGTATGAGCTGCAACATTGAAGTTACACAGGGGAGTCCCCCTAACCACTTGGATCATCAAGAAATTGGTGTTGGCTTTTCTCTGTTCGTATAGTCGGTGAATCGACTGCTGTAAAAATGCTTTTCTGTGCAACACACATGCTCTCTGTTTCTCTCTCTGTGCAATAAAATGCTGAAGTGACTGGCCGCAAGATGGCTGCCGATTATATAGGGGTGGCTGTCTGCTGATAGACTGCATGCTGCATGTGATTCAGGGTCATCCCGCCTACCTGTCTTACCACCTTCCCAGAGTTCCTTGCCCCATGTCCTGACATGTGGAGCCACCATCTTAGATGCCCTGGAGCCTTGACGGCACTAAATGGAATTTAATGAAGCAATTTGTGCGATCGAATTGCGGCGATATTCGGATTCGAAGTGAAGTGAATTTTTCCTGAAATTCCTAACTAATTTGGATTCCTCAGATTCAATTCGCTCATCCCTATATATAATGTGAGGGGTGGACTCACTTATGGGAGATACTGTATATAATGTGAGGGGTGGAGTCACTTATGGGATATACTGTATATATAATGTGAGGGGTGGACTCACTTATGGGAGATACTGTATATAATGTGAGGGGTGGAGTCACTTATGGGAGATACTGTATATATAATGTGAGGGGTGGAGTCACTTATGGGAGATACTATATATAATGTGAGGGATGGACTCACTTATGGGAGATACTGTATATAATGTGAGGGGTGGAGTCACTTATGGGAGATACTATATATAATGTGCAGGGTGGACTCACTTATGGGAGATACTGTATATAATGTGAGGAGTGGACTCACTTATGGGAGATACTGTATATATAATGTGAGGGGTGGACTCACTTATGGGAGATACTATATATAATGTGAGGGATGGACTCACTTATGGGAGATACTGTATATATAATGTGAGGGGTGGACTCACTTATGTGAGATACTGTATATATAATGTGAGGGGTGGACTCACTTATGGGAGATACTGTATATATAATGTGAGGGGTGGACTCACTTATGGGATATACTGTATATAATGTGAGGAGTGGACTCACTTATGGGAGATACTGTATATAATGTGAGGGTTGGACTCACTTATGGGAGATACTGTATATATAATGTGAGGGGTGGAGTCACTTATGGGAGATACTGTATATATAATGTGAGGGTTGGACTCACTTATGGGAGATACTGTATATAATGTGAGGGGTGGAGTCACTTATGGGATATACTGTATATATAATGTGAGGGGTGGACTCACTTATGGGATATATTGTATATAATGTGAGGGGTGGACTCACTTATGGGAGATACTGTATATATAATGTGAGGGGTGGAGTCACTTATGGGAGATACTGTATATAATGTGAGGGGTGGACTCACTTATGGGATATACTATATATATATATATATATATATATATATATATATATATATAATGTGAGGGGTGGAGTCACTTATGGGAGATACTGTATATAATGTGAGGGGTTGAGTCACTTATGGTATATACTGTATATAATGTGAGGGGTGGACTCACTTATGGGATATACTGTATATAATGTGAGGGGTGGACTCACTTATGGGATATACTGTATATAATGTGAGGGGTGGACTCACTTATGGGATATACTGTATATATATAATGTGAGGGGTGGACTCACTTATGGGATATACTGTATATAATGTGAGGGGTGGACTCACTTATGGGATATACTGTATATAATGTGAGGGGTGGACTCACTTATGGGAGATACTGTATATATAATGTGAGGGGTGGAGTCACTTATGGGATATACTGTATATATAACATGAGGGGTGGACTCACTTATGGGATATACTGTATATATCTAATGTGAGGGGTGGAGTCACTTATGGGATATACTGTATATATAATGTGAGGGGTGGAGTCACTTATGGGATATACTGTATATATAATGTGAGGGGTGGACTCACTTATGGGATATACTGTATATATAATGTGAGGGGTGGACTCACTTATGGGATATACTGTATATATAATGTGAGGGGTGGACTCACTTATGGCATATACTATATATAATGTGAGGGGTGGACTCACTTATGGGAGATACTGTATATATAATGTGAGGGGTGGACTCACTTATGGGATATACTGTATATATAATGTGAGGGGTGGAGTCACTTATGGGATATACTATATATAATGTGAGGGGTGGACTCACTTATGGGATATACTGTATATATAATGTGAGGGGTGGAGTCATTTATGGGATATACTGTATATATAATGTGAGGGGTGGAGTCACTTATGGCATATACTGTATATAATGTGAGGGGTGGAGTCACTTATGGGATATACTGTATATATAATGTGAGGGGAGGAGTCACTTATGGGATATACTGTATATATAATGTGAGGGGTGGACTCACTTATGGGATATACTGTATATAATGTGAGGGGTGGACTCACTTATGGGAGATACTATATATATAATGTGAGGGTGAAGTCACTTATGGGAGATACTGTATATAATGTGAGGGGTGGAGTCACTTATGGGAGATACTGTATATATAATGTGAGGGGTGGAGTCACTTATGGGATATACTGTATATAATGTGGGGGGTGGACTCTCTTATGGGATATACTGTATATATAATGTGAGGGGTGGAGTCACTTATGGGAGATACTGTATATATAATGTGGGGGGTGGAGTCACTTATGGGAGATACTGTATATATAATGTGAGGGGTGGAGTCACTTATGGAAGATACTGTATATATAATGTGAGGGGTGGACTCACTTATGGGATATACTGTATATATAATGTGAGGGGTGGACTCACTTATGGGATATACTGTATATATAATGTGAGGGGTGGACTCACTTATGGGATATACTGTATATATAATGTGAGGGGTGGAGTCACTTATGGGAGATACTGTATATATAATGTGAGGGGTGGACTCACTTATGGGATATACTGTGTATATAATGTGAGGGGTGGAGTCACTTATGGGATATACTGTATATATAATGTGAGGGGTGGAGTCTCTTATGGGATATACTGTATATATAACGTGAGGGGTGGACTCACTTATGGGATATACTGTATATATAATGTGAGGGGTGGAGTCACTTATGGGATATACTGTATATATAATGTGAGGGGTGGACTCACTTATGGGAGATACTGTATATATAATGTGAGGGGTGGACTCACTTATGGGATATACTGTTTATAATGTGAGGGGTGGAGTCACTTATGGGAGATACTGTATATAATGTGAGGGGTGGACTCACTTATGGGATATACTGTATATAATGTGAGGGGTGGACTCACTTATGGGAGATACTGTATATATAATGTGAGGGGTGAAGTCACTTATGGGAGATACTGTATATAATGTGAGGGGTGGAGTCACTTATGGGAGATACTGTATATATAATGTGAGGGGTGGAGTCACTTATGGGATATACTGTATATAATGTGAGGGGTGGACTCACTTATGGGAGATACTGTATATATAATGTGAGGGGTGGACTCACTTATGGGATATACTGTATATATAATGTGAGGGGTGGAGTCACTTATGGGATATACTGTATATATAATGTGAGGGGTGGAGTCACTTATGGGAGATACTGTATATATAATGTGAGGGGTGGAGTCACTTATGGGAGATACTGTATATATAATGTGAGGGGTGGACTCACTTATGTGAGGTACAGTATATAATGTGAGGGGTGGACTCACTTATGGGAGATACTGTATATATAATGTGAGGGGTGGAGTCACTTATGGGAGATACTGTATATATAATGTGAGGGGTGGAGTCACTTATGGGATATACTGTATATATAATGTGAGGGGTGGAGTCACTTATGGCATATACTGTATATAATGTGAGGAGTGGACTCTCTTATGGGATATACTGTATATATAATGTGAGGAGTGGACTCTCTTATGGGATATACTGTATATATAATGTGAGGGGTGGAGTCACTTATGGGAGATACTGTATATATAATGTGGGGGGTGGAGTCACTTATGGGATATACTGTATATATAATGTGAGGGGTGGACTCACTTATGGGATATACTGTATATATAATGTGAGGGGTGGACTCACTTATGGGAGATACTGTATATATAATGTAAGGGGTGGACTCACTTATGGGATATACTGTATATATAATGTGAGGGGTGGACTCACTTATGGGATATACTGTATATATAATGTGAGGGGTGGACTCACTTATGGGATATACTGTATATATAATGTGAGGGGTGGACTCACTTATGGGATATACTGTATATATAATGTGAGGGGTGGAGTCACTTATGGGAGATACTGTATATATAATGTGAGGGGTGGAGTCACTTATGGGAGATACTGTATATATAATGTGAGGGGTGGAGTCACTTATGGGATATACTGTATATATAATGTGAGGGGTGGACTCACTTATGGGATATACTGTATATATAATGTGAGGGGTGGACTCACTTATGGGATATACTGTATATATAATGTGAGGGGTGGAGTCACTTATGGGAGATACTGTATATATAATGTGAGGGGTGGACTCACTTATGGGATATACTGTGTATATAATGTGAGGGGTGGAGTCACTTATGGGATATACTGTATATATAATGTGAGGGGTGGAGTCACTTATGGGATATACTGTATATATAATGTGAGGGGTGGAGTCACTTATGGGATATACTGTATATAATGTGAGGGGTGGACTCACTTATGGGAGATACTGTATATATAATGTGAGGGGTGGACTCACTTATGGGATATATTGTATATATAATGTGAGGGGTGGAGTCACTTATGGGATATACTGTATATATAATGTGAGGGGTGGAGTCACTTATGAGATATACTGTATATAATGTGAGGGGTGGACTCACTTATGGGAGATACTGTATATATAATGTGAGGGGTGGACTCACTTATGGGATATACTGTGTATAATGTGAGGGGTGGAGTCACTTATGGTATATACTGTATATATAATGTGAGGGGTGGAGTCACTTATGGGATATACTGTATATATAATGTGAGGGGTGGAGTCACTTATGGGATATACTGTATATAATGTGAGGGGTGGACTCACTTATGGGAGATACTGTATATATAATGTGAGGGGTGGACTCACTTATGGGATATATTGTATATATAATGTGAGGGGTGGAGTCACTTATGGGATATACTGTATATATAATGTGAGGGGTGGAGTCACTTATGAGATATACTGTATATAATGTGAGGGGTGGACTCACTTATGGGAGATACTGTATATATAATGTGAGGGGTGGACTCACTTATGGGATATACTGTGTATAATGTGAGGGGTGGAGTCACTTATGGTATATACTGTATATATAATGTGAGGGGTGGAGTCACTTATGGGATATACTGTATATAATGTGAGGGGTGGACTCACTTATGGGAGATACTGTATATAAAATGTGAGGGGTGGACTCACTTATGGGATATACTGTATATATAATGTGAGGGGTGGAGTCACTTATGGGATATACTGTATATATAATGTGAGGGGTGGACTCACTTATGGGAGATACTGTATATATAATGTGAGGGGTGGACTCACTTATGGGATATACTGTATATAATGTGAGGGGTGGACTCACTTATGGTATATACTGTATATATAATGTGAGGGGTGGACTCACTTATGGGATATACTGTATATATAATGTGAGGGTGGAGTCACTTATGGGATATACTGTATATATAATGTGAGGGGTGGACTCACTTATGGGATATACTGTATATATAATGTGAGGGGTGGAGTCACTTATGGGATATACTGTATATATAATGTGAGGGGTGGAGTCACTTATGGGATATACTGTATATATAATGTGAGGGGTGGACTCACTTATGGGATATACTGTATATAATGTGAGGGGTGGAGTCACTTATGGGAGATACTGTATATATAATGTGAGGGGTGGACTCACTTATGGGATATACTGTATATATAATGTGAGGGGTGGAGTCACGTTCCCAGAAAGATTATCAGAATTAGGGTTATTTAGTTTAGAAAAATGAATGCTTAGGGGCGACCTAATAACTATGTATAAATATATCAGGGGGCAGTACAGAGATCTCTCCCAGGATCTATTTATACCCAGGACTGTATATATAACAAGGGGGCATCCTCTACGTCTAGAGGAAAGAAGGTTTTTACATCAGCACAGACGAGGGTTCTTTACTGTAAGAGCAGTGAGACTGTGGAATCCTCTGCCTGAGGAGGTGGCCATGGTGAACTCTGTAAAAGAGTTCAAAACAGGTCTAGATGTATTCTTGGAGAATAACAACATTGCTGATTATGTATATTAGACTTATAGGAACAGAACGTTGATCCAGGGATTTATTCTGATGCCATATTTGGAGTCGGGAAGGAAATTTTACCTCTAGTATGAGGTTTTTTTTTGCCTTCCTCTGGATCAACTCAGTAGGGACTCATTAGGGAAATAGGTTGATGGACTCTGGTCTTTTTTCAACCTCATGAACTATGTTGCTATGTTATTATCATCTGAGAAGACCAGGTGATGTCAATCTCAAAGGTTTTAAATGCCCAGACTCATCTGACCTTGCCCCAACAATCAGCAACATGGGTTCTTCTAAGCAGTTGTCTAGAAATCTGAAACTGAAAATAGTTGACGCTCACAAAGCTGGAGAAGGCTATAAGAAGATAGCAAAACGTTTTCAGATGTCAATTATCCTCTGTTCGGAATGTAATTAAGAAATGGCAGTCATCAGGAACAGTGGAAGTTAAACAAGATCTGGAAGACTAAGAAAAATATCAGACAGAACAGCTCGCAGGATTGTGAGAAAAACAATTCAAAACCCATGTTTGGCTGCACAATCCCTCCAGAAAGATCTGGCAGACACTGGAGTTGTGGTACACTATTCCACTATAAAGAGATACTTGTACAAATATGGTCTTCATGGAAGAGTCATCAGAAGAAAACCTCTTCTACGTCCTCACCACAAAAATCAACGTTTGAACTTTGCAAATTAAGATATAGAAAAGCCTGATGCATTTTGGAAAGAAGTTCTGTGGACCAATGAGGTTAAAATTTAACTTTTTGGCCGGAATGAGCAAAGGTACGTTTGGAGAAGGGGAACAGAATTTAATGAAAAGAACCTCTGTCCAACTGTTAAGCATGGGGGGTGGATCAATCATGCTTTGGGGTTGTATTGCAGCCAGTGGCACAGGGAACATCTCACGAGTAGAAAGGAAAAATGGATTCAATAAAATTTCAGCAAATTTTGGATGCTAACTTGATGCCATCTATGAAAAAGCTGAAGTTAAAGAGAGGATGGCTTCTACAAATGGATAATGATCCTAAACACACCTCAAAATCCACGGGGGATTACAAAACTGAAGGTTTTGCCATGGCCTTCACAATCTCCTGACCTCAACATAATTGAAAATCTATGGAAAATCTATGGACCTTAAAAGAGCAGTGCGTGACAGACAGCCCAGAAATCTCAAAGAACTGGAAGACTTTTGTAAGGAATAATGGGCAAAGATACCTCAAACAAGAATTGAAAGACTCTTGGCTGGCTACAAAAAGGGGTTTACAAGCTGTGATACTTGCCAAAGGGGGCAGTACAAGATATTAACTCTGCAGGGTGCCCAAACTTTTACAGACGCCATTTTTTCTGTTTTCTGTTATTTTGAAAGTGTAAATGATGGAAATAAAATCTAACTTTTGTTGACATATTATAAGAATGTCTAATCTGTAATTTGATGCCTTTTTGGAGACTTTTTCCATCTTTCCTTGGCTTCTTTATGCACATTAATACAAATTTTTACCAGGGGTGCCCAAACTTTTGATTCCCACTGGTATATAATGTGAGGGGTGGACTCACTTATGGGGGACTTACTTATGTGATGTACTGTATGTTTATCACTAGTCCCATCTACACTTCACTATATTTCTTTTCCATTGAAGAGTGAGACATTTATATGGCAGTAATGAATACGTCTCTTGGGTGTGTATAAATATAACTTGGGGGGCACCAGTGCGTGCCCTTTGCCCTTTTAAAACACTATTCACACTATTTATGGTGTCAGATAGAATTAGTGACAGTGTTTAAAGTCAATGTTTAAAGGGAAAAGGCATCTGGTGAAATTCTATTCTCCCAAACTCAACACCATAAATGTCCTAAAATGTCACTCTTTGGAGACTGCCTTAGTCAAAATATAGGGCTTCCCAATGAACTATAGGAAATCTTTAGTAAAACTGAATTAGGAATTCATGGCGGAGGGGGAAGTTGTACAGGGAGTGAGAGTTTTCGTGTGTGAAATCGTGTGCGGAGTTTCACCTGTGAAGTCAACAGGAAGTCGCTGGGGACCCCCCACAATCTCTCTGCTGCACCCTGCATTCATTTAGAGCGTCGGGTGCAGTGACGTAGGCTTGTGACGTCATGGCCACACCCGGCTCGTGACAGCGCGGCCATGCCCCCTCAATGCAAGTCTATGGGAGGGGGCGTATTGTCCGTCACGCCCCCTCCCATAGACTTGCATTGAGGAGGCGTGGTCGTGATGTCATGAGCCTCCGCTCCGCATCGCCACACATCCAGCACGGAGCAAAGTGTTCTCCGTGCACCGGATGTCTGGGGTGACCACCAGTGGTGGGACCCCCGCGATCAGACATCTTATCCCCTATCCTTTGGATGGGAGATAAGATGTCTAGGGGCAAAGTACCCCTTTAAAGGGTAGCTCCCACCATCCTATTTTTTTTTCTGTCCCTGCCTATTGCCCATCTATCCCTAACCCCCTCCCTGCCTTTAATTTTTTTTTTACATATTAAAAATGCCTTTTGTCTGCCTGGCAGTGTGCTCACTACCAGACAGACTTCCCCAGCAGGCACCATGTCACTGATGCCTGCTGGGGCTGACACTTCCGCCCTTAGTTCATCTACACAGGGTGCCTCCAGCTGTTTCACCACTACAACTCCCAGCTTGTCCTGACATCTAATGGCTGTCAGGGCATGCTGGGAGTTGTAGTATTGAAACAGAATGTCTGAATTGACATGCAATTTTCTGCGATTGCCGACATGGACCCCCCTGGGCGATGTGCCTGCTGAATGATTCCAGCAGGCATCCCGGTCCAGTCCCCAACCGGCTAGCGGCGGGGACCGGAATTCCCACAGGCGTATGCATACGCCCCACGTCCTTAAGGACTCGGGATTCAGGGCGTATGCATACGCCCGGCGTCCTGAAGAGGTTAAAGGGGTACACCGGTGGAAGAATGTTTTTTTTTTCATATCATCTAGCTCCAGAAAGCTAAACAGATTTGTCAATTACTTCTAGTAAAAATTCTTACTCCTTCCAGTACTTATTAGCTGCTGTATACTCCACAGGAATTTGAGTTCTTTTTTTCTGTCTGACCACAGTGCTCTCTGCTGACACCTCTGTCCATGCCAGGAACTGTCCAGAGTAGAATCAAATCCCCATAGCGAACCTATCCTGCTCTGGACAGTTCCTGATATGGACAGAGGTAGCAGCAGAGAGCACTGTGGTCAGACAGAAAGGAACTATACAACTTCCTTTTGGAGCATAAAGCAGCTGATAAGTACTGGTAAGATAAAGAATTTTAAATAGAAGTAATTTACAAATCTGTTTAACTTACTGGCACCAGTTGATTTGAAAAAAAGAAATAAGTAAATGTTTTCCAATAGAGTACCCCTTTAAGTCTTTAGCTCAAAGAAGTTTAGTCATAGTCAGAGGAGGAAAAGACTAAACAAGGGTCCCACTGCATACACTAATCTCTTCAGTAACTTATATTCAGAGATAGTGCTGGGTGACTATCATGTCATCAAAATTTTCCAGTGTTGGTGCCTCTGGGTGCCGCAACCAGAGTGTGTGAGCAAAAGTACAAGTATTCCACCACGGTAAGCCAACTTGTGTAGATCCTCAATAGTAGATAACAAGCTTATTGGGCTGTGTATTATCTGTACCTGCATCTGCATTAGTCACAACACTTACATGTGCTAACAGCACCTTTCAGTAAAGCTGCTACAAAAGAAACTTTTAAAAGAACAGAGACCAAATATTCATTTATCTGCACTAAAAGCTGTAACATTCTATGCCGTGCCAAAGGACCTGTATTGTATTTCCAACAGCCTGAAGCCACCAAGTCCCTGGCCTGTCTACAAGTCCCTATCCTGTCTACAAGTCCCTGACCTGTCTACAAGTCCCTGATTCTGTCTACAAGTCTCTGTCCTGTCTATAAGTCCCTGGCCTGTCTACAAGTCCCTGATTCTGTCTACAAGTCTCTTTCCTGTCTATAAGTCCCTGGCCTGTCTACAAGTCCCTGATTCTGTCTAAAAGTCTCTGTCCTGTCTATAAGTCCCTGGCCTGTCTACAAGTCCCTGATTCTGTCTAAAAGTCTCTGTCCTGTCTACAATTCTTTAGTCCTGTCTACCAGTCCCTGACCTTCCTACAATTCCCTAATCTTGTCTACAAGTCCCTAGTCCTGTCTGCAAGTCCCTGATTCTGTCTACAAGTCTCTGTCCTGTCTACAAGTCCCTGGCCTACCTACAACTCCCTAGTCCTGTCTACAACTCCCTAGTCCTGTCTACAATTCCCTAGTCGTGTCTACAATTCGCTAGTCCTGTCTACAATTCCCTAGTCCTGTCTACAATTCCCTAGTCCTGTCTACAATTCCCTAGTCCTGTCTACAATTCGCTAGTCCTGTCTACAATTCCCTAGTCCTGTCTACAATTCCCTAGTCCTGTCTACAATTCCCTAGTCCTGCCTACAAGTCCCTGGCTTGTCTTTAAGTCCCTGGCCTGTCTTTAAGTCCCTGTCTTGTCTTTAAGTAAGTCCCTGGCCTGTCTTTAAGTCCCTGGCCTGTCTTTAAGTAAGTCCCTGGCCTGTCTTTAAGTAAGTCCCTGGCCTGTCTTTAAGTAAGTCCCTGGCCTGTCTTTAAGTAAGTCCCTGGCCTGTCTTTAAGTCCCTGGCCTGTCTTTAAGTTCCTGGCCTGTCTTTAAGTTGCTGGCCTGTCTTCAAGTCCCTGGCTTGTCTTCAAGTCCCGGTTCTGTCTGCCTATGCCTACCCTAGCTCCACCCTAGCCCATTAGACAGCCCTCCCCCCACAGCCTAGGTCAGCAGGGAACCTTAATACTCCACTATGTATCCCCCCTGTGTCTGCAGAGCGGCGCTCTACCTATTACTACCACTCCTGCCTGCACCATCTGTCGATCTTTGAGTCATTGCCGTTGGCTTCTCACAGTCACACTCAGGACCTATTTCTGTCATATTTTCTTCTTCTATTGGCCATGACTCACTGAGTCCCTGTCATCATTACTGAGCCTTGTCCTCACTCTCACTCAGCTGTTCCTACACACCTGTATTTACGGTCACTCATCACATCACTCTCATTAAAGGGATTTCCCAGGACTATAAAATTGTTGGCCTATCTTTAGTATAGAGCAGCGGTCTTTCCAAACTGTGGCCCTCCGAATGTTGCAAAACTACTAATACCTATACTCCCCCAGCGATATCTTAAATCATTGTTTACCAGACACAGCTCCACCCTTATTTTATTGTCCGTGTCTGGTATTGCAGCTGACCACAGCTCAGCCCCTTTCAACTGCCTACACAGCCATCATGGCTCTGCGAACGGTTGCCTGTGGTTGAACTTCCTCCAATCTGATATTGATGACTTATCCTAAGTTATCTCCATCACTCAGTATTTCACTGTAATTAAAGGGATTGTCCAGGAGTGTCCACTGCTCCGTACTGGTAGTGGCTGTGAAGGGTATTGCAGCTTGGAACAACTCAGATCAAAGCAATTGAATTAAACTCAACTGCAGTTCCAGGAACAGCCACTACAAAGTATGTGGCGCTATGGCGGGTGATCATGGCCCTTCAATCAGTTGAATGGTGGGGGTACCAGGAGTATAGATGGGAATATTTACAATGAAAGAAAAAAAGTATTTGACCCCCTGTTGATTTAGTATGTTTGCTCACTGACAAAGAAATGATCAGAATAACAATAAAAGCAAAGAAAATCCAAAAAAACACATTTTACTAAGTGATATAAGTATTTGATCCCCTATCAATTGAGTAAGATTTCTGGCTCCCAAGTGTATTTAAAGGGTTACTCCGCTCCCCAGCGTCCGGAACATTGAGTTCCGAACGCTGGGTACAGGCTTCCGTGTTCACGGCTGCCCCCTCGCCACGCCCCGCTCCACCCCCTCAATGAAAGTGTATGGGAAAGGGGCGCGACAGCCGTCGCGCCCCTTTCCCATACACTTTCATTGAGGGGGTGGGGTGTGACATCAAAGGGCGGGGCGTGACGTCACAAGGGGGCAGGCGTTAATACGGAAGCCCGCACACAGCGTTCGGAACTCAATATTCTGGACGCTGGGGAGTGGAATAACCCTTTAATACAGGTAATTAGCTGAGATTAGGAGCACTCTCTTAAAGGAAACACTCCTAATCTCAGCTTGTTACCTGTATAATAGACAACTGTCCACAGAAGCCATCATCAGATTCCAAACTCTCCACCATGGCCGAGACCAAAGAGCTGTCCAAGGATGTCAGGGACAAGATTGTAGACCTACACAAGGCCAGAATGGGCTACAAGACCATGGCCAAGCAGCTGAGGGAGAAGTTTACAACAGTTGGTGCCATTATTTGTAAATGGAAGGAACACAAATAACCATCAATCTTCCTCGATCGGGGGCTTCATATAAGATCTCACCTTGTGGAGTCATTGGGGGAGATTTATGAAAACCTGTCCAGAGGAAAAGTGGCTGAGTTTCCCATAGCAACCAATCACATCGCTTCTTTCATTTCTGAAAAGGCCTGTGAAAAATGAAAGAAGCGATCTGATTGGTTGCTATGGGCAACTGGGCAACTTTTCCTATGGACAGGTTTTGATAAATCTCCCCCTCAATGATCATGAGAATGATGAGAATCAGGCCAGAACTACACAGGAGGATCTTGTCAATGACCTCAAGGCAGCTGGGACCATAGTGTGATGTCCCAATATGGGATATGGTCCTGTACAGTACTTAGACCCTGTCAGGTTGAGTCCTTCTGTGTCCTAGGGGCTCTCCTGCAGCTTCTTCCCCATAGTGTTATATGTATTATGTATAAAGGACCTTTGAGGACCTTGGAGTTAGTCACATGATAATGGTTGTCACATGTTCAATTGACATGTTTGTTACCCAGAGAACACCAGCTAACCAGGTGACCTGCAGCTTGACCTATGCTCAGCCCCCCTTTATAAGAAGGGGAGGTACTACAATCTCTCTTTTAGATGCTGAGGTCAAGTCCAGTAGCCAGTGTCCAGCACATCTGGAGGCCTCAAGCCTAACTACAGCCACATGTCAGTAAGTCAAGTCATCTCTGTCTGCTGTCACTACCTTCAGTCAAGTCAAGTCTATTATAGTCAGCACGGCTGTCCTAAAGTCTGTCAAGTCACTGCAAGTCCCCGCAATCTGCAAGGTCCCCTCCGTGTTATCGGCCACCTATCTGGGATCCTGGCCTATCTGTAAAGACTGTACCATCTGTCTACCTCAGTAAATCTACTGTTAACCCTGACCTGGCCTTGGACTCTTCGTTGCCCTGCCTAACTAGGACTAGCGGTACTACCTTTCGGGTGGTTACCGGGAAAACCACGCCCTGGCATCACAAACATTTAGGGGTGAATACCATCTGCCCCTGGGCTATAACATCTGCCCCATACACCTCACCTTCACACCCCGTGGCTCACCACAATAGTCATCAAAAAGACAATTGGTAACACACCACACCATGAAGGACTGAAATCCACAAGGTCCCCCTGCTCAAGAAAGCCCATGCACAGGCCCATTTGAAGTCTGACAATGAACACTTGAATCAGAGGTTTTATGACAAACTATGACCTATGGAAGTGGAGAAGAAAAGCTGTGGGGGTACATTAAATGGTGCAGAGAATGAGGTAACGGTTGTTCTTATTCCCTCAATGATGTATACAGAAAATAATCTACCGCAGCTTCAAAATAGTTAAGAAGTCAGAATATCCCTGGATGAGCCAAGTTTGGTCACCCATGATTTGTGATTGGTCGATTTACGGCCAGAATCCATGGAGGCCTCTTGGTTGAAAGATGACATCATCAACCCTTAGAGATGACATCAGGACTCCATATACACCTGTCCCGACCACACTCAAGGAGTGCTGCGCTCTACGGAGGGGGATTCAGCCAGAGCTGGAGAGCTGCCATTGCTTAGAAAAGGCAAATAAAACAATTCTTACAAGCGTCCTAATGCCAAAGAAAAGCCCAAAACTGTAGGCATTTTCATGTCCTAAAAAACATCATCAGATTGTGCCGTAAATATAGCAGACCTGAATTCTAAACCCATGTAAGAGCACCCCTAGTGGCCGAAAGAATATTACACATAAAAAATACAAGAAAATATCTACGTGAACCAAGAGAGCTGATTAAAGGGGTATTCCAGTTAAAAAAAACATTTTTTTTTCATATCAATTGGCTCCAGAAAGCGAAAAAGATTTGTAAAGGACATCTATTAAAAAAAATCTTAATCCTTCCAGTACTTATCAGCTGCTGAAGTTGAGTTGTTCTTTTCTGTCTGACAACAGTGCTCTCTGCTGACACCTCCGTCTCAGGAACTGTCCAGAGCATTAGAGGTTTGCTATGGGGATTTGCTCCTACTCTGGACAGTTCCTGAGACAAGCAGAGGTGTCAGCAGAGAGCACTGTTGTCAGACAGGAAAAAAACAACTCAACTTCAGCAGCCGATAAGTGCTGGAAGGATTAAGATTTTTTTTTTAATAGAAGTTGATATGGAAAAAAAAATTTTTCCACTGGAGTACCCCTTTAAGAACAATATACTGGACATGTGCTCCTTAGTAACTAGTTGGACTCTCATTTTGGCTCTACAAAACCCATGCTGCACCATGTCAAGTATCCTAGGTACATAATGTTCTGCCGACAGTCTGTTCTACCTCACCCTAATGATATTGGATGGGGTTGAGATCTGTGTATTCTACGTTAATAGGATCTCATTTGGGCCACCAACCATGCTGAATGTTCTGAATGATGCAATCCAGACCGTCTACTTCTGAGGTCCTAGAATTTTCCAGGGCATAATCCCAGGACAAACCCACACCTTGCCACTTGGGCACCACAGTGGTTCATTAGACAAGGTTCTACCCTTAAATGCCAATCGTCCTGATGTGGAATGTATTTTCCCATGAGAAGTCAATGGGAACTGACGGTGGTTAACCAAAGAAAAACATCAGAAAAGAACATTTTAGAAAACTGTAGTTTTTGGACAGGATCTGAGCTCCAGTATATATCCAGTATATTTATAAGGTATCACTTTAATTTGATTACCTGTTATTTGTCGACTACCATAGAGGAAAGACTGAAATGGCCCAATATGTTATTGCATCACTGAAATGCGCAAAATCCAGATCAGGACTATAAGGAGCCAGAAGCATCGGAATGAGGCACTGCTGCGATTCACGTGTGCACAGCCGACATACTGGAGTCTACGTGATCTGCGCCAATACGTTATCAAGGGTCCATCTTATTGTGCATGAGATATAGGCAATGTACAGGGAGCGCCATTTATATGGATACACCTTCATACAATGGGAATGGTTGGTGATAACTTCCTGTTTGTGGCCCATTAGTATATGTGAGGGGGGAAACTTTTCAAGATGGGTGGTGACCATGGCGGCCATTTTGAAGTCGGCCATTTTGAATCCAACTTTTGTTTTTTTCAATAGGAAGAGGGTCATGTGACACATCAAACTTATTGGGAATTCCACAAGAAAAACAATGATGTGCTTGGTTTTAAAGTAACTTTATTCTTTCATGAGTTATTTCCAAGATCCTGACCACTTATAAATTGTGTTCAATGTGCTGCCCATTGTGTTGGATTGTCAATGCAACCCTCTTCTCTATATACTACTATATACTACTATATACACCGCAGGAGAAATGCTAGCACAGGCTTCCAGTATACATATACACTGCTATATACTACTATATACACCGCAGGAGAAATGCTAGCACATGCTTCCAGTATCCGTATACACTGCTATATACTACTATATACACCGCAGGAGAAATGCTAGCACAGGCTTCCAGTATCCGTATACACTGCTATATACTACTATGTACACTGCAGGAGAAATGCTAGCACAGGCTTCCAGTATCCGTATACACTGCTATATACTACTATATACACCGCAGGAGAAATGCTAGCATAGGCTTCCAGTATCCGTATACACTGCTAT
Source organism: Hyla sarda (assembly GCF_029499605.1). Lineage (NCBI taxonomy): Eukaryota > Metazoa > Chordata > Amphibia > Anura > Hylidae > Hyla > Hyla sarda. The sequence goes on from NC_079189.1 coordinate 16,597,700, forward strand.
ATACTACTATATACACCGCAGGAGAAATGCTAGCAGAGGTTTCCAGTATCCGTATACACTGCTATATACTACTATATACACTGCAGGAGAAATGCTAGCATAGGCTTCCAGTATCCGTATACACTGCTATATACTACTATATACACCGCAGGAGAAATGCTAGCACAGGCTTCCAGTATCCGTATATACTGCTACATACTACTATATACACCGCAGGAGAAATGCTAGCACAGGCTTCCAGTATCCGTATACACTGCTATTTACTACTATATACACCGCAGGAGAAATGCTAGCACAGGCTTCCAGTATCCGTATACACTGCTATATACTACTATATACACCGCAGGAGAAATGCTAGCACATGCTTCCAGTATCCTTATACACTGCTATATACTACTATATACACCGCAGGAGAAATGCTAGCACAGGCTTCCAGTATCCGTATACACTGCTATATACTACTATGTACACTGCAGGAGAAATGCTAGCACAGGCTTCCAGTATCCGTATATACTGCTATATACTACTATATACACCGCAGGAGAAATGCTAGCACAGGCTTCCAGTATCCGTATACACTGCTATTTACTACTATATACACCGCAGGAGAAATGCTAGCACAGGCTTCCAGTATCCGTATACACTGCTATATACTACTATATACACCGCAGGAGAAATTCTAGCACATGCTTCCAGTATCCGTATACACTGCTATATACTACTATATACACCGCAGGAGAAATGCTAGCACAGGCTTCCAGTATCCGAATACACTGCTATATACACCGCAGGAGAAATGCTAGCACAGGCTTCCAGTATCCGTATACACTGCTATATACTACTATATACACCGCAGGAGAAATGCTAGCACAGGCTTCCAGTATCCGTATACACTGCTATATACTACTATATACACCGCAGGAGAAATGCTAGCATAGGCTTCCAGTATCCGTATACACTGCTATATACTACTATATACACCGCAGGAGAAATGCTAGCACAGGTTTCCAGTATCCGTATACACTGCTATATACTACTATATACACTGCAGGAGAAATGCTAGCATAGGCTTCCAGTATCCGTATACACTGCTATATACTACTATATACACCGCAGGAGAAATGCTAGCACAGGCTTCCAGTATCCGTATATACTGCTACATACTACTATATACACCGCAGGAGAAATGCTAGCACAGGCTTCCAGTATCCGTATACACTGCTATTTACTACTATATACACCGCAGGAGAAATGCTAGCACAGGCTTCCAGTATCCGTATACACTGCTATATACTACTATATACACCGCAGGAGAAATGCTAGCGCAGGCTTCCAGTATTCGTAGTTTCAGGTGCTGCACATCTCGTATCTTCCCAGCATAGACAATTGCCTTAAAATGACCCCAAAGATAAAAGTCTAAGGGGGTCAGATCGGGAGATCTTGGGGCCATTCAACGGGCCCACGACGACCAATCCACTTCCCAGGAAACTGTTCATCTAGGAATGCTCGGACCTGACACCCATAATGTGGTGGTCACCATCTTGCTGGAAAAACTCAGGGAACAAGCAGCTTCAGTGCATAAAGAGGGAAACACATCATCATGTAGCAATTTCACATATCCAGTGGCCTTGAGGTTTCCATTAATGAAGAATGGCCCCACTATCTTTGTACCCCATATACCACACCAGACCATCAATTTTTGTGTTCCAACAGTCTTGGAGGGATCTATCCAATGTGGGTTAGTGTCAGACCAATAGCGGTGGTTTTGTTTGTTAACTTCACCATTCACATAAAAGTTTCCTCATCACTGAACAAAATCTTCTGCGTAAACTGAGGGTCCTGTTCCAATTTTTGTTTTGCCCATTCTGCAAATTCAGTGCGCCAATCTGGGTCATCCTCGTTGAGATGCTGCAGTAGCTGGAGTTTGTAAGGGTGCCATTTGTGAGTAGCTAATATCCGCCGAAGGGATGTTCGACTAATGACCCTCTCCAGTGACATGCGGCGAGTGCTACGCTGTGGGCTCTTGCTGAATGAAGCTAGGACAGCCACTGATGTTTCTTCATTAGTGACAGATTTCCTGCGTCCACATCCCATGTCAATGGGATTTTTTTGATCATCCTTTAGCATCAGTTACGTCCATTACGTAACGACTGACGTCCGTTATTTTTGATGGCGCAAATAATGGTGCATGCACTCATTTTTGTCCCGTGAAAAATAACGGTGGAATAACGGACATTACAATTTTAACATTGAAGTCCATGGCTGACCGAGGTTCCCAAAGAACATCCTCTATCGGCCATTATTTTCACCTTCCGTTATTGCTACTGCGCATGCTCAGTACAGCATCACAACCAGAAGGGGTAAAAACTGCAACCAGAAGGGGTTAAAACTGACGTAAAATAACAGACTATAACACTGCATGACGGATAAAATATCGGGTGATAACAGATAGAACATGTACGTTATTGTGACAGAATGCCCGTTAAAAGAACAGACATTGGTCATCCGTTATCATCTGTTATGTTTTCAGCAAAAAAGCGGCTGTTAAAATGCAGGAACAAGATGGTAGTGTGAGTGAAGCCTAAAGTGGAAGTAATCCTGGAACACACACAAAGATGAATAATAATAATAATAAAAATAATAATAATAATAATAATAATGATATATATGTATGTGATGTCCCAGTACAGGACATGGTCCTGTACTACCCTTAGGCCCTGTCAGGTTGAGACCTTCAGTGACCTGGGGGCTCCCCTGCAAGGTCTCCCCCTGTTGTTCCAGAATGTTGTGTATATGGCTTTAATGCCTAGACAGTCTACTAATTTATAGATAAAGCAGAGTTGCTGTGGGAGGTCATAAGGACCTGTGACATTGTCACATGTTATGTTATGTAGTCTCATGATTTGTTGTCACATGTTCTCCCAGAGAGCACCAGCTTAACCTATGACCCGCAGCTTGACCAATGGGCTTTAGTCCAGCCCAACACTATATAAAGGGGCGGCCATTACAATTTCTCTTTGAGGTCAGTCTTTACTGAGAACCAGCAAGCACAGACATCTCAGTGCAAGTGATCAGCATCTGGAAGACCCCAAAAGCTACAGTCATTCCAGTAAGTCTTAAAGGGGTTATCCAGGAAAAAAAAAAAATTTTTATACATCAACTGGCTCCAGAAAATTAAACAGATCTGTAAATTACTTATATTAAAAAATCTTAATCCTTTCAGTACTTATGAGCTTCTGAAGTTAAGGTTGTTCTTTTCTGTCTAAGTGCTCTTTGATGACACGTGTCTCGGGAACCGCCCAGTTTTGAAGCAAATCCCCATAGCAAACCTCTTTTAAACTGAGCGGTTCCCGAGACACGTGTCATCAGAGAGCACTTAGACAGAAAAGAACAACCTTAACTTCAGAAGCTCATGAGTACTGAAAGGATTAAGAATTTTTAATAGAAGTAATTTACAAATCTGTTTAACTTTCTGGAGCCAGTTGATATATAAAAAAAAAGTTGTTTCCTGAATAACCCCTTTAAGTCTATGTCTGCTGTGACTGAAACTAGTCAAGTCCTGCACATAGTCAAGTCCAATCTCAAGTCAAGTTAATTACAAGTATATTAATCCAGCAAGCTGCGAGGTCCTTCTCGGTCCTGGCCACCTTTCTGGGAAATCTGGCCTTAGCTGTGAAGACAATTCCATCTGTCTTTTTCCATCTGTCCCAAAAACCACACTGGCGTCACGAACACTAGGGACGAATACCATCCTGCCCCTGGGGTCAATACCATCTTAACCCACCACTCACACCGCTACACCCATGGTGCTGCCATACACTGGTGGTCCACCACATATATATGTCTACATATTGTTTCTGGTCCTCAGAACTCAAGTATGACCTACAAACTTCATGTAGACATTGCCCTGCAGAGTTGGTTTGTTGCCCTGCACCATCACCACCCCATCTCTGGTTGGAAAGAGTTGCGACAAAACTCCATCTTTTTCCACCACAGTTGGTCTCCATGGGCTTTCTCTGAGGTAGGTATACCCTGCTTGTACCCATTTCTGGTAGGATTTGGATTTCTCTGTGGTAGGTATACCCTGGTTGTACCTATTTTTTTTGGGTAGGACTTGTGACATAACTCCAGCTTTTTCCATCAGATTTGGTCCCCATGGGCTGTCTCTGTGGTAGGTATACCTTGGTTGTACCCATTTCTGAAGGACAAGAGTATCAACTAACAACCAAAAAAAGAGTTAGGTGTCTTACTTACAAAATACAATATACGGTTCAGGGTTTCAAGGACTAAAGAGGTACTCCGCCCCCAGACATCTTATCCCCTATCCAAAGAATAGGGGATAAGATGTCTGATCGTGGAGGTCCCACCATTGGTGACCCCCACGATCTCAGCTGTGGCACCCCAGACATCTGGTGCACAGATCGAACTTTGCTCTGTGCCCGATGACTGGCGATGCGGGGCGGAGGCTCGTGACGTCACGGTCACGCCCTGCTCGTGACTTCACGGCCATGCCTCCTCAATGCAAGTCTATGGGAGGGGGGCGTGACGGCCATAGAATTGCATTGAGGGTGTGTGGCCGTGACATCACAAGCGAGGCATGGCCATGATGTAACGAGTCTCGGTCGATGCATCCGACGCTGTAAACGAATGCTGGGTGCAGCAGGGAGATCGCGGGGTCCCTAGCGGCGGGGTCCCTAGCGGCGGACCCCCAGCAATCAGACATCTGATGGATAGGGGATAAGATGTCTAGGGGCAGAGTACCCCTTTAATGTTAATTCAGGAATCTCCCAATTGTCGGAAAGTTTTCTACCCTATGGCAAATTGACTCTTGGTGACTTACAGGAAATTTTTTTTTAAATTCTTCTGGATCAGTTGGGTTTTACGAGTATAAAAAGGTTGAATTTAATGGACTTTGCTTTAACCAAGCAACATAGAACAAGTACATTTCCATCGCAACCAAGGAAACTCCAGGTCACGGAATTTTAATATCCCAGTCTGCCCAATTGGCTCCCCGCTAAGTGCGCTTTTCGGATTATTATTCGTCTGCTATAACATAAGGTAAGGGCATTCTTTGTATGCCAGCCTCACCCACAGAAAGACTTGTCAATATTCCACCCTGTCGGCTGAAACTTGGAATTGAGACCATCTGACTCCCATTACACCGCCACATTGTGTGGAGCCGTGAAGGTATGATGTGGTGGTTCACATTGCTGAATTTTGAGTATGGCGGAAAAAAAAAAGAATAAAAAAAAGATTTATTTATCAGAAGTCTGTTTGTCATCTTTTTGGCGAGCGCGGTGCGTTTTTAGTAGAATCGAGTTCTTTTCAGATAATAAATGTCACGTGTGTTACATTGAGGCCCGCGCACAGTATCACCGCTTGTGCCAGTGAGAAGTAATCTCTGTGAAGGCTCTCTGCTTGGCGAGTCCATAAGTCAGCTCTACAAATGGAATTAGACGCAAGTGTTTTATATTATTTACATGTACTGTAATTCCAAGAGGTTTTCCTAAGACGTGTGGAATGGAAGAATTATTCTCAGGAAACCTTTTCAGGACAGGACCATACCATACCGTGCGCAGCGCGCTCCGAGGCGTGACGGAGGGATGTATATTGGGAGATTACTCTCTACATGATGGGGATAGGTGATAATTGCATATTTTTGGGGGGGAATTACTATAATGCATTTGGAAAACTTTCAGGACACTTGACTTATTTTACATTTTGCACTGTTTTTCCTTTTGTAATAAAATAAAATAAGGTCCACCCCTATCATTCTGCCCCCAATACCCCAAAATGACAAAGTGATAAAATGTTTGAAATCTTTGTTAATAAATTGAAGAGTTAACTAAAATCTTGCAGTGGAATAAGTATTCATACCCCATACTCAGCACTTAGTTGGAGCCCCTTTGGAAGTGATTTCAGCCTCCAGTCTTTTTGGGGATGAGGCCACAAGGTTTACACACCTGGATTTGGGGATTTTCTGCCATTCTTCTCTGTAGATCCACTCAAGATCTGTCAGGTTGGATGGGGGAAGCAAATTTCAGGTCTCTACAGAGATGTTCCATAGAGTTGAGGTTCTGGCCCGGTCACTCAAGGACATTCACAGAGTTGCCAATAAATCACTCTTGTGTCATCTAGTCTAAAGGTCCAGACTGAGGTTCCGAGCACTAAGGATCAAGTTCTCATTAAGAACATTTCTGTACTTTCCATCAACCCTGACCAGTTTTCCTGTCCCAGCCTTTGAAAAACACCCACACAGCATGATGCTGTCCCCACTATGATCACTGTAGGGATGGTATTGGGCAGGTGATGGGCAGTGCCTGGTTTCCTCCAGACATGATGCTGCCCCTACAATGATCACTGTAGGGATGGTATTGGGCAGGTGATGGGCAATGCCTGGTTTCCTCCAGACATGATGCTGCCCCTACCATACTTCGCTGTAGGGATGGTATTGGGCAGGTGATGGGCAGTGTCTGGTTTCCTCCAGACTTAATGCTGCCCCCCACCATGCTTCGCTGTAGGCATGGTATTGGGCAGGTGATGGGCAATGCCTGGTTTCCTCCTGACATGATGCTGCCACCACCATGCTTCACTATAGGGATGGTATTAGGCAGGTAATGGGCTGTGCCTGGTTTCCCCCAGAAATTATGCTGCCCCCACCATGATCACTATAGGGATGGTATTGGGCAGGTGATGGGCAGTGCCTTGTCCCCACCATACTTCACTGTAAGGATGGTATTGGGCAGGTGGGTAGTGCCAGGTTTCCTCCAGACATGATGCTGCCCCGACCATACTTCACTGTAGGGATGGTATTGGGCAGGAGATGGGCAGTCCCTTGTCCCCACCATGCTTCCCTGTAGAGATGGTATTGGGCAGGTGATGGGATGTGCCTGGTTTCCTCCAGACATGATGCTGCCCCCACCATGCTTCACTGTAGGGATGGTATTGGGCAGGTGATGGGCAGTGTCTGGTTTCCTCCACACATAATGCTGCCCCCACCATGATCACTGTAGGGATAGTATTGGGCAGGTGATGGGTAGTGCCAGGTTTCCTCCAGACATGATGCTGCCCCGACCATACTTCACTGTAGGGATGGTATTGGGCAGGTGATGGACAGTGCCTGGTTTCCCCAGACATGATGCTGCCCCCACCATGATCACTATAGGGATGGTATTGGGCAGGTAATGGGCAGTGCATGATTTCCTTCAGATATAATGCTGCCCCACCATGCTTCACTGTAGGAATGGTATTGGGCAGGTGATGGGCAGTGCCTGGTTTCCTCCAGACATGATGCTGCCCCCACCATGATCACTTTAGGGATGGTATCGGGCAGGTTATGGGCAGTGCCTGGTTTCCTCCAGACATGATGCTGCCCCCACCATGATCACTGTAGGGATGGTATTGGGCAGGTAATGGGCAGTACCTGGTTTCCTCCAGACATGATGCTGCCCCCACCATGATCACTGTAGGGATGGTATTGGGCAGGTGATGGGCAGTGCCTGGTTTCCCCCAGACATGATGCTGCCCCCACCATGATCACTGTAGGGATGGTATTGGGCAGGTGATTGTCAGTGCCTGGTTTCCTCCAGACATGATGCTGCCCCCACCATGATCACTTTAGGGATGGTATTGGGCAGGTGATGGGCAGTGCCTGGTTTCCTCCAGAAGTAACACTTAGAATAGAGGCCAAAAAGTTAAATGTTGGTTTCATTAGACTATAGAATCATATTTTCTCCAGTCTGATAGTCCTTTAGGTACTTTATTGCAAACCCCTGAAAGCTTTATTGCAAACACCTGAGAGGCTTTTTCCTGGTCACTTTTTCATAAAGCCCAGATTGTGGGGGCTGCAGTAATGGTTCTGGACCTTCCTAAGTTTCTCCCATCTGCACACAGGATCTTTGAAGCTCAGCCAGAGTAACTATTGGGTCCTTGTCATCTCTCTTACCAGGATCCTTCTCCCCCGATTACTTAGTTTGGTGATGCAGCAGCTCTAGAAAAAGTGCTGGTTGTTCCAAACTTCTTCCATACAGTATAAGAATTATGGAGGCCACTTAGCCTCCTTTTCCAGATTTGTGCCTCCACACAATCCTGTGTCTAAGCTTTACAAGCATGTCTTCACTCCTCATGGCTTGGTCTTTGCTCTAATATATATTGTCAGCTGTGAGACCTTATATAGACAGGGCTGTGTCTTTCCAAATCCTGTCCAATCATCTGAATTTACCACAAGTGACTCCAATCCAAGATAATCAAAAGAAATGGGAGGAGCCAGATCTATATATAAAGTGTCATATCAAAGGGTCGGAATACTTATGTCCATAGAACATTTTAGTTTTTCCCCGTTAAGAAACTTAAACTAAAAAAAATTCTAAAATTCTGTTTTCACATTCTCATTCTCTCAGGTTGAGGGGGAAACATCATTATAATTGTTTAGTGCTGTCACGCCTCCTCCCATAGACTTGCATTGAGAGGGAGGAGTGTGACGTCCTAAGGGGGCGGGGCTATGATGTAACGTTCCAAACGCTGAGCAGCGGAGTACCCCTTTAAGGGCCTGATAGTAATGGTCAGCCACTATGGTGCATATATATGCCTTTGCATCTTAAAGGGGTATTCCAGGATTTTTTTTTTTATTTGACTGTGCTACAGGGGCTGTAAAGTTAGTGTAGTTCATAATATAGTGTCTGTACCTGTGTTTCATGGTGGTCTCGCAACTCTTCAGTGATTTTTGCCCCAATGTTCATTTTTAACAGCATACAAAATGAGTGTTGTCTCAGGTTTTCACAGGTTGCAGTGCGGCCCAGGAAATTACATCACTATTAAGGTGTTCAGAGGGAGCCTTTCTGTGCTTCAATGGGTGGAGCGACCACTAGGTGGGAGTTCATTCTGCAAGAATCTGCAAGAGCTGGAGGCACCCTGGTCAGAAAACACAAGTCTATTGCATTGAAGGGAGCACAGGTGTGTTTCAGTGGCTGATGTGTGATGTGTGGGAGGGAGAAAAGCGACCGTATACTTAGAAACAAGGAATCATGGGACTTGTAATTTGAGGGAACAAACTCCAACAGGAAACAGCCAGTTCACAAAAAGATAGCCACAACATTATGGTTATCTCACTACATAGCCATTTAGCTCCAAGACCAGCGCAGATCCTTCCTAAGCATGTCCATTACTGTCTGGTAGGTACGTACTAAAATCACCTTAGGGTGGATAACCCCTTTAAAACTATTGAAAGTGTACGGTCAGCCTTACGATATGCAGACTCCACGTCTTCATTGGCTTTGCACCTTTGCCCTATATTTTTCATGCAGTAGATTGAATAGTTTTTACAGTTCCCGACCTCAATATTCACAATATTTGAGAAAATGTTAAGTATAGGGTACAATGTGATCTTCAAAGTAGGAATCTTCCTGTGATTTATGGTCTAAATGGTTTTAAAATAAATTTCAGGTGTAAATAGCTCAGAAATACGATGGCCCAGCAGTAGTCAGGACCATGAAAAGGTTTAGAGAGCTATAAATATCCCCCCTGATGAAACGCGAGGATCGCTCTCCTCTTTATGATTCCACATGGCTCAAGTATGTAGCAATTTGCCTTTTTATAGAATACTCATGCTGTGCTTTTCATATTTGAAAACATCTGCCCGAAAATATGTAATAATGAATATGGAGATGTTTAAAAAGAGAACTGTATTATGGGCAACGTACTCAAGTGGAACTTGTTAACATGCGATCCCTACTAGTAATTGTCCTGGCAGACCGGACTGGATTCTCAGGCCTCCTTATGATATGATCGGTGAGCCAAAGTGATAATTCCTCTGGTGAAAAGTACAAAAACATCATTGTTTTAGCCGACCAATGACAGTCCGCCATCGTCTGGAAAGATTTGACATTTCCATCCGATATTCAGATTAGATTTTTCTTTCAGGAAAAAAAGTTCCCCAGGATAATAAACTGCCTCCTATGTACAAAAATTTAGCTACCATAATACTGCCTACTATATATAAGAATATAACTACTATAATACCTCTCCTATATACAAGAATATAACTGCTATAATACTGCTCCTATATACAAGAATATAACTACTATAATACTGCTCCTATATACAAGAATATAACTACTATAATACTGATCCTATATACAAGAATATAACTACTATAATACTGCTCCTATATACAAGAATATAACTACTATAATACTGCTCCTATATACAAGAATATAACTACTATAATACTGCCCAATATATACAAGAATATAACTACTATAATACTGCTCCTATATACAAGAATATAACTACTATAATACTGCTCCTATATACAAGAATATAACTACTATAATACTGCCCCTATATACAAGAATATAACTACTACAATACTGCCTCCTATATACAAGAATATAACTACTATAATACTGCCTCCTAGCTGAGAGGTTGTGTGTGTGTTGCTCTCCTGATGTCTGGAGAAAGCCCGGGGCGGGGCCACCCTGGGTGGGGAAGCTCCCCAAGCAAGGCCCAGGCTTCTCGGCCTATTCTGGGAATTAATCCCCAGACACCACAAACCATGGATGAAAATCCTAAAGTTTCTCTGGATGTGAGAAATGTTCAGAATGTTGTCAGTTCTGGTGCAGCAAGAAGCACAGATGAGAAGAAAGCTGTGGAAGTGAGGAAAGAAACTTCATCAAGTAAGGTAATGGCTGCAGGTACAATCCACCCCTCCTGCAGTCAGACAGAGGAGAACATCCCTGGAGAAGCAGACCATGCAGGAGAATCTGCAGCAGCCTGTCCTGATACGTTCTGACCGCACACGATACGGGAGCGGGAGCAGCGCAAAAGTTACAAGCACGCCAGAGGGGACCAGAGGGAGTACACCAGGAAGGCTTCAGGGGACCACAAGTGCGGTCACTGGGAAGAACCAGGGGCCCAGTCCCCAGTCTGGAGATTGTGACCCTGCAGCAGTGACCACAGCAACACCGAGACAGATCCCACCTCAGAAGCAGAGTCCTGTGAGTACCCCACCAGCGCGGCCCCCCAATACTCAGCGGGCACCTGAACTATGTCTGGCCGAGCAGATCCCAGCTCTGGTAAAGAGACTTGAGACTTTAAAAAAGACTAAGTTACAGCTGCAGAAACAGATAGACTGTGTGTACAAACTAAAGGCAGCAAACCCCAATAACCAGGCTGTACATGATAAGAAGCTGAGCTCCCTCGCTGTGCAGCTCGCTGACACTGTGCAGGACATGGAGGACGTATTGGACCAGATGGGACCAGTCGCTGAGACCTTCAGAAACCAGCAGCGATTTGAGGGATATAAGGAAAGACCAGCGCCAAAGTCATCTACTGCTGCACCTAAGTCTTCAGCCTCACCAGGGGACACCCAGCAGTCCTGTACAAGACAAGAGGACATCCAGCAGTCCTGTGCAAGACCACTCCTCAGACCAGCCAGCTTCCCTTTTGAGAAAGGAAATTTGTACAGACAAGCAGAAGCAAGCGTCCAGCAACATCAGAGACCTGCAGAGACTCCTCCAGAGGTACCACAAGTCCCAGCAGTCAGCACGGTGAAGCAGGACTATGGACTCCTACCAGAAGGTAACTCTGTAACCGTTGTGCAGTCACCACAAGCCCCTGGGGGCAGTAGAGAGCAGCAGGACTGTGGACTCTTACCTGAAGGCAGCAGTGCAGCAGAGAGTTCACAGGACATGGCTCTGCAGGGCTTGCTGGGCTCTGTAGTGCAAGATCATTCTGCCAGTGACTGCAATGATATGAATGTATGTGATATTACTGATAATGTGTCTGCAGAGGGGGGCGCTTCACAGTCTGTGTGGGATCTGGGGTCATCTCTGGGGTCAGGTCCACCATTAGTTCAGCCTCCAGAGGCTTGTGACCCCCAGAGTATAGAGGTTGATGGTGGGGAGGGGGCTGTACAGTCTGATGCACAACACTTCCCCCCTTTAGTCACACAAGTGTCAGACCCCCCTAGTACGGTTGGTCAGCAGCCACCACAGCGCCCCCAAGTACAGCAGGAGGGTAGAAGTAGTGGCGCCTCCTCTGGTAATGCCTGGAGCCGCGGGTCACCATTCATGTCCAATGTGAATTATACAGGTCAGGCTTTCAAGAGGAGGAACGTGGTCAGGTTGAGACATAGAGGGGCCAAGGAGGAGCTGCCTGACAGGAGGTTTGTGGTCCGTGAACTTCTGTGCCACCAAATGGGCTTCCTGCCATCTAACATCCTGGCAGTGATAAACCTTCCTGACAGGCAGGGCTATGACGTCAGCTTCAAACTTATGTCTGACCTGGACCGCTTCTGGGCCCATGTCACCCGGGTGAGAGATGCTGATGGCTGGAATAAGTTCAGCTTTGTCCCCATCTCCAGACCAGACACAGCGAATGTCACCATTATATTCTGGAACGAGTCTGTCCCCCCCCAGGATATTGTTGTGTGGTTAAAGAGACACTGTGACCTAATGTCAGACCTGACTAAGACCAGGGATGAGGACGGCATATGGACGGGAGGGTGGAAGGTCCTGGTGAAGTTACGGCAGATAAACAACATAACCCAACATCTGCCCAATTCTTTCTTCATTGGTCGGGAGAAAGGGGTTTGCTTCTATGCAGGTCAGCCCAGAAAATGCTTCAAGTGTGGGAAGACCGGTCATATCGCGAGTGTGTGCACCCTAGTGAAGTGTAATTTATGTGGGGAGATCGGCCATGTCAGCGCCACCTGCCAGAATATCCGCTGCAACCTCTGTGGTAAGACCGGTCACTCCCACAGGGACTGTCCTGACGCCTGGCATAACATCTGTAAGGACTTCCCTGATGAGGACCTGCTGGAGGGGGCAGAGGACCTGGAGGAGGAGACGTTGGTGTCAGGGTCAGCAGTGACACAACCTGAGCCTCAGCATAACATGGGTGACACTAGAGGTGACGATATGGGTGACAATATTGGTGACACTAGCGGTGACAATATGGGTGACAATATTGGTGACACAGTGCCCGACCAGTCCCAGCCAGGAGCCACTGAGGGGAACAGGGAGGTCACTGAGCAGGTTGTGGCCATGTCTTCTTCTGCCCCAGCATCAATAAATCCGCAGAAGAGACGGAAGAAAGACAAAACCAGCCGTAAGCCTGAGGAGGGATGGACCACTGTCCAAAAACCTTGCAAAAAGAAAGTAGACCCCGGGTCAGGTGTCATGACCATCACAAATAGGTACAGTGTCCTATCAGAGTCAGACGTTGAGGAAGAGATGGAGAGGGAGCTAAAGAGAGTGATAGATGAATTTAATGAAGACCAAGAGGGTGATCCCCCCACAAAAAAGAGACCCCCATGAGCAAAACGTCTGTCCGAATCGGACATGGAAACAGGTGGTCAGCAGGAGGGCTCAGACTCAGATCTGTGATGATGGGGGTGACATCTCTGCACTTTCTTCTTTCCTTTGTTATGATGGCCGACTTTACCCTTAAAGTGTTCTCCAGTAATGTGAACAGTGTCAGAGTGAGGAGGACCAGACATGTCGTATATGACTATCTAAAGTCTATTGATGCTGACATCATCTTCTTACAGGAGACACGTTTAAATACTCAAGGACTGTTACGTGAGGCAGAGCGTGAATGGCGGTCTGGTCCATCCTTTTGGTCACTGGCTGTGGAACCAAGTGCCGGGGTCTCTATCCTCTTTACCACCAATGATGTAACTGTACATAGGCTGACAGAGGTATTGATGGGAAGGTGCCTAATGCTAGAAGTTACTATTCGGGGTAGAAGGCTCCGACTCATTAATATCTATGGTTCACAGACAGTGACTGAAAGGGTTAACCTTTATAATGAAGTGAAGCCATATCTCTTCACGTCTGTCCCCGTCATCTTGGCCGGAGATTTTAATGCCTCCAGAACAACTAGTGACAGATCCTCTAATAGACCTCTGACACGAGACTCCAAGGTCTTAAACAACATCATTCTACAGGCCGGGTTGTCAGATGTGTTTGTGCAGGGTGGTCGGAAACCAAAATTTACCTATTTCTGTGGTGGAAGAAGTAGTCGTATAGATTTAGCTCTGGTTAGTCCCACAGAGACCATTGGTGAGAAGGATGAGAAGATCGTCCCTTATTCTGACCATCTGGCCTTATATTTTTGTCTGGGTGTCACACAGGGTCCTGAGACAGGTAGAGGGTTGTGGAGACTGAATTCCAGTCTATTAGAGGATCCTTCTGTGCAGAGACAGGTTCACTCTCTTATACAGAGTCAGCTAGAGAGAGTGGACTTCTATGATGATATGGCCGCCTGGTGGGAGGATGTCAAGGATGAGATCAGAACCCTCTTAAAGAGACTGTCAGTTATAAAGGGGAAGAGTAAGTATGGCCAGTATCTCAAGCTGCGGAAAGAATTGGAGTCACTATATTCGGCGGGTGGGGACCAACAAAGGATAGACCGGCTGAAATCTGAGATAAGGCAGTATCAGTACAGCAGGTATACCTCCCTGGTTCTTGAAAGGGATTATGGGTCCTTAGGGTCTCCTGATCCCTTTGAGAATTGCCGGGAGCGGGTGGCAAATAAATCTGTCACCGGTCTCACTGACTCCCAGGGTGTTTTGCAGGAATCTCGGCAGGGTATCCTGGGGGTGGTGAGATCGTACTATGCTGACTTGTTTCAGAGGAAGGTTTTGGATAGAGACAAGATGACCCAATTCTTGGAGACAACTCCGCTCCCTGATACTAATGATTTGGACTTTTCTCCTTTGACAGCAGAATTGACGGTGGCAGAGGTCAAAGAGGCCATTGATAAGTTACATCTGAAGAAGGCACCAGGTCCAGATGGGATAACAGCAGAATTCTATAAGACATTCAGAGACCTCTTGGCCCCAATCCTCGTGGATGTTTATACAAATTGTCTAGAAAGTCACCTGATGCCTCCATCCATGAGAGTGTCCTCGCTGATTCTGCTGTCTAAAGGTAAAGAGCCGAGTGACATCAAGAACTGGAGGCCAATTGCCCTCTTGAATGTCGACAGGAAGATTCTGGCAAAAATCCTGTTTTCTAGGTTAGTTTGTCTGTCCCCGGCACTGTTGGCAGGCTGTCAGTATGGCACAGTAAAAGGGCGGAACATCTCTGGGGCAGTGATCTCCATAAGGGAGATGTTTGAGAGATGTAAAGCTCTGAGGTGTGGGAGATATGTTGTAAGTCTTGACCAGGCTAAAGCCTTTGACAGAGTAGATCATGAGTATCTATGGGCCACTTTGTCAAAGTACGGTATTCCGGGACAATTCATTGATTGGCTGAAGACTTTGTATTGTGAGGCCGAGAGCTTTCCTCTGATCAAT
Source organism: Hyla sarda (assembly GCF_029499605.1). Lineage (NCBI taxonomy): Eukaryota > Metazoa > Chordata > Amphibia > Anura > Hylidae > Hyla > Hyla sarda. The sequence continues at coordinate 16,613,001 of NC_079189.1, forward strand.
GGTTGGCAGGGTGACACGTTCAGGGTTGAGGCGGGGGTGAGACAAGGTTGCCCACTGAGCCCGCTGCTGTATGTATTTGCCTTAGACCCGTTTCTGAGGTCACTGCAGGAGTGTGGTTTTCAGGGGGTGCCGGTCCCCCACTGCCTACCCCTGAGTGTTGTTGCCTACGCGGATGATGTGACTGTAGTGATATCTGAGCCTCGTGAGGTGGAGATGTTGTCTGCGGCCATCAAAAGTTACTCGGAGGCCTCAGGGTCTCTGGTCAACCTTGAGAAGAGTCAAGCTCTCTGGGTATCAGATACTGATCCAGATTTTGATCTGACCCAATTTGTGAGAGCCTCCTCCTATATTAAAATCCTAGGGGTCAAATTCGGGAGGGACGATAATGCCAAACTAAATTGGGAAGAGAAGTTGGAAGCCGGAAATGCAAAGGTTCAGCGATGGAAGAACTGGAGGCTGACCTATAGAGAAAGGGTTAAAATGTTGAAGACTTACCTGGTCCCCGTCTTTTTGTATGTCTCTGTTGTTTTTCCTTTGCCAGAATCTTTCTCTGCTCGGCTCTTTAGCCTGTTCTTCCAAATGTTCTGGGGGAACAGGTTGAACCTGATAAAAAGAGGGGTCACCTACCTACAGAGGAGAGAGGGTGGGTTGGATATGCTGAATCCAAGGGTGTTCTTTGACTCCATGTTTCTAAAAGTTAATTTTGGTTGCCTGGACTCAAACAACAGCTCCCTGTGGGCGAATAGTATCAGGGACTGGATATTGCCTTTTGCAGAGTCTTGGGTGCGAGGCGGCAGTCTCAAGAGGGGGAGATGGACGCGTGACTACCTCCCCCCGTACCTGGAATACTGGCTCAGATGTCTGAAGAGATGGCGCATTGAGAAGTCCTATATAGAGAGTAAGCCAAGGAAGGATCTATACGTAAGGGTTTGTAGGGCTTTCTTTTGTTCTCCACTTGCCTTGAGGGACTGTGTGACCAGCACTTTACAAGAAAGTCTAAAGTTCCTCAATGGGAAACGACTCCCCGCAAAATTCTTTGACATAGCTTGGCTGTCGCTCCATGGGAGGCTCTTTGTCAGGGGTAATCTAAAGTATCTAAGCGTTTCTGATAGGAACTGTCCTCTGGGTTGTCAGCAGGAGGAGACGATGGAGCATTTCATATCTGACTGCAGGGGCGGGAGGAGGATATGGGAAGAAGTGTCCAGTAAGCTGAACATCCCATTACTGCAGAACCTGACGTATCCTGACATCATCTATGCTGTACCATCCAGTAACAGGACTGTAGACAGGGGGACAATGTACATAATTATAACAATCATTAAATATTACCATTGGCACATGGGAACTAGAGTGTCCATACACAACGAGCCATTCCACCACATCACAGCAGTAAGACAGATCATGTCCGAGCTCCAGTGGGTAAAATCATTAGAAATGAGGAGAAACCAAAATAATGGGAAATTATGGAGGAATGTCTCTTTGGTTTAACACGGATGATTTATAAATTTTTTTTTGTGTTTTTCCTTTTCCAGCAAATGTGGACTTTCTAAGTTTAATATTACTCTGTGCATACTCTAGTTGAGTAGTCATTGTGTGTACAATGCTTGTTATTTTTGTTTTGCATTGTAAGAATTTATGTTACTTGTAATTTTGTTTGTTTTCACAATAAAAATTGCCTCCTATATACAAGAATATAACTACTATAATACTGTCCTATATACAAGAATATAACTACTATAATACTGCTCCCATATACAAGAATATAACTACTATAATACTGCCTCCTATGTACAAGAATGTAGCTACCATAATACTGCCTACTATATATAAGAATATGACTACTATAATACCTCTCCTATATACAAGAATATAACTACTATAATGGATGCGGAGAAAGAAATGCAAATCGGCACTCACCCGCACAGCTTCGGCTGTTGCGCATCTGTCTCTCCCGTCCCCACGAGGCCGGCTCTCTTGATTGTTTGATGGCTCAATAAAGACTACACTTTTGTACAGGTGAGTGCCGATTTGCATTTCTTTCTCCGCATCCATATCAGAATCCTTGTCTATTTATCGTGCACCCCTGTACCCCGGGATATTGCTTTCCCCCTCCCACGGACTTAACAGTCCCTCCATCCACTGCTGTGGACATCGGTTGTGCCACCATTTCTTTCCTCTCATGCCTGAGTATAACTACTATAATACTGCTCCTATATACAAGAATATAACTACTATAATACTGTCTCTTATATACAAGAATATAACTACTATAATACTGCTCCTATATACAAGAATATAACTACTATAATACTGTTCCTATATACAAGAATATAACTACTATAATTCTGCTCCTATATACAAGAATATAACTACTATAATACTGCTCCTATATACAAGAATATAACTACTATAATACTGCTCCTATATACAAGAATATAACTACTATAATACTGCTCCTATATACAATAATATAACTACTAGAATACTGCCCCCTATATATAAGAATATAACTACTATAATACTGCTCCTATGTAAAAGAATATAACTACTATAATATTGCCTCCTATATATAAGAATATAACTACTATAATACTGCTCCTATGTACAAGAATAACTACTATAATCCTGTCTCCTATATACAAGAATATAACTACTATAATACTGCTCCTACATACAAGAATATAACTACTATAATACTGCTCCTATATACAAGAATATAACTACTATAATACTGCTCCAATGTACAAGAATATAACTACTATAATACTGCCTCCTATATAACAGAATAAAACTACTATAATACTGCTCCTATGTACAAGAATATAACTACTACAATACTGCCTCCTATATACTAGAATATAACTACTATAATACTGCTCCTATATACAAGAACATAACTACCATAATGCTGCCTCCTATAAGAATATGACTACTATAATACTGCTCCTTTGTACAAGAATATAACTACCATAATACTGTCTCCTATATACAAGAATATAACTACTATAATACTGCTCCTATATACAAGAATATAACTACTATAATACTGATCCTATATACAAGAATATAACTACTATAATACTGCTTCTATATACAAGAATATAACTACTATAATACTGCCTCCTATATACAAGAATATAACTACTATAATACAGCTCCTATGTACAAGAATATAACTACTATAATACTGCTCCTATATACAAGAATATAACTACCATAATACTGCTCCTATATACAAGAATAAAACTACTATAATACTGCCTCCTATATACAAGAATATAACTACTATAATACTGCTCCTATGTACAAGAATATATCTACTATAATACTGCTCCTATATACAAGAATATAACTACTATAATACTGCCTCCTATATACAAGAATATGACTACTATAATACTGCTCATATATACAAGAATATAACTACTATAATACTGCTCCTATGTACAGGAATATATCTACTATAATACTGCTCCTATATACAAGAGTATAGCTACTATAATACTGCTCCTATATATAAGAATATAACTACTATAATACTGCTCCTATATACAAGAATATAACTACTATAATACTGCTCATATATACAAGAATATAACTACTATAATACTGCTCCTATATACAAGAATATATCTACTATAATACTGCTCCTATATACAAGAATATAACTACTATAATACTGCCTCCTATATACAAGAATATAACTACTATAATACTGCTCATATATACAAGAATATAACTACTATAATACTGCTCCTATGTACAAGAATATATCTACTATAATACTGCTCCTATATACAAGAGTATAGCTACTATAATACTGCTCCTATATATAAGAATATAACTACTATAATACTGCTCCTATATACAAGAATATAACTACTATAATACTGCTCCTATATACAAGAATATAACTACTATAATACTGCTCCTATATATAAGAATATAACTACTATAATACTGCCTCCTAGCTGAGAGGTTGTGTCTGTGTTGCTCTCCTGATGTCTGGAGAAAGCCCAGGGAGGGGCCACCCTGGGTGGGGAAGCTCCCCAAGCAAGGCCCAGGCTTCTCGGCCTATTCTGGGAATTAATCCCCAGACACCTCAAACCATGGATGAAAATCCTAAAGTTCCTCTGGATGTAAGAAATGTTCAGAATGTTGTCAGTTCTGGTGCAGCAAGAAGCACAGATGAGAAGAAAGCTGTGGAAGCTAAGAAGGAATCATCAAGTCAGGTAATGGCTGCAGGTACAATCCACCCCTCCTGCAGTCAGACAGAGGAGAACATCCCTGGAGAAGCAGACCATGCAGGAGAATCTGCAGCAGCCTGTCCTGATACGGTCTGACCGCACACGATACGGGAGCGGGAGCAGCGCAAAAGTTACAAGCACGCCAGAGGGGACCAGAGGGAGTACAGCAGGAAGGCTTCAGGGGGCCACAAGTGCGGTCACTGGGAAGAACCAGGGGCCCAGTCCCCAGTCTGGAGATTGTGACCCTGCAGCAGTGACCACAGCACCGAGACAGATCCCACCTCAGAAGCAGAGTCCTGTGAGTACCCCACCAGCACGGCCCCCCAATACTCAGCGGGCGCCTGAACTGTGTTTGGCCGAGCAGATCCCAGCTCTGGTAAAGAGACTTGAGACTTTAAAAAAGACAAAGTTACAGCTGCAGAAACAAATAGACTGTATATACAAGCTAAAGGCAGCAAACCCCAATAACCAGGCTGTACATGATAAGAAGCTGAGCTCCCTCGCTGTGCAGCTCGCTGACACTGTGCAGGACATGGAGGACGTATTGGACCAGATGGGACCAGTCGCTGAGACCTTCAGAAACCAGCAGCGATTTGAGGGATATAAGGAAAGACCAAAGTCATCTACATCTACTGCTGAACCCAAGTCTACAACCTCACCAGGGGACACCCAGCAGTCCTGTACAAGACAAGAGGACATCCAGCAGTCCTGTGCAAGACCAGTCCTCAGACCAGCCAGCTTCCCTTTTGAGAAAGGAAATTTGTACAGACAAGCAGAAGCAAGCGTCCAGCAACATCAGAGACCTGCAGAGACTCCTCCAGAGGTACCACAAGTCCCAGCAGTCAGCACGGTGAAGCAGGACAATGGACACATACCTGAAGGTAACTCTGTAACCGTTGTGCAGTCACCACAAGCCCTGGGGGGGCAGTAGAGAGCAGCAGGACTGTGGACTCTTACCTGAAGGCAGCAGTGCAGCAGAGAGTTCACAGGACATGGCTCTGCAGGGCTTGCTGGGCTCTGTAGTGCAAGATCATTCTGCCAGTGACTGCAATGATATGAATGTATGTGATATTACTGATAATGTGTCTGCAGAGGGGGGCGCTTCACAGTCTGTGTGGGATCTGGGGTCATCTCAGGGGTCAGGTCCACCATTAGTTCAGCCTTTAGAGGCTTGTGACCCCCAGAGTATAGAGGTTGATGGTGGGGAGGGGGCTGTACAGTCTGATGCACAACACTTCCCCCCTTTAGTCACACAAATATCAGACCCCCCTAGTACGGCTGGTCTGCAGCCACCACAGCGCCCCCAAGTACAGCAGGAGGGTAGAAGTAGTGGCGCCTCCTCTGGTAATGCCTGGAGTCGTGGATCACCATTCATGTCCAATGTAAATTACACGGGTCAGGCTTTCAAGAGGAGGAACATGGTCAGGTTCAGACATAGAGGGGCCAAGGAGGAGCTGCCTGACAGGAGGTTTGTGGTCCGTGAACTTCTGTGCCACCAAATGGGCTTCCTGCCATCTAACATCCTGGCAGTGATAAACCTTCCTGACAGGCAGGGCTATGACGTCAGCTTCAAACTCATGTCTGACCTGGACCGCTTCTGGGCCCATGTCACCCGGGTGAGAGATGCTGATGGCTGGAATAAGTTCAGCTTTGTCCCCATCTCCAGACCAGACACAGCGAACGTCACCATAATATTCTGGAACGAGTCTGTCCCCCCCCCAGGATATTGTCGTATGGTTAAAGAGACACTGTGACCTAATGTCAGACCTGACTAAGACCAGGGATGAGGACGGCATATGGACGGGCGGGTGGAAGGTCCTGGTGAAGTTACGGCAGATAAACAACATAACCCAACATTTGCCCAATTCTTTCTTCATTGGCCGGGAGAAAGGGGTTTGCTTCTATGCAGGTCAGCCCAGAAAATGCTTCAAGTGTGGGAAGACCGGTCATATCGCGAGTGTGTGCACCCTAGTGAAGTGTAATTTATGTGGGGAGATCGGCCATGTCAGCGCCACCTGCCAGAATATCCGCTGCAACCTCTGTGGTAAGACCGGTCACTCCCACAGGGACTGTCCTGACGCCTAGCATAACATCTGTAAGGACTTCCCTGATGAGGACCTGCTGGAGGGGGCAGAGGACCTGGAGGAGGAGACGTTGGTGTCAGGGTCAGCAGTGACACAACCCGAGCCTCAGCATAACATGGGTGACACTAGAGGTGACGATATGGGTGAAAATATTGGTGAAACAGTGCCCGACCAGTCCCAGCCAGGAGCCACTGAGGGGAACAGGGAGGTCACTGAGCAGGTTGTGGCCATGTCTTCTTCTGCCCCAGCATCAATAAACCCACAGAAGAGACGGAAGAAAGACAAAGCCAGCCGTAAGCCTGAGGAGGGATGGACCACTGTCCAAAAACCTTCCAAAAAGAAAGTAGACCCCGAGTCAGGTGTCATGTCCATCACAAATAGGTACAGTGTCCTATCAGAGTCAGACGTTGAGGAAGAGATGGAGAGAGAGTTAAAGCGAGTGGTAGATGAATTTAATGAAGACCAAGAGGGCGATCCCCCCACATAAAGGAGACCCCCACGAGATAAACGTCTGTCCGAATCGGACATGGAAACAGGTGGTCAGCAGGAGGGCTCGGACTCAGATCTGTGATGATGGGGGTGACATCTCTGCTTTTTCTGCTTTCCTTTGTTATAATGGCTGACTTTACCCTTAAAGTGTTCCCCAGTAATGTGAACAGTGTCAGAGTGAGGAGGACCAGATACGCTGTATATGACCATCTGAAGTCACTTGACGCTGACATCTTCTTCTTACAGGAGACACGTTTAAATACTCTAGGACTGTTACGTGAGGCAGAGCGTGAATGGCGGTCTGGTCCGTCCTTTTGGTCACTGGCTGTGGAACCAAGTGCCGGGGTCTCTATCCTGTTTACCACCAATGATGTAACTGTACATAGGCTGACAGAGGTATTGATGGGAAGGTGCCTAATGCTAGAAGTTACTATACGGGGTAGAAGGCTCCGACTCATTAATATCTATGGTTCACAGACAATGACTGAAAGGGTTAACCTTTATAATGAAGTGAAGCCATATCTCTTCACGTCTGTCCCTGTCATCTTGGCCGGAGATTTTAATGCCTCCAGAACAACTAGTGACAGATCCTCTAATAGACCTCTAACCCGAGACTCCAAGGTCTTAAACAACATTATTCTACAGGCCGGGTTGTCAGATGTGTTTGTGCAGGGTGGTCGGAAACCAAAATTTACCTATTTCTGTGGTGGAAGAAGTAGTCGTATAGATTTAGCTCTGGTTAGTCCCACAGAGACCATTGGTGAGAAGGATGAGAAGATCGTCCCTTATTCTGACCATCTGGCCTTATATTTTTGTCTGGGTGTCACACAGTGTCCTGAGACAGGTAGAGGGTTGTGGAGACTGAATTCCAGCCTATTAGAGGATCCTTCTGTACAGAGACAGGTTCACTCTCTTATACAGAGTCAGCTAGAGAGGGTGGACTTCTATGATGATATGGCCGCCTGGTGGGAGGATGTCAAGGATGAGATCAGAACCCTCTTAAAGAGACTGTCAGTTATAAAGGGGAAGAGTAAGTATGGCCAGTATCTCAAGCTGCGCAAAGAATTGGAGTCACTATATTCGGCGGGTGGGGACCAACAAAGGATAGACCGGCCTAAATCTGAGATAAGGCAGTATCAGTACAGCAGGTATACCTCCCTGGTTCTTGAACGGGATTATGGGTCCTTAGGGTCTCCTGATCCCTTTGAGAATTGTCGGGAGCGGGTGGCAAATAAATCTGTCACCGGTCTCACTGACTCCCAGGGTGTTTTGCAGGAATCTCGGGAGGGTATCCTGGGGGTGGTGAGATCGTACTATGCTGACTTGTTTCAGAAGAAGGTTTTGGATAGAGACAAGATGACCCAATTCTTGGAGGCGACTCCGCTCCCTGATACTAATGATTTGGACTTTTCTCCTTTGACAGCAGAATTGACGGTGGCAGAGGTCAAAGAGGCCATTGATAAGTTACATCTGAAGAAGGCACCAGGTCCAGATGGGATAACAGCAGAATTCTATAAGACATTCAGAGACCTCTTGGCCCCAATCCTCGTGGATGTTTATACAAATTGTCTAGAAAGTCACCTGATGCCTCCATCCATGAGAGTGTCCTCGCTGATTCTGCTGTCTAAAGGTAAAGAGCCGAGTGACATCAAGAACTGGAGGCCGATTGCCCTCTTGAATGTCGACAGGAAGATTCTGGCAAAAATCCTGTTTTCTAGGTTACTTTGTCTGTCCCCGGCACTGTTTACCACCAATGATGTAACTGTACATAGGCTGACAGAGGTATTGATAGGAAGGTGCCTAATGCTAGAAGTTACTATACGGGGTAGAAGGCTCCGACTCATTTATATCTATGGTTCACAGACAGTGACTGAAAGGGTTAACCTTTATAATGAAGTAAAGCCATATCTCTTCACGTCTGTCCCTGTCATCTTGGCCGGAGATTTTAATGCCTCCAGAACATCTAGTGACAGAACATCTAATAGACCTCTAACCCGAGACTCCAAGGTCTTAAACCAAATCATTCTACAGGCCGGGTTGTCAGATGTGTTTGTGCAGGGTGGTCGGAAGGCAAAGTTTACCTATTTTTGTGGTGGAAGAAGCAGTAGGATAGATTTAGCTCTGGTTAGTCCCACAGAGACCATTGGTGAAAAAGATGAGAAGATCGTCCCTTATTCTGACCATCTGGCCTTATATTTTTGTCTGGGTGTCACACAGTGTCCTGAGACAGGTAAAGGGTTATGGAGACTGAATTCCAGCCTATTAGAGGATCCTTCTGTGCAGAGACAGGTTCACTCTCTTATACAGGGTCAACTAGAGAGGGTGGACTTCTATGATGATATGGCCGCCTGGTGGGAGGATGTCAAGGATGAGATCAGAACCCTCTTAAAGAGACTGTCATTTATAAAGGGGAGGAGTAAGTATGGCCAGTATCTCAAGCTGCGGAAAGAATTGGAGTCACTGTATTCGGCGGGTGGGGACCAACAAAGGATAGACCGGCTGAAATCTGAGATAAGGCAGTATCAGTACAGCAGGCATACCTCCCTGGTTCTTGAACGGGATTATGGGTCCTTAGGGTCTCCTGATCCCTTTGAGAATTGCCGGGAGCGGATGGCAAATAAATCTGTCACCGGTCTCACTGACTCCCAGGGTGTTTTGCAGGAATCTCGGGAGGGTATCCTGGGGGTGGTGAGATCTTACTATGCTGACTTGTTTCAGAGGAAGGTTTTGGATAGAGACAAGATGACCCAATTCTTGGAGGCGACTCCGCTCCCTGATACTAATGATTTGGACTTTTCTCCTTTGACAGCAGAATTGACGGTGGGGGAGGTTAAAGAGGCCATTGATAAGTTACATGTGAAGAAGGCACCAGGTCCGGATGGGATAACAGCAGAATTCTATAAGACATTCACAGATCTCTCTGCCCCAATCCTCGTGGATGTTTATACAAATTGTCTAGAAAGTCACCTGATGCCTCCATCCATGAGAGTGTCCTCGCTGATTCTGCTGTCTAAAGGAAAAAAGCCGAATGACATCAAGAACTGGAGGCCGATTGCCCTCTTGAATGTCGACAGGAAGATTCTGGCAAAAATCCTGTTTTCTAGGTTAGTTTGTCTGTCCCCGACACTGTTGGCAGACTGTCAGTATGGCACAGTAAAAGGGCGGAACATCTCTGGGGCAGTGATCTCCATAAGGGAGATGTTTGAGAGATGTAAAGCCCTGAGGTGTGGGAGATATGTTGTGAGTCTAGACCAGGCTAAAGCCTTTGACAGAGTAGATCATGAATACCTATGGGCCACTTTGTCAAAGTACGGTATTCCGGGACAATTCATCGATTGGCTGAAGACTTTGTATTGTGAGGCCGAGAGCTTTCCTCTGATCAATGGTTGGCAGGGTGACACGTTTAGGGTTGAGGCGGGGGTGAGACAAGGTTGCCCACTGAGCCCGCTGCTGTATGTGTTTGCTTTAGACCCGTTTCTGAGGTCACTGCAGGAGTGTGGTTTTCAGGGGGTGCCGGTCCCCCACTGCCTGTCCCTAAGGGTTGTTGCCTATGCGGATGATGTGACTGTAGTAATATCTGAGCCTCGTGAGGTGGAGATGTTGTCTGCGGCCATCAGAAGTTACTCGGAAGCCTCAGGGTCTCTGGTCAACCTTGAGAAGAGTCAAGCTCTCTGGGTATCAGATACTGATCCAGATTTTGATCTGCCCCAATTTGTGAGAGCCTCCTCCTATATTAAAATCCTAGGGGTCAAATTCGGGAGGGACGATAACGCCAAACTAAATTGGGAAGAGAAGTTGGAAGCCGGAAATGCAAAGGTTCAGCGATGGAAGAACTGGAGGCTGACCTATAGAGAAAGGGTTCAAATGTTGAAGACTTACCTGGTCCCCGTCTTCTTGTATGTCTCTGTTGTTTTTCCTTTGCCAGAATCTTTCTCCGCTCGGCTCTTTAGCCTGTTCTTCCAAATGTTCTGGGGGAACAGGTTGAATCTGATAAAAAGAGGGGTCACCTACCTACAGAGGAGAGAGGGTGGGTTGGATATGCTGAATCCAAGGGTGTTCTTTGACTCCATGTTTCTAAAAGTAAATTTTGGTTGCCTGGACTCAAACAACAGCTCCCTGTGGGCAAATAGTATCAGGGACTGGATATTGCCTTTTGCAGAGTCTTGGGTGCGAGGCGGCAGTCTCAAGAGGGGGAGATGGACGCGTGACTACCTCCCCCCATACCTGGAATACGGGCTCAGATGCCTGAAGAGATGGCGCATTGAGAAGTCCTATATAGAGAGTAAGCCAAGGAAGGATCTATACGTAAGGGTTTGTAGGGCTTTCTTCTGCTCTCCGCTTGCCTTGAGGGATTGTGTGACCAGCACTTTACAGGAAAGTCTAAAGTTCCTCAATGGGAAACGACTCCCCGCAAAATTCTTTGACATGGCTTGGCTATCACTCCATGGGAGGCTCTTTGTCAGGGGTAATCTAAAATATCTAAGCGTCTCAGATAGGAACTGTCCTCTGGGTTGTCAGCAGGAGGAGACTATGGAGCATTTAATATCTAACAGGGCCGGGAGGAGGATATGGGAAGAAGTGTCCAGTAAGCTGAACATCCCATTACTGCAGAACCTGACGTATCCTGACATCATCTACGCTGTACCATCCAGTAACAGGAATGTAGACAGAGAAACAATGTACATAATTATAACAGTCATTAAATACTTCCATTGGCACATGAGAACTAGAGTGTCCATACACAATGAGCCATTCCACCACATCACAGCAGTAAGCCAAATAATGTCCGAGCTCCAGTGGGTAAAGTCATTAGAGATACGGAGGAACCAAAATAATGGGAAATTATGGAGAAATGTTTCTTTGGTTTAACACAGATGATGTCATGTTATTTTATTTTTTTGTGTTTTTCCTTTTCCAGCAAATGTGGACTTTCTAAGTTTAATATTACTCTGTACATACTCTATTTGAGTAGTCATTGTGTGTACAATGCTTGTTATTTTTGTTTTGCATTGTAAGAATTTATGTTAATTGTAATTTTGTTTGTTTTCACAAAAAAAATTGCCTCCTATATACAAGAATATAACTACTATAATACTGCTCCTAGGTACAAGAATATAACTACTATAATACTGCTCCTATATACAAGAATATAACTACTATAATACTGCCTCCTATAAATAAGAATATAACTACTATAATACTGCTCCTATATACAAGAATATAAATACTATAATACTGCTCCTATATACAAGAATATAACTACTATAATACTGCCTCCTATTTACAAGAATATAACTACTATAATACTGCTCCTATGTACAAGAATATAACTACTATAATACTGCTCCTATATACAAGAATATAACTACTATAATACTGCTCCTATATACAAGAATATAACTACTATAATACTGCCTCCTATAAATAAGAATATAACTACTGTAATACTGCTCCTATATACAAGAATATAACTACTATAATACTGCCTCCTATATACGAGAATATAACTACTATAATACTGCTCCTATATACAAGAACATAACTACCATAATGCTGCCTCCTATAACAATATGACCACTATAATACTGCTCCTTTGTACAAGAATATAACTACCATAATACTGTCTCCTATATACAAGAATATAACTACTATAATACTGCCTCCTATAAATAAGAATATAACTACTATAATACTGCTCCTATATACAAGAATATAACTGCTATAATACTGCTCCTATATACAAGAATATAACTACCATAATACTGCTCCTATATACAAGAATAAAACTACTACAATACTGCCTCCTATATACAAGAAAATAACTACTATAATACTGCTCCTATGTACAAGAATATATCTACTATAATACTGCTCCTATATACAAGAATATCACTACTATAATACTGCTCCTATATACAAGAATATAACTACTATAATACTGCCTCCTATATACAAGAATATAACTACTATAATACTGCTCCTATGTACAAGAATACTCTGAGGCCAGAGGAAGCGGTTTCTGCAGCGAAACCAGCTGTTTGCCGCCACCCACACAGCTTAGGCTGTTGCGCTCCATTCCCGACCCCACCTAGGCCGGCTTTTGTCTACCTATGATGATGAAATAAAGGAACCATTTTTACACGTGAGTGCAGATGTGATTTCTCTACTTGGATTCAATAACTACTATAATACTGCCTCCTATATAGAATAATATAACTACTATAATACTGCTCCTATACACTAGAATATAACTACTATAATACTGCTCCTATGTACAAGAATATAACTACTATAATACTACTCCTATATACAAGAATATGACTACTATAGTACTGCTCCTATACACTAGAATATAAATACTATAATACTTCCTCCTATATACAAGAATATTACTACTATAATACTGCTCCTATACTCTAGAATATAACTACTATAATACTGTCTCCTATATACAAGAATATAACTACTATAATACTGCCTCCTATATACAAGAATATAACTACTATAATACTGCCCATTTGTACAAGAATATAACTACTATAATACTGCTCCTATATACAAGAATATAACTACTATAATACTGCTCCTATATACAAGAATATAACTACTATAATACTGCTCCTATATACAAGAATATAACTACTATAATACTGCCTCCTATATACAAGAATATAACTACTATAATACTGTCTCCTATATACAAGAATATAACTACTATAATACTGCCTCCTATATACAAGAATATAACTACTATAATACTGCCCATTTGTACAAGAATATAACTACTATAATACTGCTCCTATATACAAGAATATAACTACTATAATACTGCTCTTATATACAAGAATATAACTACTATAATACTGCTGTTACGCCGAGCGCTCCGGGTCCCTGCTCCTCCCCGGAGCGCTCACGGCGTCTCTCTCCCTGCAGCGCCCCGGTCAGTCCCGCTGACCGGGAGCGCTGCACTGACATGGCCGTCGGGGATGCGATTCGCACAGCGGGACGCGCCCGCTCGCGAATCGCATCCCAAGTCACTTACCCGTCCCGGTCCCCTGCTGTCATGTGATGGCGCGCATGGCTCCGCTCTCTAGGGTGCGCGCGCGCCAGCTCTCTGAGACTTAAAGGGCCAGTGCACCAATGATTGGTGCCTGGCCCAATTAGCTTAATTGGCTTCCACCTGCTCCCTGGCTATATCTGCTCACTGCCCCTGCACTCCCTTGCCGGATCTTGTTGCCTTGTGCCAGTGAAAGCGTTTAGTGTTGTCCAAAGCCTGTGTTACCTGAACTCCTGCTATCCATCTTGACTACGAACCTTGCCGCCTGCCCCCGACCTTCTGCTACGTCTGACCTTGCCTCTGCCTAGTCCTTCTGTCCCACGCCTTCTCAGCAGTCAGCGAGGTTGAGCCGTTGCTAGTGGATACGACCTGGTTGCTACTGCCGCAGCAAGACCATCCCGCTTTGCGGCGGGCTCTGGTGAACACCAGTAGCCTCTTAGAACCGGTCCACCAGCACGGTCCACGCCAATCCCTCGCTGACACAGTGGATCCACAACCTGTGAGCTGAATCGTGACAGTAGATCCGGCGATGGATCCCGCTGAGGTGCCGCTGCCAAGTCTCACTGACCTGACCACGGTGGTCGCTCAGCAATCGCAGCAAATTGCCCAACAAGGATAGCAGCTGTCGCAGTTGACCGCCACGTTACAGCAACTTCTGCCTCTGCTACAGCAGCAACCATCTCCTCCGCCAGCTCCTGCACCTCCTCCGCAGCGAGTGGCCGCTCCTAGCCTCCGCTTGTCCCTGCCGGACAAATTTGATGGGGACTCTAGACTCTGCCGTGGATTTCTGTCTCAATGTTCCCTGCATATTGAGATGTTGTCGGACTTGTTTCCTACAGAACGGTCTAAGGTGGCGTTCGTAGTGAGCCTTCTTTCAGGAAAGGCCTTGTCTTGGGCCACACCGCTCTGGGACCGCAATGATCCTGCCACAGCCACAGTCCAGTCCTTCTTCGCTGAAGTCCGTAGTGTCTTCGAGGAACCAGCCCGAGCTTCTTCTGCCGAGACTGCCCTGCTGAACCTGGTCCAGGGTAATTCTTCAGTGGGCGAGTACGCCATCCAATTTCGTACTCTTGCTTCCGAATTATCATGGAATAACGAGGCTCTCTGCGCGACCTTTAAAAAAGGCCTATCCAGTAGCATCAAGGATGTGCTGGCCGCACGAGAGATTCCTGCCAACCTGCAAGAACTTATCCATTTGGCCACCCGCATTGACATGCGTTTTTCTGAGAGACATCAGGAGCTCCGCCAGGAAAAAGACTTAGATCTCTGGGCACCTCTCCTACAGTATCCTTTGCAGTCTACGCCTGGGCCTCCCGCCGAGGAGGCCATTCAAGTGGATCGGTCTCGCCTGACCCAGGAAGAGAGGAATCGCCGTAGGGAAGAAAATCTTTGTCTGTACTGTGCCAGTACCGAGCATTTCTTGGTGGATTGCCCTATTCGTCCTCCACGTCTGGGAAACGCACGCACGCACCCAGCTCACGTGGGTGTGGCGTCTCTTGGTTCAAAGTCTGCTTCTCCACGTCTCACGGTGCCCGTGCGGATTTCTCCTTCAGCCAACTCCTCCCTCTCAGCCGTGGCCTGCTTGGACTCTGGTGCCTCTGGGAATTTCATTTTGGAGTCTTTGGTGAATAAATTCTGCATCCCGGTGACCCGTCTCGTCAAGCTGCTCTACATTTCCGCGGTCAACGGAGTCAGATTGGATTGCACCGTGCGTTACCGCACAGAACCCCTCTTGATGTGTATTGGACCCCATCACGAAGTGATTGAGTTCTTCGTCCTTCCCAACTGTACCTCTGAGGTCCTCCTCGGTCTGCCATGGCTCCGGCTTCATTCTCCCACCCTTGACTGGACCACTGGGGAGATCAAGAACTGGGACTCTGCTTGCCATAGGAAGTGCCTCTCCCCCCCTCCCAGTCCCGTCAGGCAAGCCTCAGTGCCTCTTCATGGCCCCCGTCCTGGTGACACACTGCCCCATGCCAGGCTTCGCCCTCTGCCCTCCCTCCCCATTCCCACTCCTGCTGTACTGCCTGCCTTTGAGGAAACCCTCCATTCACTCCCGGTGTCCTCGTCCCAGGTAAAGCAGTTGTCGGACAAAAAAAGGGGGAGACCTAAGGGGGGGGGTACTGTTACGCCGAGCGCTCCGGGTCCCTGCTCCTCCCCGGAGCGCTCACGGCGTCTCTCTCCCTGCAACGCCCCGGTCAGTCCCGCTGACCGGGAGCGCTGCACTGACATGGCCGTCGGGGATGCGATTCGCACAGCGGGACGCGCCCGCTCGCGAATCGCATCCCAAGTCACTTACCCGTCCCGGGAACCTGCTGTCATGTGCTGGCGCGCGCGGCTCCGCTCTCTAGGGCGCACGCGCGCCAGCTCTCTGAGACTTAAAGGGCCAGTGCACCAATGATTGGTGCCTGGCCCAATTAGCTTAATTGGCTTCCACCTGCTCCCTGGCTATATCTGCTCACTGCCCCTGCACTCCCTTGCCGGATCTTGTTGCCTTGTGCCAGTGAAAGCGTTTAGTGTTGTCCAAAGCCTGTGTTACCTGAACTCCTGCTATCCATCTTGACTACGAACCTTGCCGCCTGCCCCGACCTTCTGCTACGTCTGACCTTGCCTCTGCCTAGTCCTTCTGTCCCACGCCTTCTCAGCAGTCAACGAGGTTGAGACGTTGCTAGTGGATACGACCTGGTTGCTACTGCCGCAGCAAGACCATCCCGCTTTGCGGCGGGCTCTGGTGAACACCAGTAGCCTCTTAGAACCGGTCCACCAGCACGGTCCACGCCAATCCCTCGCTGACACAGTGGATCCACAACCTGTAAGCCGAATCGTGACAACTGCTCCTATATACAAGAATATAACTACTATAATACTGCCTCCTATATACAAGAATATAACTACTATAATACTGCTCCTATGTACAAGAATATAGCTACTATAATACTGCCCCCTATATACAAGAATATAACTACTATAATACTGCTCCTATATACAAGAATATAACTACTATAATACTGCTCCTATGTACAAGAATATAACTACTATAATACTGCTCTATGTACAAGAATATAACTACTATAATACTGCCTCCTATATACAAGAATATAACTACTATAATACTGATCCTATATACAAGAATATAACTACTATAATACTGCTCCTATATACAAGAATATAACTACTATAATACTGCCTCCTTTGTACAAGAATATAACTAGAATAATACTATGTAGCAGAGAAGCTGGCTGTTATACTGTGAAAACCACTGCCGGAGTTGAGTTTTTTTTCTCATGCAGTAGATGTGAGTATATAGCGGTTCTCATTGATATTCTGGAAAAAAATAAAATCAAAATTTATAAAAATCACAGAAAATCAGATTGTAAGACGGAGGGATCTGTAGAAACTAACAGATGTTCTTGTTCTGGGCACATATTATCTGTGGATTTTCCTAGTACAGGATTGTCCTTTAATCATGGATCAAACCCCCATCCCCAGCCTCCCAATGTACACGGAAGCACGAATGGCGGACGGCTACGGTTTAGTTTTTTCCAAGTGCACAGACATAAAAACTTACTGTAATCCAGGTATTATACCGAAAGGGAAAGGGCAATGTTTATTGAGATCTTTGCAATGAAAGGAGGGGGGACTGGGGGGTGACTGGCTGGGGGTAGGAAACTTCTGTCTGTCCCATCAGCCGTTCTTCATTAGGGAAATTCCATACCTGAATACTTAATGTTTCTGGCTGAAAGGGATTGGAAAAAAAAAGTGAAAAAAAAGTGAAAATCTGCATTCCGGTTTAAAAAAGAATTATTTTTGGCATTTACGTTTGAGGAAGGATTTTATATTATTGGCAACGGAGCGGAATTCAAAAGGTAACATTATGGAAAAATTAATAGGAAACGGGAGTCTAATGCGTTTTACTTAATTTCTGAAAAATAAACTTTAATTAAACCTGACCTTTAGGAAACGTGATCTGTCACTACTGTATGTTACTGTGCACTCGGATCGGTCCTCCCTGCCGTCTCCATTGACCTCATCCCCGACGTACTCAAGGCATTTCTGAGGCTTCAAATATCTTGAAGAGATTAAGAGAATATTCTTTAATAAAGGATGAAGTGTGAGGTTGGGCTGATTTCATGGATTTACCTTGAAGATGACTACCCCCGTCACTCCATCAGATGACAGCCGAGCGATTAACATGAAGACGTGCCAGGAGCCATACATGTTCCTGGAATGGTCGTCCTTGGGCTCCAGGCACCTGTATTTTTACTGGCAAAAATCACGTTGAGATGTTCTCTGAACTTGTTTCCACCTTAAGCGATATGGCGGCAAGTGTTAAAAGGTAGGGTGTGACGTAATAATAACCCCAATGATTAAAGCCGAATCCAGCAACACACAGCATTGGTGTCAACATGTTTCTTCTGAAACTTACTTGGCCTTCTCTGATGTTGGGTTTATGTACTCTCTCCAGTGCAAAAGAATGGTCTGCTGTGTGCTGTCTGCTCCCACAAGGTTGATGTGTTATGTCCCAGTACCCTGTCAGGTTGAGTCCCTCAGTCACCTGGGGGCTCTCCTGCAGGGTCTCCCCTGCTGTTACTGTAAAGTTATCTATTTTATTTTATGGATAGTCAGTGTCCTAATGTATAGTTAGTATAAAGGACCTTTGGAGGACTCCAGCAGTTGTATAAAGGACCTGTGAGAGGTCATCTTAAGGACCTGTGAGATGTCGCATATTATGTTTATGTTGTCACATGTTAACCAGAGGACACCAGCTTAACCTATGACCCGGAGCTTGACCAATGGGCTTTGGCTCTGCCCCCCTCTATATAAGGGGATGGCCATTACAATTCTTCCTCTTCCATCACTTTACTGGGGAACAGCAAACACCAGAGATCTCAGTGCTCCAAATCTACAGGCATTCCAGTAAATCAAAAGTCTATGTCTGCTGTTTTTACCCATAGTCAAGTCTAGTATAAAGTCAAGCTTCAAGGTAATTATCTAAAGTCTATTACCAGTCTAATTGGTCCCAGCAGGCTGCAAGGTCCTTCTGTGTTCCTGGCCACCTCTCTGGGATTCTGGCCGAGCTGTGAAGATAATACCATCTATCTAAACTCAGTACAGCCTCCGTTAAACCATAACTGGTTGTGGACTCTCCTTTGACTACCTAGCCATTGGAATAACGGAGATACAGTTCGTGTGGTTCTGGTACTCAAAAAACACTCTGATGTCACGAACCGGGGGTTCATACCATCTTGCCCCTCCACCTACACCGCTACACCCTGTGGTACCACCATACACCATGGGTCACCACAGATGTTCATCTTCAATAGATCGCCAGTGACATGTAGCAGATTTGATAAAGCAATAATGAATGTACTGTAACCGGAGTATAATATGTGATCCAGCTTGGGTTCACATGGGACATTGTGGCTGGCAGTCAGGCTCATGCACATTATATGGGGTCAAAACCATGTGGAGCTAGTGGATTCAGCCTTACAATCTGTTTGGACAGAATCTACAGTGTATTACTACATAACTTCACTTTAATATTATCACCATACAGTTCATAGTATGTGAATAGTACCACAATATGGTACTTGTATTATATTGCTATATCATATACCTCTGGTACCGAGCATTGCCTGGCCTTTCTACCTAAACCTTTTGGGAGAGGAAAATAAACAAAGATGCTTTTGTCCTCATATCCTGACTCATATCCCGTCCACATATTTCATCCTCATATCTTGTCCTCATATCCCGACCTCATAGCTCGTCCTTATACGTCAGGCTCATATCATGTTCTTGTATCCCATCTTCATATCCCGTCCTCATATCACGTCTGTAACGCCGAGCGCTCCGGGTCCCGTATCCATCCTGGAGTGCTCGCAGCGTCTGGTTTCCTGCAGCGCCCCGGTCTCTCACTCTGACCGGGAGCGCTGCTACAGTGCTGCCGACGGGGATGCGATCCGCATGGCGGCACTAGTCCGCTTGCGGATCGCATCCTGTTCTGATTACCTGCCCCATCCTCTGTCTCAGCCCCGGCGCGCGCGGTCCCGCTCTCTAGGGCGCGCGCGCGCCGGGTCTCCTGTACCACGCCAGTCTCAGCAGTCAGTGAGGTTGAGCAGCTACCGCCGCAGCAAGACCATCCCGCTTTGCAGCGGGCTCTGGTGAAAACCAGTAGCAACTTAGAACCGGTCCTCCGGTACGGTCCACGCCAATCCCTCACTGACACAGAGGATCCACCATCAGCCTGCCGAATCCTGACAGTAGATCCGGCCATGGATCCCGCTGAGGTGCCGCTTCCAAGTCTCGCTGACCTCGCCACCGTGGTTACCCAACAAGGACAACAGCTGTCGCAGTTGACAGCTACATGCTACAGCAGCTTCTGCCTTTACAGCAGCAACCATCTCCTCCGCCAGCTCCTGCTTCTCCTCCGCAGCAAGTTGCCACTTCCAGACTCCGCTTGTCCCTACCTGACAAGTTTGATGGGAACTCTAAATTTTGCCGTGGGTTCCTGTCCCAGTGTTCCCTGCACCTGGAGATGATGTCAGACCAATTCCCTACAGAACGGTCTAAGGTGGCGTTTGTGGTCAGCCTGCTATCTGGAAAGGCCTTGTCCTGGGCCACACCGCTTTGGGATCGCAGCGATCCTGCCACTGCTACTATCCAGTCCTTCTTCTCTGAAGTACGCAGTGTCTTTGAGGAGCCAGCTCTGGCTTCTTCAGCCGAGAAAGCCCTATTGAACCTTGTCCAAGGGAGTTCTTCTGTGGGCGAGTACGCTATCCAGTTCCGCACCCTCGCCTCTGAGCTATCCTGGAATAATGAGGCCCTCTGCGCGACCTTCAAGAAAGGCTTATCCAGTCACATCAAAGATGTGCTGGCCGCACAAGAAATTCCTACTACCCTGTCTGAACATATCCAGTTGGCCACCCACATTGATATGCGTTTTTCTGAAAGACGCCAGGAGCTCCGCCAAAAAAAAGACTTGATCACTGGGTACCTCTCTTCCAGAATCCTCTGCAATCTACTCCTGTGCCTCCCGCCGAGGAGGCTATGCAAGTGGATCGGTCTCGCCTGACCCAATAAGAGAGGTCTCGTCGCAGAAATGAAAATTTATGCCTGTACTGTGCCAGTACCGAACATTTCCTGGTGGACTGCCCTATTCGTCCTCCGCGTCAGGGAAACGCACGCACGCACTCTGTTCACGTGGGATTGGCATCACTTGGTGTAAACTCATCTTCTCCACGTTTGACTACACCAGTACGGATTTCTCTACCCGCAAGTACTAATACTTCCTTCTCCACTGTGGCCTTTCTGGACTCTGGTTCAGCAGGAAATTTCATTCAGGCCTCTTTTGTCAATAGGTTCAGTATTCCAGTAACCCGTCTCGTCAAGCCGCTCTTTATCTCTTCAGTAAACGGAGAGAGATTGGACTGCACTGTGCGCTACCGCACTGAACCCCTGCCCATAAGCATTGGACTTCACCTCGAAAAAATTTTATTTTTCGTTCTGCCTAACTGCACCTCTGAAATTCTTCTGGGCTTGCCTTGGCTCCAACGTCACTCGCCTAGTCTCAACTGGGCCACTGGGGACATTAAAAGTTGGGGATCTTCTTGCCACAAGTGTTGTCTTCACTCAGTTCCTTCTTGCCAAGTCTCCATTGCCACACCTTTTCCTGGCCTTCCCGAGGTCTGTCTGGACTATTCTGATTTCTTTGTAAAGCAAGCCGAAGTTTTTCCTCAGCACATCTTGCCTCCAGAGTCTCCGATCTCCCCTGCTCCTGTCTCTACCTTCGGCATGCCAGCCACCAGTGTCCCTGCCAAACCGGCTGTATCTGCCCCTTCCTATTTTATACCAGCATCTAATGTGTCTGCAGCTGCTCCCTCTTCTTCTCTCTCTGGGAAGTCCCGGCCTGGTCCCGCTTTTAGTGCGTCTTCTTCTATTGTCCCTGATTACCTACTCGTCCGCAGATTTCTGGGATCCAAAGAGAGGGGGAGACCTAAGGGGGGGGGGGGGGGGGGTACTGTAATGCCGAGCGCTCCGGGTCCCGTATCCATACCGAAGCGCTCGCGGCGTCTGGTCTCCTGCAGCGCCCTGGTCTGTCACTCTGACCGGGAGCGCTGCTACAGTGCTGCCGACGGGGATGCGATCCGCATGGCGGCACTAGTCCGCTTGCGGATCGCATCCTGTTCTGATTACCTGCCCCATCCTCTGTCTCAGCCCCGGCGCACGCGGTCCCGCTCTCTAGGGCGCGCGCACGTCGGGTTTCTCAGATTTAATGGGCCAGTGCACCATTAATTGGTGCCTGGCCCAATCTGTTCCTAATCAGTCCTGATTACTGTGGATACTATTTAAACTCACTTCCCCTTCCTGCCCTGTCGGATCTTGTTGCCTTGTGCCTAGTGAAAGCGTTTTTGTGTGTGCCATTACCAGTGTTTCCAGACCTTCTGCCGTTGCCCTTGACTACGAACCATTGCCGCCTGCCCTGACCTTCTGCTACGTCTGACCTCGCCTCTGTCTAGTCCTCCTGTACCACGCCAGTCTCAGCAGTCAGTGAGGTTGAGCAGCTACCGGTGGACACGACCTGGTTGCTACCGCCGCAGCAAGACCATCCCGCTTTGCGGCGGGCTCTGGTGAAAACCAGTAGCAACTTAGAACCGGTCCTCTGGTACGGTCCACGCCAATCCCTCACTGACACAGAGGATCCACCACCAGCCTGCCGAATCCTGACAACGTCCTCATATCCAGACCTTGTATCCCATCCTCATATCCCGTCCTCATAACCCGACCTTATATCTCATCCTCATATCTCATCCACATAGTTCATCCTCATATCTTGTCCTCATATCCCGTCCTCATATCCTGTCCTTATATCCCACCAGGGATGAGTGAATCGAATCTGACGAATCCGAATTCATTATGAATTTCAGGAAAAAATTTGATTCACAACAAATGCGAATATCGCCGCCATTCAATTACGCAAATCGTTTAATTAAACTCCAGGCTCCAGGGCATCTAAAATGGCAGATCCACATGTGAGGACATAGGGCAAGGAATCCTGGGAAGGCAGGAACAAGGGTCGGCGGGATGACCCTGAATCACATGCAGCATGCAGCCTCTCAGCAGCCAGTCACCCCTGTGATGTCACAGCCCTATATAATCGTTAGCCATCTTGCGGCCAGTCACTTCAGCCTTTTATTGCGGAGAGAGAGGGATAGACAGCAGTGTTGCACAGAAAAGCTTTTTTACAGCAGCGATTCACCTAAAGCCCAAATCCAGCCTAGAAGCACTGATAGGGAAGGGAGTGAGATTGAGAGAGAGAGTGCAATTTTGGGTGCAGTATAAAGTGACTGTGTGCTACAGCACTGGTGTGTACAACAACTGAGAAGCTAATAGTAGCCAGCCAGTAAGGGAGAGCAGAGCACATTGTCCTCCCCTCATATACGCACTAAGTGCAGTCCCTGTCCTTCATTGCCTCTGTCCTATCCTGTTCCCTCCCCCACAGAATCTTATGCTGTGGTTTCAGCTCCACTATTTATTGAGGACGATCTACTAGAGGACAGTCAGCAGCTTCTGCCCAACCAAGAAGTGGAGGAGACATCTGCCTCTTCCTCCGCTAGGCGGGCAAGTAGTAATGAGGAGTGTGGCGTGGGAGGTGGTGATGAGGAACCTGAGGAGGACATCAGTGACGTGCAGACACAACTTGATATTGATGAAGCCGATCGCACTTGGGAACCGGGTGCAGAAGGGGCTTCATCATCATCAGGAGAAGAGAGTTGCAGGTTGCCCGTGAGGCAGCAACTGAGCCAGCAAGGTGGTAGCATGGTTGGTAGTCAGCATGGTGGTGTAAGGGGAAAGTCTGGAGCCAAACGTGCATGGGGTAGACCACCTGCTTCGAGGCAGCCTACCTTCCAGGGAGGTAGTGGAACAGGTTCCTGGAGTTGGTGGCAGCAGCAGACAATCAGTGCGGACTGTTGGTGGGAAAATTGGCTACTCAGTGGTGTGGCAGTTTTTCATCAAGCATCCGGAGGATGTTAACCTAGCCACATGCAAGATGTGTCGGCAGAAGGTGAAGCGTGGCCAGGGTCCCAATGTTGGCACCTTGGCACTGCATCAACATATGCAGCATCACCATAAAGTGGCCTGAGAGAACCGTGGCTCCGATGTGGTGGTACAGCCTGCTGCATCATCCAGTAGCACGCCGCTCCCTGTTTCAACGAGCCAAGGCTCCACCACCTCAGCCGAAGAAAGCTGTCTGTCATGCCCTCCTTCTGTCGCTCCAGATGCTCCTGCTCCTCCTACTTTTAGTCAGTCATTCCACAAGCAATCCATTGGCAAAGCCATGTCCCAGAGACAACAGTAAGCGCCCACTCATCCAACGGCGCAGAAGTTGAATGTGCTCCTGTCCAAGTTGCTGGTGCTGCAGTCCCTCCAGAGTGGTGGACTCTGCACCTTTCAGAGAACTGATGGCTTGTGCCGAGCCAAGGTGGAGAGTCCCAAGCTGTCATTTCTTTGCGAAGAAGGCAGTACCAGCCCTGCACAATTTTGTGGAAGAGAAGGTGGGCCAGTCCTTGAGCCTGTTGGTGTGTACAAAAGTGCACGGCAGCGCCGACGTGTGGAGCTGTAACTACGGGCAGGGACAATACTTGTCTTTTACGGCCCACTGAGTAAATGTGGTTCCTGCACAGCCACAACAGCAACTTGGACACGTCCCACTGCTTCCTCCTCCACGCTCTCAGGCCGTTGGTCTTGTGACAGTGTGTGAATCCGCCTCCTCATCCTCCACCGTGTCCTCAGCCTCCACTGCACAGACAAGTCTCAGTGCCCCTCCAGCATACCATATGTGCAGGGCACGGTGGTGTCATGCTGTTCTTCACATGGTTTGCCTTAGCGAACGGAATCACACTGGAGAAACTGCTAAAAGTCATTCATCATGAAATCAAATCATAGCTTACTCTACGAAAACTGGAAATGGGAATCATGGTGACCGACAATGGGAAGAACATCTTGTCTGCGCCTGCATGTCTAGTCCTGCATGGCACACGTTTTCAGTTGGTGGTTAAGCAGTTCCTGAAGTGTTACCCCCATCTGCAAGACATCCTAACAATGGGAAGGAAACTTTGCATGCACTTCAGCCACTCGTACACCGCAAAGCACATCCTCCTTGAGCTGCAGCGCCAGAACGGTATCCCCCAACATAGTGTGATTTGCGATGTTTCTACACGTTGGAATTCCACCCTCCATATGTTGGACCGACTATACGAATAGAGAAAAGCCATCACCGATTTCTTGATAATCCAAGCAGATAGGAGTACTCCCCTGTGTAACTTCAATGTGAACCAGTGGCAGCTCGTACGTGACACCTGTCGTTTGCTCAGGCCCTTTGAGGAAGCCACATTATTTGTAAGTCGTCTGGATTACGTGATGAACGACGTCATTCCACTGCTTTATCTTCTACAACACACTGGAACAATCTACTACAACATGTTGGAAACAATGGCTTGTCAGAGCATTGGAGATGTGGCGCCTACATCTCACGGCCACATGAGCTCTGTGGGGGATGAGGAGGAAGGGGAGGGGCGCAGTGGAGCACAGTTTAGGTTTTGCGAGAAGGGTGGTTTTTCTAGTCATCTGACAGGAGAGGAGGAGCAGGAGCAACCA
Organism: Hyla sarda; assembly: GCF_029499605.1. Taxonomy (NCBI): domain Eukaryota; kingdom Metazoa; phylum Chordata; class Amphibia; order Anura; family Hylidae; genus Hyla; species Hyla sarda. The sequence goes on from NC_079189.1 coordinate 16,638,533, forward strand.
GAGGAGCTGGAGGGTTATGAGGAAGGCAAGACAGAGGACCCAGACACACCGTGGCAGTATGCAGTGGAGATGGAGGCAGGGAGTCCCTCCGAGTCACTTGCACAAATGGCACGATGCATGCTCACTTGCTTGCGTAATGACAGCCGAATTGTCACCATTCGTCAGCAGGATCACTTCTGGCTCTCCACCTTATTGGACCCTTGATACCGCCACAAAATAGGGGCCTTTTTTACACCCACTGAAAGGGAGGACAAACTGACCTACTACAGAGACATCCTATGTAGTCAGTTGGCCGATGCCTATCGGCCACATGGTCCATCCACTCGCAGGTCTGACTCGGGGGGCCCTCTGCACTCACCTTCCACTGCCATGGCTGCTGGGGAGGGGTGGGGTGGCAGGAGCAGTACCAGCTCAATCAGCAGCAGCCTGAGTCTACAGTCGCTGATGAGTAGCTTTCTTCAACCGCATAGTCATCAGCAGCAGGTAGACCTGGAGCAGGACCTGAACCAGCAGGTGGTGGCATACCTTGACATGGCCATGCCAACACAATACCACATATGTATATGTTTAATTTTATTTGAAAAAGGGGAAAAGGGCGAGGATTCAAACTTTTATTATGGAAGGGGCTTATTCACATTAATTACTTTTATTTTTTATTTTACACATTTTTTCACAATAATTTTATCCCTATAGGATATGATTTTGTCACGGTGGAAATGATTAGCCCCCTGTAGCCAATTTCCCACATTTAGGCGTCGAAAGGGTTAATCGTCTCATTGGCGATGTCAGCCATTATCCATGGGTCCCTACTGCTGATAGCAACCTGGACCCACTGGGCATGAAACTCTCAGCTTTTGAGTCGCGCTTTAAATTGCAAAAGTGGTTGCAGGGCGCACACTTATGCCCTGTGTACTTAAGTGATTATGCAATAAAAGCAACTATTGACAGAGAGGCCTATGGGGCTCCATATAGTTTGGGTGGGCCCCTTTGTTAATAGTTGCCCACTTAAATTTGTTGTAGGCTTAGGGGAAACTATTTGCAAACAGGGCCTACAACAACTATGTGGGCACAAGTTGCCCCTATATAGTTAGTTGTAGACCTCTCTCTATAATTGTTGCCCCCCCCTGCCCCATATAATTACAGTCCTTAGTCCTTGCCCCCAGGCAGCAGGCCCCAACTAGCTGCCACTGCAATAGAATTCTGCCCCGGGCCCTCGGCCCCAATTCATATTATATATGTGGTGTCCCGGTACCGTATTGTATACGCTACCTGTATGAAGGTCCCCATAGTCAGAGTCCCTAGGACGTCGGGGTCCCTCTTGTGTAGTTTTCCCCTTGTCATCTCACACTTAGTTAATGACTAAATAGCGGTTCTATTAAATATAAACATAAGTATAGGGATATAGATGTATATATTTTGTTATCTACCTGTTCGGAGCGTAGCAGGACCTGCGGGTCACATGATTAGGTAGAAACTCTATGGTTTTGCTACAGGACCTTTGGAGGTTCCCGTGACGTATGCACCCACAATGCACTGTAACGGTGAGTGACAGTCATTACGGACCAATCCAAAACCACTCTTCCTTTCATGTCGTCGACGCCCCTCTCCTCCTCGGTAGCCAGCATAGCAGTAGCAGGGAAACTCTTCTCTGCTTCACTACAGCGCTACTGCATACCTCTCAATATCTGCTGAGAGAAAAGAGGGACAAGCCTCGCCCCTAATCTCCTTACTACTGGGGTGACACACTGTAACAAAACCTCCTCCTCATGTAATCACCTTACTACTGGGGTGACACACTGTAACAAACCTCCTCCTCATATAATCTCCTTACTACTGGGGTGACACATTGTAACAAACTCCCTCCTCATGTAATCTCCTTACTACTGGGGTGACACACTGTAACAAACCTCCTCCTCATGTAATTACCTTACTACTGGGGTGACACACTGTAACAAACCTCCTCCTTATGTAATCTCCTTACTACTGGGGTGACACGCTGTAACAAACCTCCTCCTCATGTAATCACCTTACTACTGGGGTGACACACTGTAACAAACCTCCTCCTCATATAATTACCTTACTACTGGGGTGACACACTGTAACAAACCTCCTCCTCATATAATCTCCTTACTACTGGGGTGACACACTGTAACAAACCCCCTCCTCATGTAATCTCCTTACTACTGGGGCAACACACTGTAACAAACCTCCTCCTCATGTAATTACCTTACTACTGGGGTGACACACTGTAACAAACCTCCTCCTCATGCAATCTCCTTACTACTGGGGTGATACACTGTAACAAACCTCATCCTCCTGCAGAGGGAGGGGGTAATGTGACAGCGCTGCGCTCCTGACAGAAGGTAAATAGATAGAGGAGCGCAGCCCCACCAGTGTTGTCTTAGGGCTTCCCAATAAAACAAAACTGTGGCTGCGGAAGCGTGCGCTGTAGGAAGCTGCGTTACTGGGCCTGCTTACAAGCACGACAGAAGGGGGCCGTTCCGGGACAGCGGGACATGACCCGAAAACGGGACAGTTGGTGGGCCTCAGTGGTCAGTGAGTGACAGTCACTCACTGAACACACACACAAAAAAGTCCAGGGCCTGCCGGGTCCCAATGGGGCTCCGGGCTCTTTACCCGAGTATGGATTCTACCCCCTTGATGGCGGCCCTGTCCCCAGTTACAGACATTCCTCTGCATCAGACCACAAGTAAGTATTGAGGGTCTGCATTACGTAAAACTTAACTTTTAATAATTTTCTTAGGATAAAAATTCAATATATAGACCCAAATTTTTTTTAAATCAAACAAAAGGAAAGGTGTGCAAAAAACACCATGTGCCACCTACACTGCCAAGTATTGATGTGATGCAAAGACCTCTAAAAGGTGGAAAGGAATAACGTATGATTTATTGTAACCGGTGGGGGTAAAAACTTCCCCTGTAAGGCCCTACTCTCGCATTATTAATTCCCTTCTTGGTAAGTGTTACTCGCCCTAAAAAGGGCGGCCCCACACAGGAACCTCTCCCTATTTCCACCTACAAACACTGCCATTTCCCAGGGATTTTAGGTGGAAATAGGGAGAGGTTCCTGTGTGGGGCCGCCCTTTTTAGGGTGAGTAACACCTGCCAAGTAGGGAATTAAAAGGGTGAGAGTAGGGCCTTACAGGGGAAGTTTTTCCTCTCACCTGCTACAATGGACCATACGTTGTTCCCTTCCACCTTTTCGAGGAAAGTGTTACTCGTCTTAATAAGGGCGGCCCCACACAGGAACCAATCCCTATTTCCACCTAAAATCCCTGGGAAATGGCAGTGTTTGTAGGTGGAAATAGGGAGAGGTTCCTGTGTGGGGCCGCCCTTTTTAGGGTGAGTAACACCTGCCAAGTAGGGAATTAATAGGGTGAGAGTAGGGCCTTACAGGGGAAGTTTTTCCTCTCACCTGCTACAATGGACCATACGTTGTTCCCTTCCACCTTTTCGAGGAAAGTGTTACTCGTCTTAATAAGGGCGGCCCCACACAGGAACCAATCCCTATTTCCACCTAAAACCCTGGGAAATGGCAGTGTTTGTAGGTGGAAATAGGGAGAGGTTCCTGTGTGGGGCCGCCCTTTTTAGGGCGAGTAACACTTGCCAAGAAGGGAATTAATAATGCGAGAGTATGGCCTTACAGGGGAAGTTTTTACCCCCACCGGTTACAATGGACCATACGTTGTTCCCTTCCACCTTTTAGAGGTCTTTGCATCACATCAATACTTGGTGGTGTAGGTGGCACATGTTTTTTTTTGCACACCTTTCCTTTTGTTTGATTTCAAAATAATTTTGGGTCTATATATTTTATCCTAAGAATATTATTAAAAGTTAAGTTTTACGTAATGCATATCTTCAATACTTATTTGTGCACACTAACACTTTTACAAAAGAGACCGTTTTCTTCTGCCTACCTGCCTCAGCTACTATTCTGATCCTGCCACCCACCTGATGCCACACATCTGATGCCAAGTTCTCCTTTTTTCACCCACCTTCGTCACCAGGTTCTGGTATTGCCACCAACCGCACCTGTCACCGGGTCACTTTCAGGACTGCTGATGCTGCTGCTGCCACATCCAGGTTGTCTCATTCTCCACCATATGTTCTCCTCATGCTGCTGCCACCTCCAGGCTGTGTCATTCAGCCACTATATGTTCTCCTAATGCTTTCGCCAACTCCAGACTGTGTCATTCAGCCACTTCATGGTCTACTCTTGCTGCCGCCACCTCCACGCTGTGTCATTCAGCCACCATATGGTCTCCTCATGCTAATAATAATACCACTATACAGTGCCCAAATAAAATATTGACAAAGTGCCAAAAAAAACGGTCCACCTTTCTCATGCTGATGACACCCATTCAAGCAATCAGAATTCGGTTTCATATATACCAGAATTAACTATGACTCCATGTCATCTGGATACCTCTCATCTCACAACTATTGTCCCCTCAGGAGGTTTACACTGCTAAAACACGTTGGGACGCTGAGGGATGTCGATTATTTTTGTTTCTTGTCATGAAATCATTAAATCTCTCCTCAAGCCCTGACTGTTATGCACATAATTCATTGTTTATCATATGTTTTGCCCGGCCATTTGTTGACTTCACTATGTGCACTGTATCCATAATACCCGCCGGCCCTTGACAGAGTCAATTCCGCCTTATTCTGGCCACAATGAGGGCTCTGTAAGATAATAGGCATCCAGTGGTGCACTTATGAGGAAATAGGGGTGACTATGGAGGCAAAGGTTCCTTTACAGGTCCATCTTTTTTAGGGCACTCACACCATCTAAGCTCAGGGTGATTAACTGACTAGGAAAAGTTAGAAGGGTCACATGATTCTTCACGGCATTCCAATCCCAATAATGTGTCCTCCCTAAGCATTTGTCCTTCCCCAAGGTACACAATATTTATGCTACCTCTCTCTTTCTTTTTGAATGAATGTTTCACCCAAACTGGTTGGGTATGGGGTATTTTGGGGCCATTTGTTTTGAATGTTGTGCCACTTTATAATGGTGGCTATTTCAGTCCTTGGTATTTTCAAACATCTTTGAGGCTTGATTTTTAGTGATGGCCTCAGAGGCTTAAGTTAAATCAGTTGTCCGGGGGCAGAATTGTTTATTTATTTATTTTTTTTTTTTTTTAGATTTGCATGTTTAACTTGAAAAATAAGTCATACTCACCTACCCTGATCCCCCAGAGCTGTCATTCTGACATCTGGTCCTTCTTCAGTCAGTGGCAGCAACAATACGTGACAGTAAACAGGAAGCAACAGGGGATGAGTAGGGGACAGGAACGTGCCTTCCCCGGAGAATCCCCATAAGCCTCTGGATGTAGGGCACTGTACCTTCATTTTAGTACTAGTTCATTGATCTCCTCCCGTGACATGTCCGAAGATGTCTAAAGCTGAACATTCCTCCTTATGTCAGATCACCGATATAACAGAAATGATTTCAATCATTTCATGTTTGTTCTTTTATCCCTATTAGGAATGTATATCAGTCTTTAGATCTGCCAGGTGTGGATGCCCTGTTTACCTCCTATTGCCTAATTTCATTTTCATTTTTATAGGGAACAGTTATTGTTTTAATGAGAACACCGACTTCCCAAAACTCAGCTGTCGAACGCCAAGGACTTTGCCTTTGGCTATTGAAAGCTAATTACTAACATAATGCTCTACAGGTATACAGGTGTGCTGACAAATATGGCGTCCGTCGTGCCAAACTATTTCACGGACCACGCCTGATGGCTGCGCCTTCACATCAAAAGTTGGGAATCACCCTGATGCCTAAGGATATTCAGCATACAATGGTTGGCAGAGACCTTCATGATTTTCTATCTTTCCAGAAGGTACCGCATTCCTCCCGACCTGTTTCTAAGTATTTCCCATCTCCATCATGACAGGACAGTCATGTTTCAGCTAACACCCTACACTTTTGAGAGCTACTTCTTGTTCCAGGGCACAAATCGCTTTCCCATAGAAGTTTCTTAATTGTAGTATCTAATAAACAAGCCCAGATGCAGATAGGGAACTCCTTGTAATTTCAAACACAGGTAAAAAAAAAAAAAAAATTCCTGCGGTTGGGAGGTCCTGACACCCAGAGGCGTGTGCTTGTATTTCCATAATATATAAAGATTAGCGGTGACAGTTATTAGATTCTCCATGTAGAAGTGGAACAACTCCGATGCGTCATGGTCCCCACCTTGTTTTTATATGTTTGTTGATGTATAGTGGTTTAAAGGGGTACTCCACATCTAGACATCTTATTCCCTTATCCAAAGGTTAGGGGATACGATATCTGATCATGGGGTCCTGCAGTTGGGACCCCCGCGATCTCTTTGCAGCACCCGGCATTTGTTTAGAATGCTGGGTACGGGGGCGGCGGTAGTCGTAATGTCATGGTCATGCCCCTCCCATTCTTCACTCCCCTCTCACTGAATGTCAGGGCCACCGAGATCGCGGGGGGTCTCAACGGCGGGATAGGAGATAAGATGTATAAAGCCGGAATACTCCTTTAACCCCTTAAGGATCGGGTTTTTTTTTCCGTTTTTGCACTTTAGTTTTTTGCTCCTTGCCTTTAAAAAATCATAACTTTAAATTTTGCACCTAAAAATCCATATGATGGCTTATTTTTTGCGCCACCAATTCTACTTTGTAATGACATTAGTCATTTAACCCAAAAATCTACGGTGAAACGGAAAAAAAAAATCATTGTGAGACAAAATTGAAAAAAAAAAGCCGTTTTGTAACTTTTGGGGGCTTCCGTTTTGACGTAGTACATTTTTCGGTAAAAATGACACTTTCTCTTTATTCTGTAGGTCCATACGATTAAAATGATACCCTATTTATATAGGTTTGATTTTGTCGCACTTCTGGAAAAAATCATAACTACATGCAGGAAAATTAATACGTTTAAAATTGTCATCTTCTGACCCCTATAACTTTTTTATTTTACCGCGTATGAGGCGGTATGAGGGCTCATTTTTTGCTCCGTGATCTAAGTTTTTAACGGTACCATTTTTTCATTGATAGGACTTATTGATTATTCATTTTTCCATGATATAAAAAGTGACCAAAAATGCACTATTTTGGACTTTGTAATTTTTTTGCACGTACGCCATTGACCGTGCAGTTTAATTAATGATATATTTTTATAATTCAGACATTTCCGCACGAGGCGATACCACATATGTCTATTTTTATTTTTATTTACACTGTGTTTTTTCAACAAACTTCAAACTTCTAATAGAGAAGGGGTTAAATGATCTTTATTCACTTTTTTTTTCACTTTTTTTTTGCAGTGTTATAGCTCCCATAGGGACCTATAACACTGCACACACTGATCTCTTATACTGATCATTGTTATCCCATAGGGACCTATAACACTGCACACACTGATCTCTTATACTGATCATTGTTATCCCATAGGGACCTATAACACTGCACACACTGATCTCTTATACTGATCATTGTTATCCCATAGGGACCTATAACACTGCACACACTGATTTCTTATACTGATCATTGTTATCTCATAGGGACCTATAACACTGCACACACTCATCTCTTATACTGATCATTGTTATCCCATAGGGACCTATAACACTGCACACACTGATCTCTTATACTGATCATTGTTATCCCATAGGGACCTATAACACTGCACACACTGATCTTTATCATTGATCACTGGTTTCTCATAGGAAACCAGTGATCAATGATTCTGCCGCTTGACTGCTCAGGCCTGGATCTCAGGCACTGAGCAGTCATTCGGCGATCGGACAGCGAGAAGGCAGGTAGGGGCCCTCCAGCTGTCCTGTAAGCTGTTCGGGATGCCGCAATTTCGCCGCGGCTATCCCAAACAGCCCACTGAGCTAACCGGCACTTTTTACTTTCACTTTTAGCCGCGTGGCTCAGCTTTTAGCGCGCGGCTAAAGGGTTAATAGCGCGCACGGGTTAATAGGGCTTCAGTATGACGCCGGGCCCACCGCGAAATGATGCGGGGTCACCGTGGGACCCCGCGTTATATCACGGGAGCGGGACCAAGGACTTATTCATACATCCTTGGTCCTTAAGAGGTTAAGGGGTACTCCCGTGGAAAACTTTTTTTTTTTTAATCAACTGGTGCCAGAAAGTTAAACAGATTTGTAAATTACTTCTATTAAACAATCTTAATCCTTCCAGTACTTTTAAGGGGCTGTATACTAAAGAGAAATCCAAAAAAGAAATGCATTTCCTCTGATGTCATAACCACAGTGCTCTCTGATTACAATTTTAGGAACTGTCCAGAGCAGCATATGTTTGCTATGGAGATTTTCTCCTACTCTGGACAATTCCTAAAATGGACAGCAGAGGTCAGCAGAGAGCACTGTAGTCATGACATCAGAGGAAATGCATTTCTTTTTTGGATTTCTCTTTAGTATACAGCCCCTAAAAAGTACTGGAAGGATTAAGATTTTTTAATAGAAGTGATTTACAAATCTGTTTAACTTTCTGGCACCAGTTGATTTAAAAAAAATGTTTCCACGGGAGTACCCCGTTAAAGCTAAAAAACTGAATCAGTGTTTCTTCCTTATATGAGGATCAACCAGATGATTGGACCAAAACAGGTCCACCAAGGGATGTTATGTCTGCATTCAGATCTACAACACTTCATATGATCGTTCAGTGCAGATCATCGAAACTAGTAGCAGGTCTACATCAAAATTTGTCAGTATAGTGGATCACCATCTGTCGAGCTCTACAGTTCCCTAACTGAAGTCTTCAACTTTAATAACACAGTGTTTTGTTAACCCCTTCATGAACCGGGGTTTTTCCGTTTTTGCACTTTTAGTTTTTTCCTCCTTACCTTTAAAAAACCATTACTCTTTCAATTTTATACCTAAAAATCCATATGATGGCTTTTTTTTTGCGCCACCAATTCTACTTTGTAATGACATCAGTCATTTTACCCAAAAATCTACAGCAAAACAGAAAAAATTTAAGAAAAAACACAATTTTGTAATTTTTGAAGGCTTCCGTTTCTACGCAGTATATTTTCGGTAAAAATGACACCTTATCTTTATTCTGTAGGTCCATACGGTTAAAATGATACCCTGCTTATATAGGTTGGATATTGTCGTACTTCTTGAAAAAATCATAACTACATGCAGGAAAATTTATACGTTTAAAATTGTCATCTTCTGACCCCTATAACTTTTTTTTTTCCGCGTACGGGGCGGTATGAGGACTCATTTTTTGTGCCGTGTTCTGAAGTTTATAGCGGTACCCTTTTCGTATTCATGATATAAAAAGTGACCAAAAATACGCTATTTTGGTCTTTTGAATTTTTTTGTGCGTACGCCATTGACCGTGCGGTTTAATTAACGATATATTTTTATAATTCAGACATTTCTGCACGCGGCGATACCATATATGTTTGTTTTTAATTACCCAGTTTTTTATTTCAATGGGAAAAGCAAGGTGATTCAAACTTTTATTAGGGAAGGGGTTAAATGATCTTTATTAACTTTTTTTTTTTCACTTTTATTTGCAATGTTATAGCTCCCATAGGAGACTATAACACTGCACACACTGATCTTTTACATTGAGCATCGTTATCCCATAGGATAACATTGCTCAATGATTCTGCCGCTTGACTGCTCATGTCTGGATCTCAGGCACTGAGAAGTCATTCGGCGATCGGACACCAGGAGGCAGGTAAGGGGACCCGCCTGCTTTCCTACAGATGTTCATGATGCCGCGGTTTCACCGCTGTGAACCCGACCAGCCCGTTGAGCTGACGGGCACTTATTTACTTTCACTTTAGATGCAGCAATCAACTTTGAATGCCACGTCTAAAGTGTCAATAGCACATGGCATCGTGATTAGTGCCGCGCGCTATTAGCCATGGGTCCCAGCCGTTGCTAGGTGCTGGGCCCGACCCACTATGACGTGGGGCACGTTATAGAATGGGAGCCGACCCATGACATACATGTATGTCATGGGTCATGGGTCGGAAAGGGGCTAATAAACAATAGATGGAGTACTCTGTAAGGCTAAGTACACACAGCCCTTGTGCTCCTGCCCGTTCTGGGTCTGCTTGGCTCTTTTTTGCACCAAACTGTCCCAGAATAGGTTGGGGAACAACTGACACTACCAGGTCCCAATGGATCCCATTGACTTGAATATGCTCCGTTGGGTGTCCAGTATTTAAGCAGAAGTTAAGCAGAGAAAAAAATATAGGACATGCAGTATTTTTTTCTCTGCTCAACTCTGGTCCTTTCGAGAAACTGACCAACGAAACACAGTTGTCTCTTCCCTCAATTGAAGCAGTGGGAAAGTGTGACTCAACATCACCCACCAGTAGAAACAATCTCAAGTGTTAATCTCATGCACATGATACAGTACTCCAAAAAACATGCCACTCCAATCAATTGCTTATGTTGTGTTTATTATTCGCAATCCTTCAGAAATAAACATAATGTTTTGGTCAATTTGACCATCATCAGAAAATTAAATTGCCTGAGATATGAGAAACAAGAAGTAGTAGTAAAAGAACTGAGCAACGAAACGGTGACCTATAGACTCTAGGTGCATTGGATCTTGTAGGTCGCCATTGCATGCTCATGTCACTAGGCAGTCTGAATATGATGGTGGTGGTGGTGGGGAGGGAGGGGGTGCTCTAGGAAGACCAGTGAAATTGTTGTGTGCTTTCAACTTTAAATATACTGGTTCTACTGAATACTTGTCACATTGGGTCAGGGAGAAGTGCAACTCTGCTCTTACCCAGAACCCTTTTTTACTGCCTACTTTCATATCCGTCCTAGGCAGTGAATCCATAACTAGACGACAGTCCCTGGGCTGGAATAAAGTTCAAGGGTGTAACATGGTCAAAAACAATAAACAAAACAGTACGGAGGTTAGGGAAACAGGTCAGGAACAGAACAAAGCACGGGATAAACAGAAATAGAGTAGTCTTTCAAGCTGGGTCAAAACGGAGATAGACACATAAGTATCAAATCACTAAGAAGAGAAATATTGTATAGGAAATCGAGGTCAGAAAACACAGAATAGGACAAACCAGTAGTGTGAAAGCTAGTGCAGATGAACTGAGCACAACCAAGGCCTCAGCAGACTTGCCAGGTATTTATGATCACCTAGGATGGGCGTGGATGCTGAGATCAGATATAATAGGCTCTAGGTCCAAGCCCGCTGATAGGACCGGGCGTCATCACGTGAAGCTACAAAGAACACAGAAAAATGTAACCTTAAACCCGATCCTACTCATTACAATACTATCTTAAATTTATTGTTATATGTATTGTTGGCCACTTAGGACATTTATGGGTTCTCTGCTGTCCAAATAGGTGCAAGTCCCTGTCCACGGTGCTGAATATGACAAAACCATATTTACAAAATTATTATTAGGCTATATTCACATCAGTATTCGGAACTCCATCCACTGATTGCGTTGAAATGACGTGATTTTAGTGGAGAAAAAAAAAACGGACATCTAACGGAATCCTGACTGACCCGATTCAAAGTGGATGGGACCTGTAGGGTTCCATTGGTTTCTGGTGTTACAACCTTGTCCCAGCCCCATTGTCAGAAGCTGTAACTGAGCTCCACAATGCTCATATCAACATTTTATTATTTATTCCTTTATTTTCCACAGGAGACAATTTATAAAATTCTCATACGACTACTGTAACATATCAGGTCAAAGTGAAGTACTCTACAAAATATACAGCATTGGAGTGTAAGAAAATCTCTACTGGGTTCTTTCCTTTCTCTATGCTCAGCAACAATATTTTAGTATTGATTCCTAAATTCGACAAGATGAAGCACGCCTTCATTCTTGTGCCCTATTTATGATGGTGTGGCTGGTGAGGCGACCATTTAGTCGTATGGTGCAGTGATGCCACAAGTCTACTCTTCCAGCTTTACTTGGAATCCCATCCATCTCCTTAAGAATTAAGGTTTGTTGGTGGCCATCCCTTCCGTTTACAGCCTTTTGCAATAAATAAGCTAGAACATCCAAACATGCCAAAGTGCCAAGGCCTGCACTCTACAGCCATATTTCTGCCTTTTTCTAGGGGAACACTTGTAACACCTGGAGAAGTGATTGTGACACCTTTTTTTCCGAGATATTCAAAGAACTGGTATCACACATAACATTCAACTTACATAATATTACAAATAAAATACATTGAGAACCAGAGATTTATTAGAAAAGGTTAATCCCTACCAAAACACATCATAAGTGGACTCACTTGGGGATGGAAGTTAAGAGTCTATATATACAATACAGTTGCCCTGCAGCCCTTTAGAGCTCACTGGAAGCCTAACCCTGTAGTATGGTCTATATTTGGGTCTTAAATTGTAGGCACATTTGGGACAGCCCTGAATGTAAAGGCCTAGGCCCAGTACACAGCAGAAGGGGTGGTAAAATAGAGTCCCTGAGAGTGGGGCACAAACATGTCAGACTAGCCCTAAACTGTTTTGGGTGGAGAATTAGAGGTGGATCCAAGTGAGGCCTACTGACACCAGTAGAGGACACAAAGTAAATGATGTCTAGGTCAGTGCTCTTATAGGGTATAATATAAGGAAGTAGTGCCAAGATAGAACGTGGGAACTGATAAGTAGATGTGGACCTGTGAGAAGTAATGCAGGCCAGAAGGAGCTTCTGTGAAGAGAATAGAAACTTAAGAAGAATCTTGCAGGTTGAATGTAAGGACTTGTCTAGTCCGAAGGGTTAAATTTCCCTACATTTTAGGGCTTGGTTGCTGTGGCTAACCATGCTGAGTCCTCACCTGTGTTGCGGGCTATATAAGACCTGCTGTGGCCTCCAGAATCTGCCAGTGAAAATGGTTCTCTCGAGTAACTAACATTCCTTCTGATGTTCATCTCTCTGGTTTTGACTTTGGCTTTGAACCTCTGGATTTCCCTTTTGCTTTCTGGCTCGGTGTCTATTTGCTTCGCTCGGTTTAGACTCGGTTTCGGCTTGTGGACTGTGACTTATCTGTTGTCTGTCTCCCCTTGTATTGTTAGAGTTAGTCTTTCCTGTACTTTGAGTTACTCTCCTCTTGTATTCCTGTGACTGTGTTCCTCTGTAGTTTATTATTTTGACACTGAAGCCACTGCACATGGACAGGCAGGGACCATCTTTGTGGTTGTGGATCCGTTATTTAGGACCGGCACACAATAGGAAGGGAAAGAGGGTGTGTGTGAGTTCAGGGCTTCACCTTATCCCTGCCCTACATGACATTGAATATTTTTTATTCCTGTAAACATCATTTTAACTAGAGATGAGCAAACTTACAGTAATTCGATTTGTCACGAACTTCGCGGCTCGGCGATTGCTTATTTTAGTCTGCATAAATTAGTCCATCTTTCAGGTTCTCCGGTGGGCTGGAAAAGGTGGATACAGTCCTTGGAGAGAGTCTCCAGCCCACCAGAGCACCTGAAAGCTGAACTAACTTATGCAGGCTAAAGTCAGCAACCGCCGAGCCGAGAAGATCGTGATGAATCGAATCACTGTAAGTTTGCTCATCTCTAATTTTAACTGTAACATTCAAGTTCAAGTGTCACCTTGTTTGAAAGCAATCACTTATGCTTTTGTGCCCCCTGAGATTGCAACGAGAAAGAGCATCGTACCAACGCATATGGAAAAGCTTAGTAAACTTGTTTGCTTAAATTACATAGGAACCAAGCGTGAGGACAGAGATGGAATCTAGCCCTAGGACCCCCCACCGTAAACTCATGGCCATCACAGGATCGCTTAATGAACTTTCCCAGGGACTGTAATGAGCAGGCAGCAATATCTTTATGGCTATGACATAGTGCATTAATGCCTCATCAGAGGGCGGGGGGTAATTACTTTAAGACAGTAATTTTTAATGGCTCATTTATCAGTAAGACACTTACATGGAGCAGTCAAGCCAGTTGTGAAGCAATGTGACATTAGGGTTAATTGAAGATAACACGGGGACATTAATGAATGTTTGGACACTTCACATGTGGAAGTAGGAAACTTTAATGGGTCATTCTTGCTTTATTTTATGACTTTTTGCATAATGTTTACAGAAGTCTATGAAGACAGATAAAGGCATAGCTTTGCTTTTATACTCTGTTTTATAGTAAAAATTTGCATACCAGGCTGAGTAACTTTCCTTTACCAGCTACAACATTACACTCCAGCCAAATCCAGAGCTTCAGTTTTGCATGTTTATTTTCAGGCTGCAGAACTTCACATCTCACTACTGCCCCCTGATGCTTCAATGTCTGTTCTCATCTCTTAACATGATTTGTTTTAAAGGGATATTTCGGTACAGCAAATAAGGACCCAATATATATCACTTACGAATATAGTATTATCACAAATTGTACAGGATTCAGAAAGTTTTTATATGCTTTACCCCTGACAGGAAGTTGTGCAGTCCTCACATTGTCAGTGTTGTTTTGTCTCTGCGGCTCTCCAGCTCCTTCCTCTCTCCTGACAGGAGGTTGTGTAGTCCTGTCATTATCAAGTAGTAGTGGCAGCAAAGTTGATTTTGGACTGGTGGGAGTTGCAGCAGCCAGCAGACAGCAGGCAGTGCTGGACTGGTGGTAGTAGTAGTAACCAGTGAACAGCAGGCAGTGGTGGACTGGTGGTATTAGTAGTATCCAGCAGACAGCAGGCAGTGGTGGACAGCAGGCAGTGCTGGACTGGTGGTAGTAGTAGTAACCAGTGAACAGCAGGCAGTGGTGGACTGGTGGTATTAGTAGTATCCAGCGGACAGCAGGCAGTGGTGGACAGCAGGCAGTGCTGGACTGGTGGTAGTAGTAGTAACCAGTGGACAGCAGGCAGTGGTGGACTGGTGGTATTAGTAGTATCCAGCGGACAGCAGGCAGTGGTGGACTAGGGGTAGTTGTAGTAACCAGCGGACAGCAGGCAGTCGTGGACTGGTGGGAGTTGTAGTAGCCAGCAGGCAAGAGCCAGTGGTTGACTTGTGTTAGATGTATTAGCCAGAGGACAGCAGTGACATCTGGCACAGGAATTTTGAATTCTTCACTGCTCTATGCCTGATTAATTTTACCAAACATGAGTTTTTCCATGTTGTTACCAGACACTCTTGTTTGCTAAGGGGTGACAGCGCTACCTACCGACTGAAGAACAGTCTAGGAAGAACATTTCCACCGCGCCCAACTGTAAACGATGAGGAATCCACTGTTACCTGGCTCAATGTCATATTCTCAGATACTTCATCCCCCTGAAATGACCAAGAATGAGCCAACCAGTCCACAATGGACGTAATAGCCTCAAAAACAACATAACCCCTCAAAGACACGGACAATGTTTGCTTGCTGATGCTGCTGTTACTACTACCACCAAATCAATCATCACAACATTTTTTGGCAGACACTTCCTTGGTCTCATTTCTCTTACAGTAAAAAGGTTTTCTGGGCACATATAATTGATAACCTATCAATCACTGATTGTCGGAGTGCCAACAATGGGGAAGCAGTTGGCTCTTTTCACTTCATAGTGGCCGGGCCTGGTTACTGCAGCTCAGCTTCCTATTACTTGACTGGGAGCTGAGCTGCAATAGCGCGGTGCAACCACTACACAGTACATTGTGAGTACATTGTGTAACGTGGGTGCTACATTTTTGCCGGGTGTCAGCATCTCACCAATTAGTGATTGGTGGCCTATCCTGAGAATAGGTCATCTATTATGCTGTATGTGTCCAGAAAACTCCTTTAAATAAATAAAAATTAGCTCTAATGTATACATACCCCAAGATGGCATAAATAGAAGGTTTAACATTACCCCCAAAAATCTATTTAGTCATATGTTCCTGATTGCCAGGGGAAAAAATATAATTAGTCCTTGAGTCCTAGAATGAAGAGTTTAAAGGGTTATCCAGGCTGCAAGGTTTTCATGCAGGAGTTAAAAAAACAAACAAAAAAACTTCCCCTCTAGCATCCTTGCTAGTATATCGGAGCTCTGGTCCCTGCTGTGCGGCACTTAGAGGTTTGGGGAGATGATGTAATAGGTCCTCACAGTCAGTCAAGGGTAGAACATTGCCCCCAAACCCGCAACTGGCGCACAGAAGGGCCCAAAGCTCTGTATGAACAGCTGCATCATGGGAGCGAAGAAGGTAAGTGTGTTTTTTGTTTTTTAATAATCAGTAGGGGGATCTGACCTCTGTGGACATCCCCTCAGAAGATGTAGAGGCCACAGTGCTGATTTTGTGCTACAGTACATTCCCTTCAACGTTTTCCCTGCAAAGCAGTGTTCCCCACCACTCTGCTTTGATGGGAAATGTAGCTGGCCTCATTCACATGAATAGAGCAATTCTGCCATTCCCATCACAGTGGGTGACTGGAAGCAACGCTGTGCAGGGGACAAACAATGCTGAGGATGGGATATGAGGCTGTGATATGAGGACAGGATACATTGAGGATGGGAAATGAGGCTGTGCTATGAAGAGGGAATATGAGGTCCAGATATGAGGTCGGAATATGAGAAGGGGATATGAGGACCAGATATGAGGTCAGAATATGATGACAGGACATGAGGCGGGATATGAGGACTGGATATGAGGTCAGGGTATGAGGTTGTTATATGAGGTGGGGATATAAGGATGGGATATGAAGATTTGATGTAAGGAAGGGATATGAGGTTGGAATATGAGGTCAGGATATGAAGAGGGATATGAGGACAGGATATGAGGACGGGCTATGAAGATGGGATATAGGATGGGATATGAGGTCGGAATATGAGGAATGGGATATGAGGATGGGATATGAGGAATGGGATATGAGAATGGGATATAGGATGGGATATGAGGATGGGATATGAGATTGTGATATGAAGATGGGATATGAGGACTGAATATGAATGTGGGATATCAGGTCAGGATATGAGAAGGGGATATGAGGATGGGACATGAGGACAGGATAAAAGAACAGGATATGAGGATAGGATATTGATTGAAAATGAATATGATGTTGAGCTATGAGGATGGGATATTAGGACGGGATATGAATAGAGATGAGCGAATTTTTGAAAAATTCGATTCAGCTGATTTGCCAAATTTTTCGAAAAAATTAGGTTCATTCCGTATTTATTTGTGCCGCAACTGTATTAAAAACGGCTATTTCTGGCCTACAGAGAGCCTCAATAGGGGTGTAAAACACTTTGCCGTGCTGTAACACGCATAGGGTGTGTGCTTGGTCAGAGGCGTTGCTATTAGAATCACTGTTGCAGAGCGGCACAGTAACAGAGCCTGGAGGTGGCATCAGTATGAGGAGACCATATAGTGACTGAATGACACAGCGTGGAGGTGTTGGCAGCATGAGGACACCATATAGTGGCTGAATGACACAGCATGCAGATGGCGGCAGCATGAGGAGACCATATAGTGTCTGAATGACACAGCGTGGATGGGGCGGCAGCATGAGGAGACAGTATAGTGGCTGAATGAAACAGCCTGGAGTTGGCGGCAGCATGAGGAGACATATAGTGCCTGAATGAAACAGCGTGGAGGTGGTGGCAGCATGAGGAGACCATATAGTGGCTGAATGACACAGTGTGGAGGTGTTGGCAGCATGAGGAGACCATATAGTGGCTGAATGACACAGTGTGGAGGTGTTGGCAGCATGAGGAGACCATATAGTGCCTGAATGACACAGCATGGAAGTGGTGGCAGCATGAGGAGACCATATAGTGGCTGAATGAAACAGCCTGGAGTTGGCGGCAGCCTGAGGAGACCATATAGTGCCTGAATGACACAGCGTGGAGGTGGCAGCAGCATAAGGAGACCATATAGTGGCTGAATGACACAGCTTGGAGGTGGCGGCAGCATGAGGAGACCATATAGTTGGTGAATGACCCAGCCTGGAGCTGGCAACAGCCTGATGAGACCATAGGGTCTCACAATTGAAAAGATTAAAGATAGTTTTTTAACACTTAAATGGAAGATTTCAAATAGATGAACCTAAAAAGTTTTATTTATTGTGCCAGCAGCAAAAGGAGACCACATGGCAGTACAGTGACACAGCCTGCAGGTGGCAGAAGCATGAGTAGACTAGATAGTGGCTGAATGACACAGCCTGTAGTTGATGGCAGCATGAGACCATATAGTGGCTGAATGACACAGCCTGCAGTTGGCGGCAACAAAAGCAGACCATATAGTGGCTGAATGACACAGCTTGGAGTTGGCGGCAGCATGAGGAGACCATATAGTGGCTGAATGACACAGCATGGAGGTGGCGACAGCATGAGGAGACAATATAGTGCCTGAATGACCCAGCCTGGAGGTGGCAACAGCCTGACGAGACCATAGGGCCTAACAATTGAAAAGATTAAAGATTTTTTTTAACATTTAAATTGAAGATTTCAAATAGATAAACCTAACAAGTTTTATCTAATGTGCCAGCAGCATGAGGAGACCACATGGCGGTACAGTGAGACAGCCTGGAAGTGGCAGAAGCATGAAGAGACCATATAGTGGCTGAATGACACAGCCTGGAGTTGGCGGCAGCATGAGGAGACCATATAGTGGCTGAATGACACAGTCTGGAGGTGGTGGAAGCATGAGGGGACCATAACGTTGCAGAATGAGACAGCCTGGAGCTGGCATCAGCATGAGGAGAACATTTGGTGGCAGAATGATAAAGCCTGGAGGTGGCATCAGCAGCATCAGGAGTCCTGAAAGTGACCCGGTGGCTGGCAATACCTGTACCTGATGACGAAGGTGGGTGAAAAAAGGAGAACTTGGCATCAGATGTGTGGCATCAGGCAGGTGGCAGGATCAGAATAGTAGCTGAGGCAGGTAGGCAGAAGAAAATGGTCTCTTTTGTAAAAGTATTAGTGTGCACAAGTAAGTATTGAGGGTCTGCATTACGTAAAACTTAACTTTTATTAATATTCTTAACTCCCTTCTTGGCAAGTGTTACTCGCCCTAAAAAGGGCGGCCCTACACAGGAAATTCTCCCTATTTCCACCTAAAAACCCTGTGAAATGGCAGTGTTTGTAGGTGGAAATAGGGAGAGGTTTCTATGTGAGGCCGACCTTTTTCAGGCGAGTAACACTGCCAAGAAGGGAATTAATAATGCGCGAGTAGAGGCTTCCAGGGAAGTTTTTACCCTCACCGGTTACAATGGACCATACGTTGTTCCATTCCACCTTTTAGAGGTCTTTGCATCACATCAATACTTGGTGGTGTAGGTGGCACATGGTGTTTTTTGCACACCTTTCCTTTTGTTTGATTTGAAAAATGTTTTTTGGTACATACATTTTATCCTAAGAAAAGTTACATTTTAGCTAATGCTTATCCTCAATACTTACTTGTCTGATGCGGAGGAATGTCTGTAACTGGGGAGCAGCACCTTAAACATGTTTAGCACTATCCATATTTGTGAAGTGTTGGTGTGGCACCATGGTCAATCTACTCTGATGCATCTGGCATTGGTGGGTGGAAATCCTGGCTGATCCATGCCTGATTCATCTTCACAAAGGTCAGTCTCTCCACATTTTTCATGGACAGACGACTTCTCCTTGGGGTTACTATGGCCCCTGCCGCACTAAACACCCGCTCTGATGGCACACTACTGGCCGGGCAGGACAGCTTTTACAGGGCAAACTCTGCTAGTTGTGGCCACAAATTAAGTTTGGCTGCTCAGAAGTTCAGCGGATCTTCAAGGTGTGTTGGCATGGTCATGTCAAGGTATGCCACCACCTGCTGGTTCAGGTCCTGCTCCAGGTCTACCTGCTGCTAATGAGTTGCTTCACTATGTGGGTGAAGAAAGATACTCATCAGCGACTGTAGACTCAGGCTGCTGCTGATGGAGCTGGTACTGCGCCTGCCACCCCACCCCTCCCCTCCCCAGCAGCCATGGCAGTGGAATGTGAGTGCAGAGGGCCCCCAGACCTGCATGGGGATAGACGATGGCACAGATAGGCATCGGCCAACTGACTATGTAGGATGTCTCTGTAGTAGGTCAGTTTGTCCTCCCTCTCAGTGGGTGTAAAAAAAGGACCCCATTTTGTGCTGGTAGCGAGGGTCCAATAAGGTGGAGAGCCAGAAGTCATCCCGCTGCCGAATGGTGACAATTCGGCGGTCACTACGCAAGCAAGTGAGCATGCATCATGCCATTTGTGCAAGTGACTCATAGGGACTAGCTGCCTCCATCTCCACTGCTACTGCCATGGTGTGTCTGGGTCCTCTGTCTCACCTTCCTCATAACCCTCTAGCTCCTCTGGCTGCTCCTGCTCCTCCTCTCCTGTCAGATGACTAGAAAAACAGTGCCCCTCCCCCTCCTCCTCCAATTCAGCCGCCACAGGGCTCATGTGGCTGTGAGATGTAGGCGCCATGACCAGCTGTAGGTGCCCTGACCAGCCATTGTATCCAACACGTGTTGTAGTAGATGAAGCCGGGGAAGGACATTGTTCATCCCGTAAATCAGGCAACTGACTAATAATGTGGCTTCCTCAAAGGGCCTAAGCAAACGACAGGTGTCAAGTATGAGCTTCCACTGGTTGACCTTGAAGTTACACAGAAGAGTCCCCCTATCCGCTTGGATCACAACACTGGAAATACTCTATAGCAGTGGTTCTTAACCTTGTTGGAGGTGCTGAACCCCACCAGTTTCATATGCGCATTCACCGAACCCCTCTTAATTGGAAATATTAAATATGATTTTTTTCAAATTCAAAACATAGGAGGAATATATTTAAGTATATATTTATACATAGGTGCAAAAAATGATCAAAACCATGAAAACCTGATTTTCACACAAAAACATAATGAATATTTATTGCAAATCAGTGACTTCTGCTGTTGTCTTTCAGAGACCAGTTCAGAAATGTGCGGCTTTACCTTAGCAAGTGCCACTCTCATGTCATTTTCGCAACAATGGCAGTGTTCCCCCACATTAGGCAGGCAGTGTACCCCCACATTCAGCAGGCAGTGTTAACCCACATTAGGCAGGCAGAGTTCCCCCACATTAGGTAGACAGAGTTCCCCACATTAGGCAGGCAGTGTTCCCCCACATTAGGCAGACAGTGTTCCCCCACATTTGGCAGACAGAGTTACCCCACATTAGGCAGACAGTGTTCCCCCACATTAGGCAGGCAGAGTTCCCCCACATTAGGCAGACAGAGTTACCCCACATTAGGCAGACAGTGTTCCCCCACATTAGGCAGGCAGTGTTCCCCCACATTATGCCGGCAGAGTTCCCCCACATTAGGCAGGCAGTGTTCCCCCACATTAGGCAGGCAGAGTTCCCCCACATTAGGCAGACAGAGTTCCCCCACATTAGGCAGGCAGTGTTCCCCCACATTAGGCAGGCAGAGTTCCCCCACATTAGGCAGGCAGTGTTCCCCCACATTAGGCAGACAGTGTTCCCCCACATTAGGCAGGCAGTGTTCCCCCACATTAGGCAGGCAGTGTTCCCTCCCCCCCACATTAGGCAGGCAGTGTTCCCCCACATTAGGCAGGCAGTGTTCCCCCACATAAGGCGGGCAGTGTTCTCCACATTAGGTTGGCAGTGTTCCCCCACATTAGGCAGACAGTGTTCCCCCACATTATGTAGGCCAGTGGTCTTTAACCTGCGGACCTCCAGATGTTGCAAAACTACAACTCCCAGCATGCCCGGACAGCCAACGGATGTCCAGGCATGGTGGGAGTTGTAGTTTTGCAACATCTGGAGGCCCACAGGTTGAAATCCACTGATATAGGCAGTGTTCCCCCACAGACATACAGCCTCCAGCCATATACAGTTTATGCCTGTGTACTGCCCCACTTCAGTGCTCTGACCACTATAGCAGTAGGTCTCGGGACCGGTGGTCGGAGCACTGAAGATGACGTGCCGCTGGTCACTTACCAAGCTGGCCACCGCGCGTCTTCCTTCTTCTCCATCCTCCGGTCCTCGGTGCCTTTGTTTCCATGGGTGCACGCACGTCCCGTGACGTCCCGGTGTGCGCTATGTCCTGACGGCCCTGCGTTTTTAAACTTAATGCGGGGCCGCAAGGAGTTAATA
This sequence comes from Hyla sarda, assembly GCF_029499605.1. Lineage (NCBI taxonomy): Eukaryota > Metazoa > Chordata > Amphibia > Anura > Hylidae > Hyla > Hyla sarda. The sequence goes on from NC_079189.1 coordinate 16,660,568, forward strand.
GTGATGGGGGGAATTGCCCCGTCGCTACAGGAGGGGCAAACACCGGCTCTGCTCAGGGCCCCAAGCAATTGCTTGGTTTGCCTGTCTTGTTGCAACCTTCCCCGCCGAACCCCCGGGACTGACTCACCGAACCCCTGGAATTCGATCGAACCCAGGTTAAGAACCACTGCTCTATAGTAATACACTTTTAAGAGGACATAGTTTTAAATTAGAGGGGCAAAGGTTTCTGCAGTAATATCAGGAAGTATTACTTTACTGAGAGAGTAGTGGATGCACGGAATAGCCTTCCTGCAGAAGTGGTCACTGCAAATACAGTGAAGGAGTTTAAACATGCATGGGATAAGCATAAGGCTATCCTTCATATAAGATAGGGATAGGTATAAGGCTATCCTTCATATAAGATAGGGCCAGGGACTATTCATAGTATTCAGATTATTGGGCAGACTAGATGGGCCAAATGGTTCTTATCTGCCGACACATTCTATGTTTCTATGTTTTGGAGTGTATTATCAAAATATGTTGTAAATACAATATCTGTGAATTGGATTAGTTGAACAGTACAGTTGAACCAAGGCGGTTGCCCAATATCGAAAGATACAAGTACTAGAAGGAGCACAAAAAACATTACACACCAATCATAATAGGCAGTACCAGTAGTATGAGGTTTGGAAGACACCACTCTGATGTGCATTTCGGTAAGTAATCTTCATCAGGGGTTAATAATAATAATAATAATTATAATGTCCCTGAGGTTAATGCCTTGGCTCGGAAAATTTTCCTTTTTTTCTTTTAATTACATAAGCTCTACATGCACCTGTTCCTGCATATATTATTAGACCACCAATGGTGAGATGTGATAGAAAAGCCTACTTATTTCTTGTTTAGGGAGTCACTGGAATTTTCCAGAATAGAACCCATGTATGAGAAATGACTAGATCATATGGAAATGAGTTTGCTAAAGACAAAGCTCATTTGACTGCCAAGACTGAAAACATTCCATAAAAAAATCCCACCATGGAGAATTACGGTGAATTTACAATGAAATTGCACAACACCCTCTACGTACAGTACTTACTAACCAGAACTAAAGTGACAACAGAATGGAATCCATGGCCCAAGAAGATTGATCAGGAGCTGAATCGTGAACCAGCATGGGAAATTGCTTATCCCCTAGGGACCTATGATTTTTTTTTTTTACTCCATTTTTTCTAATGGCAAAGTTGAAAGTTCATGCTATCATTGTAACCGGAACCAACATGAAGACAGGGCATGATGTGGGAATCTGATGGAGATGGAAAACTCCTTGTAGAGAAGCCGAGAGGTTCTCAATGTAAAACAGATGTCTCCGATGTTTCTCAACTGTTCGGGCAGTTTTCAATTACGGCAAAATTAGAGCAATAATGAGAAACAAAACGGGATTATATTGGAGCCCATGTGCATCAGTAGCCTATCTGCCGGTGACATCTCTGATTGCTTTCCCAAACAAGTCTAATGATGTTATACATACGGACTGATTACCATCTCCTAACATGACCTGGTCAATCGGAAGAGGTGTTTCCTACCCACCTCCATACAGATGATTTGTTCTATTCATTTTCTGCCTGTTACGAGCAATATTTCTTAAGTTGATGGTGTCACTATTTGTTTTATGACCCGAGCCATGGAGAGGAGCCAGAGAAGCAGGGAATATTACAATGACTCTTTGACCTGCAATGGAAGGCAATCACAGCTGTACAATATCATGTCTTTAACAGTACCCCCCCTCCTCTTCCACCCCTAAAATCAAGCAATGACCTGGAAACAGATAGAAATTTTTGGAGTTGCCCTCTTCGATCAGGTCATTCAATCTTCTTACTTTCTTGGTTGTCTTGGGTAGCATGTTGACCACAAATAGTGTCTACCAGTATGGTTCCCATTGTTTAACCTTCTAATAGATATCATAAAATCGATAATACAGAATTGTATGCTATGGTATGGGTCTTTTTATAATTCAGGGTTAGAGGTAGGCTGACTATCTCCATCAGATATTGTGGGTGCCACCCAACATTTGACAACTATGTAGGACTAATATTAAAGGAGTGTGTTATCTTTTTATGTAAACAAGACTGAATAATCAATGTATTAACTTCCTAATTTAGCTTGGGTTTCAATATATTGTTAATTTAACCCCTTAACCCGGGGCATAACTAAAATTAGTGATCCATACAAAAAATCTGAATCGTTAATGACTAATCATCCAGCATCCCTCCCCCACCCCAGGTTCCCCAAACCTCCCATCACAACCTCTTCTAATAGTAGAAGTAAGGCAGAAGGATGAGGCAGATGCCAGAGATAGTGGAAAGGTCCTCAGCAGGATATTTTATTAGAAAAAAATAAAACATGGACAAGATTATGCATTTCGGGAGGACCCCTCCCTTCCTCAGACGAGGGTGAGGTAGTAACAGTAGTAACAGGTTTATATAGCCCAAAAATGGGCACCAAAGACAAAGGGGAGGGGTATACAATAAAAAGTTAAAATCAAAATACAGTGTAAAAAACTGTAAAATGATATAATACATGTTCTGGACATACATAAATAAACATTTATTGAGGATTTTTACAGAAACAATATAGAGTTATTATGGGCAGGTGCGGTTTGCAACTGCTGCAGAACCGCTGTTGGCCGGAAGTGACCCGCTGTGGTGTGTGAACTGTGTAAACACTACGCAGTGCGCTTTGTGCGTGCGTCGCAGATGCCCAGGACGCATTGCTATGTTAGGTGTCCATGTGATCTGCGTTCAGCCAATCAGATGGCAACAATCGCCGTGCTGGCTTGTCAGTGCGGGCTGTTTTGACAGCTAGCAGAGCGCATAGACGGCGAGGCTGGGGTACAGTAAGAGTGATTTTAATATAGGTTTTATGGATGAATAAGCGGCAATTAGTATGTACAATGAAGGTATTTATGCGCATATTGGGCTGTATAGGTGGTATGGCCGGGTAACAATCAGGTATACCCTGTGGCTCCACTATTCTCTGTGTGATAGCTGCAACTTATACCCCCTAATAACTCACTAATAACCTACATTTCAGCCTGTATTATACATACCCAGCATCCTGATTGTTACCCGGCCCTACCACCTATACAGCCCAATATTCTCATAAATACCTGCATTGTACATACTAATCGCCGCTTATTCATCCATAAGACCTACATTAATATCACTCTTACTGTACTCCAGCCTCTCCATCTATGCCCTCTGCTAACTGTCAAAACAGCCCGCACTGACAAGCCACCACGGTGGTTGTTGCCATCTGATTGGCTGAACGCCGATCACATGGCCACCTAACATAGCAATGCGTCCTGGGCAACCAGCCCATCGCGATGTGTGAACACAGCGTACTGCGCTCAACACATGGAGCTAGTGTTTACACAGTTCACACACCGCAGTGGGTCACTTCCGGCCCACAGCGGTTCTGCAGCAGTTGCAAACGGCACCTGCCCATAATAACTCTATATTGTCACCCTGTTCTGAGGAAGGGAGGGATCCTCCCGAAACGCGTAATCTTGTCAATTTTTTTTTCTAATAAAATGTCCTGCTGAGGACTTTTCCACTATCTCTGGACTTGGCCTCATCCTTCTCACAAGAGTCAGCAGCGCCGGCTTCAAAGTTTTTTTCCCTGCCTTACTTCTACTACTAAACTCCAGGACGACACTGTCTTCTCCTGCAACCCTTTGGCTCAGCAGCGGCTCGCACCATCAGTACCCCGATTTTATTGTGGGTTATATGCACATTTATTACCATCACAAGGTGAGCGGCCATCTATAAGCTCTGCGGGGTTGCCCCCCACTCACCACTCATTTGCCTTATACATGAGGCGCCATCCGTCGGTCTTTTCTTTTTTATCTCCACAGAACCTCTTCTAATGTTAGGTCGCAACCTCTTCTAGTGTTAATCCACATCCTCTACTAGTGTTAAATCACAACCTCTTCTAGTATTAAGTAACAACCTCTTCTGGTGTTAAGTCCCAACATCTTCTAATTTTAGGTTGCAACCTCTTCTAGTGTTAGGTCGCAACCTCTTCTAGTGTTAGGTCGCAACTTCTTCTAGTGTTAACACCAGAAGAGGTTGTGATTTAACACTAGAAGAGGTTGTTACTTAACACCAGAAGAGGTTGTTACTTAACACTAGAACACGTTGTGACTTAACACTAGAAGAGGTTTTTACTTAACAGTAGAATAAGTTGTGACCTAACACTAGAAGAGGTTGTGACTTAACACCAGAAGAGGTTGTTATTTAACACTAGAAGAGGTTGTGACTTAGCACTAGAAAAGGTTACGACTTAACACAGGTTGAAGCTGTTCTTTGTTTTTGGGAGGTGGTCAAGGATAGACAGAGACATAGACAATTCTACTAAAATGTAGAATATCTGAGCCATTTTGATACCCTTTAATTTGATGGGGAGCTAAGTGATGGTTCAGTCCCTGCTCTACAGGAAATAGCTCTTGCACATTAGTGCCCCTGGTGGATGGGGTACATCTCAGCAGCAGAATCTCCAGGAATATTCTTGAACCTCTGAATATATGAAGTAGCAGGACCTCCTTGTACTAACAAGCTGATGTTAAAAGTCCTGTGTTGAAGGAGATTTCTTCTTGTTGACTTTTAGCCGTTCTGTTAATTTTTACATATCATATAATATTTTTTCACCATCGTCTGTTGCCGCTCTGCCGTGTGTTTATGTTAAATGGTGAAAGATATGGTTCATTGACCAGAAGATGACGGCTTACATTCAGCACTCAACTGACTCACAGGAATGTTTTACAGAGTCGAAGGATTATGATTCACGGTCGGAGATAGAATTCTAAGATAAACCCAAGAAGTAATTTGAGGATAAAATTATACTGGATCTGAAGAGAAAAGATAGGTCTACATGGCCGGAGCCAAATTCCTTTCTTCAAATACATGTCAGCATTGGATAACTGAATGTGGGATTGAGAAGATAAAAAGACTTACTATCGGGATTTTGGACTTCAGGGTTTATGGTGGAATTTTATGAAGCAGCGATGTATCCTGGTTGTTTGGTACTTCAACTGTTTATGTTGCATTGGAAAGTCAATGGACGATAATGAAACGCAGTTTGAAAGAAGTCACTTTTATAGTTGAGGGATGAATTGACTTGTGTCTCCTTAATCCAATAGGTGTCATGCCCACTCACTGCCACCGCTCTTGTTTCTACTGCCTCAGATCTCCTTTCTATTTCTGCTGCCCTCCTCTGCACGGACATGGTTCTTCTAGCCTTCAGCCATGCCATCTTTCTTGCCACCACTTTTCTCTTGTTGGAACCTCTAATGCTTCTTCAAAGTTCTTCCCTAACCAATGTTCTGGCACCCAGGCTACCTAGAGGGCTTTGCAATATTGTTCCAAGTTGGAGCAATAAGGTTTCTAAGATTCTGCGAAGTGCAAAAAATGTTCTATTGTTTTGTTTATCCAAGTTGTTCTCTCATCTGACTACTTGCTGCCAGTCCTGACCTCCTGGCCTTCTACTGTATTGAGACAACTCTGTCTTTCTTGATCTCCTGACCCTAAATAGTACTGAGACAACTCTGCCTGTCCTGACCATATACTGTGTTGAGCCAACTAAGCCTTTCCTGATCTTCTGACCATATACTGTATTGAGACAACTCTGCCTGTCCTGACCTCCTGACCATCTACTGTATTAAGTCCTGTGCCAGCATTTTCACCATCAAAAATAAAAATTTTCACCTGCAAATCTACCTTGATACATGGATACATGGTTCTACTGTGTGCAACTTTAAAAAAAAATTATTCAAAAGTCGCACATAAAATCACACAACCCCCGCCAGCCTGGAGCTGGTGTAAATGCCTGTGTCCTACTGGTGCGGTCTGTGCGGGGCATAGAGAATGAGAAATTCCCTATGTGTTCTAGCTGTGTATAGAGCACTGCATTGGCACTCCTGTCACTAATAGCGGTAGTGCTGCTCTGAACAGCCCTACGGGGTATAGTATACAGTGGTGCATATCACACCTCTGTATACTGTACAGGAGCGGGACCCCCGTCACTATACTGATGGTAGTCCCCCCTTTGTACAAGCTGTGCCAGTAGTTATACAGCCTCAGGCAATGTATACCATGCATACAGATGGTAGACAAGGTATACAATACGCTGGCACAGCTTGTACAAAGGTGGGACTACCGTCAGTATAGTGACAAGGGTCTCGCTCCTCTTCTCCTTTACAGTTTCAAGCGGTGTGCTATACACTGCTGTATACCGTCCTGCCAGCAGAGGCTCCCAAAGCACCCATCACATGTATCAATATTCGCCTGTCTGGCGTATTTTGAAAGCGCAACATTTTAAAAGTCGCAGGGTTAGGACATGACTCCCTAAGAGATCATTCATGATTAGCTGGGATTTTGGGGTCGGTCGCTTTTATTTATATTAAGGATCCTCAACCAAATCATCCAACATTATGAGTCTAAGAACTGTTCTATTGTATGTCCAGAGGGGATATCGGGAGGCCCTCATGAAGACAGAGGACAACTCATGGTCAGGACCATTCCTGGTCTCCATGGTTCACCAGTGTCTGAAGTCCATCCCGAAATAAACTAATTTAATTGTGAATAACTACTTAACTGGTTACATAATTCCATCAGTATGTAAAAACATTCTCGGGGAGGAACTTTTTTCTAGTATTTCAGGTAATCAATTATTCGGGGCTGTTTTGATTTTACGACTCTTTCTAGGCCAGCTGGACGATGGCGAGAGACACAGTCTCTACTACTAAATAAACAAATGCAAATTCTGGATGATCACGACCATGGACCAGACCAAAAAATAGAGGTTTTGCCGCCAAAAAACAGCAGATAAAATGTAAAGTTCTTTTTTGGCTTCCACTTTAGGCCTAACTAGTCAATTTGGCAAATGGAGAAAAGTGGAAAAGAAAAAAAAAATTGCATTCACAGTACAATAACAGAACTGGCCACATGGCAAGGATTAAGTAGAGGTTGTATTTAATAAAACAGGAGTTTTTTTTTTTTTTTTTTACTTTTTTCTCTGTCTACGAAAACACATGGAACTGAAAACAGACTCTAAGCATCCAAGTTTAGCAAGAATGATTTTCAGGCACAAAGACGATATATAGAGAACATTGTGCAATGAGCAGATGGAGCTTTATGACCTTCTTGCTTGACTTGCTATACATCGGAGGTTGACCGATGCTCTGCTTCTTTAACAAGAGTCTTCTCAGGTCTCTGATAAATTTGCCAACACCAATATGACCTTAAGTCAAAGGCTCAACCTTTGGAAATATTTTGGCTGTGCTTTTCACTTTCACAGTTCCCTTGGATGCAGGAACATCCTGGCATGTCTTTTCTCAGATTAGATGAAGGAATTTACGAAGGCCGTCCCAAGAGGCCATGAATAACACAAAAAAGGACTTGAGTAGGAATATCAGGGGTGGTCTTACAATTCAACAGACTTAAGCAATTATCTCGAACAGAACATATTATGTGTAGATTTGCCTGGCAGCAGGTAGGGTACAGTCTAGAAAATGATCTCCCTTTTGACTATAGTAACATAACTATTTTCAACCATCTCTTATGACTGTTATACGGGAGTCTTGTCCGGCCTCTTTTGTGGCCGCGATACCTCCCGCGGTTCTGCGATCAGCAGGGGTTGCAGGAAAATGTGAAGTCGCTGTTAGCAGGGCTGGCCCTACAATGGGTTCCGTTGGGTTTATTGGACCCAGGTGGCACCTTCATAGAGGTGGTAAATTCCCGCCCCGAGAACATTTTTGACCCCTTTGCGACCCATGACGGACCTAGTCCGTCATGGTGCTGCTCAGGGTGTATAGAGAGGTCTCCTGACTCGTGTCTGCTCAACACCCTGCGGCCCCCAGCTGATTGCTGTAGCTGGGGGCCACCACTAATAGCTGGAATGCAGCCGGCAATTGACCCTTTATATCACTGCTGTCAAAGCTGACAGCGGCATCTAAAGGGAGCTTTGATCCATCCCTGGTGGTCTAGTGGGGTTGATCGCCCCCTGAAGCACGCTCGCGGGTGGGGGGATCCACTGTGAAGGTAGCTGGAGGGCTTACCTCTCCTTACTGCCCGTCCACGGCTCGGCATTTGATAATTGTACACTAAATTAGCCATATCTCAGGTCCAGAATACTGATTTACAACGTTTTACGGTGACATTCACACCGGATATGATCATTTTCTCTCCATTTATGTATTTATCTATCCATTTTTCACTCTTCACGATCCTTTGAGGACTGGTTTACTATTTTTTATTAAGCTTTGGCCAAAGTCGGTAAAAGTGTACAACCGGAGGCTCCAGTTAGGACATGGTCAAAGAATTACAGGGTTCTCATGGTTACTAGTTCTATTCTTAGAAATTATTTGCATAATTTCATGCTAAAATATGAAGAATATTTTTAATTCAAGCAACCCCCCCCCCCCCCCCCCCCGCATCATTCTTCACTCAGTGCCCTATTGAATACAGTTATGTGAATACAGAATGTTGTAAATTTGGGCAAATGTATTAAAAAGTAGAAACTAAAATTTTGAATAGTCTGAGTATAAAGAAGTTTTGCTATGACAATTGTTATTTAGCCCAGAATCACCTGTGGTAAATATAGATGATTGGACAGGATTTGGGGAGACACAGCCCTGTCTTTTTAAGGTCTCACAGCTGACAATGTATATAAGAGCAACAACCAAGCCAGGAGAAGGAAATAACTGCCTGTAGGGCTCAGAGACAGGATTATGTGGAGGCCTAGATCTGGACAAAGGGGACAAATTCATTTCTGCTGGACTGAAAGTTCTCAAGAGCACAGTGGTCTAAATTCTAAAACTGAAGAATTTTTTAAACAACGAAGACTCGTACTAGAGCTGCTGCCCCACCAAACTAAGTAATCAGGGTGGAGAAGGGCCTTGTTAAGAGAGATGACAAAGAACCCAATGGTCACTATTGTGAAGTTCCTAAGATTCTGTGTGGATGAGAGAGACTTCCAGAAGATCAAACATCACTGCAGAACTATATTAATCTGGGCTTTATGGTAGAGTGGCCAGAAAGAAGCCTCTCCACAGTAGACAGTAATACATTATAACCATCTACAGTTTGTAAACATGAACCTAAAAGACTCTCAGACAACAAGAAGCAAGATTCTCTGGTCTGATGAAACCAAGATTGAAGTTTATAGCAGCAATTCTAAGTGTAATAATTGGAAGAAACCAGGCACTGCTCATCATCTGCCCAATACCATCCCTATAGTGAAGCATGGTGGGGGCAGCATCATGTCTGGAGGAAACCAGGTACTGCCCATCACCTGCCCAATACCATCCCTACAGTGAAGCATGGTGGGGGCAGCATCATGTCTGGAGGAAACCAGGCATTGCCCATCACCTGCCCAATACCATCCCTACAGTGATCATCGTGGGGGCAGCATCATGTCTGGAGGAAACCAGGCACTGCCTATAACCTGCCCAATACCATCCCTACAGTGAAGCATGGTGGGGCAGCATCATGTCAGGAGGAAACCAGGCACTGCCCATAACCTGCCCCATACCATCCCTACAGTGATCATGGTGGGGGCAGCATCATGTCTGGAGGTAACCAGGCACTACCCATCACCTGCCCAATACCATCCCTGTGCAGCATCATGTCTGGAGGAAACCAGGCACTGCCCATCACCTGCCCACTACCATCCCTACAGTGATCATGGTGGGAGCAGCATCATGTCTGGAGGTAACCAGGCACTGCCCATCACCTGCCCACTACCATCCCTACAGTGATCATGGTCGGGGCGGCATCATGTCTGGGGGAAACCAGGCACTGCCCATCACCTGTCCAATACCATCCCTACAGGGATCATGGTGGGAGCAGCATCATGTCTGGAGGTAACCAGGCACTGCCCATCACCTGCCCAATACCATCCCTACAGTGATCATGGTGGGGACAGCATCATGTCTGGAGGAAACCAGGCACTGCCCATCACCTGGCCAATACCATCCCTACAGTGAAGCATGGTGGGGGCAGCATCATGTCTGGAGGAAACCAGGCACTGCCCATCACCTGCCCAATATCATCCCTACAGTGATCATGGTGGAGGCAGCATAATGTCTGGAGGAAACCAGGCACTGCCCATCACTTGCCCAATACCATCCGTACAGTGATCATGGTCTGGGCAACATCATGTCTGGAGGAAACCAGGCACTGCCCATCACCTGCCCACTACCATCCCTACAGTGATCATGGTGGGAGCAGCATCATGTCTGGAGGTAACCAGGCACTGCCCATCACCTGCCCACTACCATCCCTACAGTGATCATGGTCGGGGCGGCATCATGTCTGGGGGAAACCAGGCACTGCCCATCACCTGTCCAATACCATCCCTACAGGGATCATGGTGGGAGCAGCATCATGTCTGGAGGTAACCAGGCACTGCCCATCACCTGCCCAATACCATCCCTACAGTGATCATGGTGGGGACAGCATCATGTCTGGAGGAAACCAGGCACTGCCCATCATCTGGCCAATACCATCCCTACAGTTGAAGCATGGTGGGGGCAGCATCATGTCTGGATGAAACCAGGCACTGCCCATCACCTGCCCAATACCATCCCTACAGTTGAAGCATGGTGGAGGCAGCATCATGTCTGGAGGAAACCAGGCACTGTCCATTATCTCTCCAATATCATCCCTATAGTCAAGCAAGTTTTAAAGAGGGAAAATGAGAAAGATACCACATATCAACCAGAACAAAAAACAATACTGAGTAACTTATTTGGGTAAAACCCAGTAGAACTTATATCTGATCCTTATACTTTCTAGAGATGGACACTTTGCCCCATGCATTTGTCCACACCCCAGGGTTATGTGTCAACTACACGAAGGCTGCATTCAACCCCTAAATTGTTTTGTTAGAAATGGGTTACAGCAATCTAGTTCCCCCTACTAACATTCTACTTTGATTTATTTGGATATAGGTTTGCGCCAAAGCCCTCATCCATCCCCTGACCCCAGCAGAGATATACACATTGAGAAAAATAGTTCACAACAAAAAAAGAATGGAGAGTTTAAGGTTCCTGACTCCTATATAAAACCCCCAAAGTGAGAATCTTCACCTAAGTATGGACGATCAGCATCTTGCCTGGCGGCAGCATAGTGCTGTGGACACCGAGCTCATCTCTGAGCCTACTGATGGAAATCTTACTTCTTCACATCATACTTTTCCAAGTTGCTCTGAAGTTTCCAATCTTTGATTTTGACCATATAATGCTGATGTGTTTCTGGCCGGCTCCAAGCTCTGCTCCCTGATTTCCAAGCCCGAGCCTTGTGCATTATTCTCTGTTGTTTTTACTCAATCCCTTGTTTGGCTTTGAGTCCTGGCTCATGAACATTAAAGGAATGTTTTTTTCTTTTTCTTTTTTCTTTTTTAAATTGAAAAATTAAGGTTGCAGGATGTAAAAAGAAAGAGAAAAAGAAAAGAGTGATATCTCTAGAATCCTTAGGACCAGGTGGTGTCACAGTCACGCTTAGCTTCTTACTACTCACAAACACTGACTTGCTTCCTATGAGTAGTCATTTGTCACAATTTTTTGTCTTTCTTCGCAATTTTGCCTCCTCGCTCGTTTTCAATAGGGTTCTTTATATCCTCATTCTGACCCAATTTCCTCCTCTGCTCTTACAGGTTACGCCTCATTGAACAGGCAGACGTAATTTAGCCTCCAAATTATGACTACAAGACCAACACCTCCCACAGTTCAAACTAACCAAAACCACCATTCAGTGGTTATTTCTAATACCTTGGAGATTGTATTTGTCCTGAATATGGTAAGAAGGTCCTAAGAATGTACATTTTTATTTACACTATAAGTATTGGAAGTCTGCAGGACCAATACAGACCATAAAAATATTTGAAAAAAGAAATAATAAGGTGCTAGGGTGGGAAGAAGTAGAAAAAGACCTTATACCTATCTAACCCTGGTCCCCTGCTTACCACTCAGTCTGGTCTCCGATCTTCTCTTTTTTTACCATCTTCTGAGATGAGTGTTTGGAGCAGGACCTGCCGGCTCAGACAATCACTGGTTGACATTAGACACCAACGGGGCCAAGGATTGGTTGAGCCAGTAGGTCCTACAACAGACACTTGTCTAAGAAGCAGGAAGAAGATAGAAGATCAGGGGACTCTACAGAAAAATAGGACGGGGGCTTGGTAAGTATATACAGTGGTCCCTCAACATACGATGGTAATTCGTTCCAAACGACCCATCGTTTGTCGAATCCATCGTATGTTGAGGGATCCGTGCAATGTAAAGTATAGGAAGCTGTACTTACCTGTCCCCGCCGCTCCGGACCAGGTCCTCACCGCTCCCGATGCTGTCCCAGGGGCTCCCGATGCTGTCCCGCTGCTCCGGTGTCTTCTTCGCGATCCTCCGGTGTCTTGCGCATCTTCTGCAGGGTCCGGGCCTCGCTTTCTGGTGACGTTATTACGCTGCTGCGCCGGCGCGGCGTGCGTAGTGACGTAATAACGACGCCGGAAAGCAAGGCCCGGACCCTGGAGAAGATGCGCAAGACACCGGAGGATCGCAAAGTGGACGCGGAGCAGCGGGGATAGGTAAGCGAACCTGCCAGGGATGCTTAAACTGCTATCCGACAGCAGCTTAAGCATTTTGTGCTGTCGGATAGCAGTTAATGTGATGGCCCCGACATATAAAAGCATCGTATGTCAATGCCTCTGAGAGGCCATCGTATGTCGATTTTATCATATGTCGGGGCCATCGTAGGTCGGGGGGTTACTGTAAATATATATATATATATATATATATATTATATATATATATATATATATATATATATATATATATACATTTTTTTTTTTTCAATAGTAGAGTTTTATTAAAGTTTACAATTTACAGTATCAACAAGTCAATCCAAGAACAGTAAGACAAAATGTGGTGCAGGAAGCATCAATAATAACAAACATTAGACAAACAAGCAGGGAACAGATATAGTTAGAAAAATGGTAGAACAGGAGAAGGTAAAGGAGATAGACCAAGAGGATGGGGAGGGGGTGAGAGGGTGGAGGGGAGGGGTAGGAGGCAGGGGATAGAACCGAAGGGTTTACATGAATGAAGAGAAGGTGGCAGGCTGTTACCTGACAGACTGGGCAAGCACCAAACCTCTACAACACCCGGGAATGCTTAATATGTGGTATGGTGAAGTGAAGAGCCAGATCAGCTCACACAGATTGGTGCGAAATGAGGTGAGAGGGATCGCTTGTGGCTAGGAGTAAGTATCCTAAAATGCTCAATTGGTAAGATGTAGGGTCTCAGAATCTGTGGAGGAGGACATGAATGCAGTCAGGGCTGCCACCGCGCCATGTACTTTGATAGTTGGGCAGGCGAGTCAGCCGCTAATTCTTCCATTCTGTGGATGCGTGACGCTTCCTGAAACCAGGATGAAATTGTGGGAGGGGCATCTGATTTCCAGAGTCTGGGAATCACGGTTCTGGCCTCTAGGAGCAAGTAGGAAATCAGTTGAGTTTTTTTTTTTTTTTTTAATTTCCCCTTACTTCAGCACCATGTTATTATTATTATTATTTTTTTTTTATTAAAAAGGGTCTATTTTGAAAGGGTCTTTGCTCACTAGGACCACCCCTAAGGCTGGCGCCTTTGAATGTTTAGTCTTTCTTTTTCATTGGTTCGGTAAGATTTTTCCAAAAAACTATCATCTCCAGGCCCATCCATGTGGTATCCATAATAAACCAATACAACACGGAGAGAAAACTTAAATGGGGTACCCCATTAATGTATTAATTTAGTCATTATATTGTTGAGGCTGATACTGGTAGTCTAGCTGAATAAATACCATCTTTTAAGTAATATTTGAGGGAAAAAAGAAGCAGGTTTGCAGAACCTCCTGAAAGTCCTCATGATCATGATGCAGAAGGATTACACCTGCCCGCTCAGCTGCCTAAGTAAACAGGACTCTGATTACCTTGTGTCTGAACTGCAGGCAAGTCCGCCATTGATTATACAATAATAAATGAACCCCGCCGTAACAAGGGAGCAATTCAGTGGATGGTCTCCGGTGACACAGGCAACTAACAGAAATAATCCAAGCCAGTTCTTCGAGGACTAGACACTCCGGCTGCTGAATGGGCCTTTTGAAGCTCCTGGACATCTGCTGCATATTTAAACTTTACTCAGCCTTTAAGTTATGAAAATAACCAATCTCTATTACAAATGGATGTCAGGAACTAGGACATGAAACAAAGTTATTACCCTCATACATATTCTACCGACCTATGGTTATGTCCAGCAATGTAAGAGAGTCTAGGAGCAAATCACATGTGAAATTATACTACCTGTGTAGACCTATATTCTTGTACATAGAAGGTAGTATTATAGTGGTTATATTATTGTATATAGGAGCAGTATTATAGTAGTTATATTCTTGTATATAGGAGCAGTATTATAGTGGTTATATTCTTGTATATAGGAGCAGTATTATAGTAGATATATTATTGTATATAGGAGGCAGTATTATAGTAGTTATATTCTTGTATATAGGAGCAGTATTATAGTAGATATATTTGTGTATATAGAAGCCGTATTATAGTAGTTATATTCTTGTATATAGGAGCAGCATTATAGTAGTTATATTCTTGTATAAAGGAGGCAGTATTATAGTAGTTATATTCTTGTACATAGGAGCAGTATTATAGTGGTTATATTCTTGTATATAGGAGGCAGTATTATAGTAGTTATATTCTTGTATATAGGAGGCAGTATTATAGTAGATATATTCTTGTATATAGGAACAGTATTATAGCAGTTATATTCTTGTATATAGGAGCAGTATTATAGTAGTTATATTCTTGTACATAGAAGCAGTATTATAGTAGTTAAATTCTTGTATATAGGAGTAGTATTATAGTAGTTATATTCTTGTATATAGAAGCAGTATTATAGTAGTTATATTCTTGTATATAGGAGCAGTATTATAGTAGTTATATTATTGTATATAGGAGCAGGATTATAGTAGTTATATTCTTGTATATAGGAGCAGTATTATAGTAGTTATATTCTTGTATATAGGAGCAGTATTATAGTAGTTATGTTCTTGTATATAGGAGGCAGTATTATAATAGTTATACTCTTGTATATAAGAGGCAGTATTATAGTAGTTATATTGTTGTATATAGGAGCAGTATTATAGTAGTTATATTGTTGTATATAGGAGCAGTATTATAGTAGTTATATTCTTGTATATGGGAGCAGTATTATAGTACTTATATTCTTGTATATAGGAGCAGTATTATAGCAGTTATATTCTTGTATATAGGAGCAGTATTATAGTAGTTATATTCTTGTATATAGGAGCAGTATTATAGTAGTTATATTCTTGTATATAGGAGCAGTATTATAGTAGTTATATTCTTGTATATAGGAGGCAGTATTATAGTAGTTATATTCTTGTATATAGGAGCAGTATTACAATAGTTATATTATTGTATATAGGAGCAGTATTATAGTAGTTATATTCTTGTATATAGGAGGCAGTATTATAGTAGTTATATTCTTGTATATAGGAGGCAGTATTATAGTAGATATAGCAAATAGAGAAAAAGGTTGCTTCTGCACTCACCCTTCTTGCGCTGCTTCACTGTGTCAATGAGTTAGTCCATGTACGGCCGGCCGCTGTACGGGAGATGATACGGAGAGATCGCTGCAGCCGGAGCTGAGCGGTGACAGCTACGAGCTCGTTTCGCGGTTAAAACCGTTTCTTCGGGCCTCACCTCGTGTCTGTCTGAGCGCATCCTTTATCTGGGCGCTCCTATGACGTCATCCTCGGTAGGAGGAGACTAGTGTTACCTGTTCAGGTACGTGATTGACATTCACAAAAAATGTTTTCAAAGTGAATAAAAACAAAGAAGTTGCAATAAGGATATAAAAATGTGTAAGGGGGGAGTGAAATAGATTCAAACAAAAGGGGAAATTATATGTAATTTTTTATATGTAACTTTTTTTGGCAGCACTTGAGCAGAAGATCATCTACAGTTCACAAAATCCTTATATCGGGCACATTAAATTGTACAGTCGCTTTGTGGACGATGTATTTATTGCATGGGAAGGCGAAGAATCCGAATTCAATGAGTTTGTGCAGTACCTCAACAATCATAACAGAATGAACATGTTCTTCACCAGTAAATTTTCAGCCGAAAAAATAGAATTTCTGGACGTAGAGATCCACATTAGAGATGGCAATATAACAACTACAGGATACAGAAAGGAGACAGCCACCAACTCGTATCTCCACTACCAAAGCTATCATCCTCAGCACACAAAAAATGCTCTACCATACAGCCAATATCTCCGGATAAAAAAGATTAATAGTACAGAAGAAGGTTTCATAAAACAAGCTGACGAACTCACCAGCAGATTCCAAGAAAGAGGTTATCCTCCCAGGTTACTAAAAGAAGCTCTGGAGAGAGTGAAAAAGATCCCCCGCAGTGACTTGATCAACAAAAAATATAAGAAAAATAAAAAACATGCCACGTCTGCTAAAACGGAAAAAGACATTGAAGAGCAGAGATTTGTTTTTTCTTTTCAATATAACCCTCTTGCCACTGTCATCAGAAAAGCTCTTCTCAATAATTGGCACATTCTCGAAAGAGATCCTGTCTTACAAAAAGCCGCAATGAAAAAACCGCTGGTCACTTTCCGCAGGAGTGAAAGTCTGCAAAACCAATTAGTCTCCTCCTCTTTCTCCAGCAAAAAACTTGGCGAGAACTGGATGGCGAAAAATGAATTAAAAGGAAATTACAAATGTGGGACATGTATTCACTGCCCCCAGATGTACAGAGGCGCCTACATAAAATTGGGAAACTGTGACATTTCTATACATGACTTTATTTTCTGCAGATCAGAATGGGTCATATATGCGATCCTATGTCCTTGTAAAAGGTACTACATAGGGTCCACCAAACGCTGCCTTTTTTCTAGATTCAGGGAGCACAAACGGTCCCTTAAAACAGGGATCGGCTCGGCCAGACTAATCGAGCATATGAAGGCTCACCACAACAGTGATGAAAAAACACTGATTTTCTGCGGCTTAGAAAAAATAGCCACCGGGGGCACAGCCAGAGAGAAAGTCCTCCGACAGCGAGAGGCACATTGGATCATTAAGACCGATGCCATGGGCATTTTGGGGCTTAATGATCGCAATGAGCTCACAGTATTTCTGTGAGCTCCAGTGTATGATGCCCCGTACACTGACACAAACCAATTCTGCAATCCGCGTGTACATATAATTTCCCCTTTTGTTTGAACCTATTTCACTCCCCCCTTACACATTTTTATATCCTTATTGCAACTTCTTTGTTTTTATTCACTTTGAAAAATTTTTTTGTGAATGTCAATCACGTACCTGAACAGGTAACACTAGTCTCCTCCTACCGAGGATGACGTCATAGGAGCGCCCAGATAAAGGATGCGCTCAGACAGACACGAGGTGAGGCCCGAAGAAGCGGTTTTAACCGCGAAACGAGCTCGTAGCTGTCTCCGCTCAGCTCCGGCTGCAGCGATCTCTCCGTATCATCTCCCGTACAGCGGCCGGCCGTACATGGACTAACTCATTGACACAGTGAAGCAGCGCAAGAAGGGTGAGTGCAGAAGCTACCTTTTTCTCTATTTGCTATTTTGGACATTGTTTTCTCCTGCTTTTTTGCACCACCCCGCTCCATACCTCCGACATCCCCTGTCACAGTGTACACACTCCCGGATATTGTGGGTGACCGCGGTGCGGTCCTTTCTCTCTATCTCCCCTCCACATTTATTATAGTAGATATATTCTTGTATATAGGAGCAGTATTATAGTAGTTATATTCTTATATATAGGAGCAGCATTATAGTAGTTATATTCTTGTATATAGGAGCAGTATTATAGTAGTTATATTCTTGTATATAGGAGCAGTATTATAGTAGTTATATTCTTGTATATAGGAGCAGTATTATAGCAGTTATATTCTTGTATATAGGAGCAGCATTATAGTAGTTATATTCTTGTACATAGAAGCAGTATTATAGTAGTTAAATTCTTGTATATAGGAGTAGTATTATAGTAGTTATATTCTTGTATATAGAAGCAGTATTATAGTAGTTATATTCTTGTATATAGGAGCAGTATTATAGTAGTTATATTCTTGTATATAGGAGCAGGATTATAGTAGTTATGTTCTTGTATATAGGAGGCAGTATTATAATAGTTATACTCTTGTATATAAGAGGCAGTATTATAGTAGTTATATTGTTGTATATAGGAGCAGTATTATAGTAGTTATATTGTTGTATATAGGAGCAGTATTATTGTAGTTATATTCTTGTATATGGGAGCAGTATTATAGTACTTATATTCTAGTATATAGGAGCAGTATTATAGCAGTTATATTCTTGTATATAGGAGCAGTATTATAGTAGTTATATTCTTGTATATAGGAGCAGTATTATAGTAGTTATATTCTTGTATATGGGAGCAGTATTATAGTGCTTATATTCTTGTATATAGGAGCAGTATTATAGCAGTTATATTCTTGTATATAGGAGCAGTATTATAGTAGTTATATTCTTGTATATAGGAGCAGTATTATAGTAGTTATATTCTTGTATCTAGGAGCAGTATTATAGTAGTTATATTCTTATACATAGGAGCAGTATTATAGTAGTTATATTCTGGTATATAAGAGCAGTATTATAGTAGTTATATTCTTGTACATATTAGAAGTATTATAGTAGTTATATTCTGGTATATAGGAACAGTATTATAGTAGTTATATTCTTATACATAGGAGACAGTATTATAGTAGTTATATTCTGGTATATAGGAGCAGTATTATAGTAGTTATATTCTTGTACATATTAAAAGTATTATAGTAGTTATATTCTGGTATATAGGAGCAATATTATAGTTGTTATATTCTTGTATATAGGAGGCAATTTTTATTAGTAAAAAACAAACATAAATATTACAGTACACTCGACCAAAAATTATCAAAACAATATCAAATATTAAATATCATACACTTCCATTACAAAAGAAACAATAATGTTAACTTAGAAAAAGCCCATTGCTTTTATATGAAAAGAAAAGTAAATAAATGAACAACACAAAAGCATCATGAAGGTAAATATCATTCTATATACACATTCCTCCATAATGTTTGGTTCTTCCTATTCCCCCTGACCTCCAAACACTTGATCCACCTCAGCTCTGACATGATCAGGTCTACTGCTCTCCTATCATGGAAGGGTTCATTATACATAGAGACTCGGGTCCTGGTGTGCCAATGATAGTATTTTATCACAGATATGATGATATATAAGGTCTCCCGGTCAATGTCACTTATACTAGATGTTACACCGTAAATTATTTCTGAGTATTTTAGGGTCTGTAGTCTCGGGATTCTTAGCTTGTTGGATATCGCCTGCCATATGTGTCGCCCTCCCCAGCACTCCGATATAAAATGTGTCATGGTCTCCTCCTCCTGACACCCTAGGGGACACTTCCGATCAGACACACTCAGGTATTTTAAATTCCCTCTTACGAACAGTTTCCCGTGTAAGGACAGCCAGGCAATATCATGGAATTTTTTCGGTAGCCTCACACTGTTAAGAAGCCTCAGACTGTCCCGTAAGATGGCGGATGTACAGTCCCTTAGTGCTGGCTGTAAACAGAAGAATGTACTGCACACCCTGACATATAGGTCCTTACGGGTCTTACTCTCAATATAGGACTTCTCAATGCGCCATCTCTTCAGACATCTGAGCCCGTATTCCAGGTACGGGGGGAGGTAGTCACGCGTCCATCTCCCCCTCTTGAGACTGCCGCCTCGCACCCAAGACTCTGCAAAAGGCAATATCCAGTCCCTGATACTATTCGCCCACAGGGAGCTGTTGTTTGAGTCCAGGCAACCAAAATTGACTTTTAGAAACATGGAGTCAAAGAACACCCTTGGATTCAGCATATCCAACCCACCCTCTCTCCTCTGTAGGTAGGTGATCCCTCTTTTTATTGGGTTCAACCTGTTCCCCCAAAACATTTGGAAGAACAGGCTAAAGAGCCGAGCGGAGAAACATTCTGGCAAAGGAAAAACGACAGAGACATATAAGAAGACGGGGACCAGGTAAGTCTTCAACATTTTAACCCTTTCTCTATAGGTCAGCCTCCAGTTCTTCCATCGCTGAACCTTTGCATTTCCGGCTTCCAACTTCTCTTCCCAATTTAGTTTGGCGTTATCATCCCTCCCGAATTTGACCCCTAGGATTTTAATATAGGTGGAGGCTCTCACAAATAGGGGAAGATCAAAGTCTGGATCAGTATCTGATACCCAGAGAGCTTGACTCTTCTCTAGGTTGACCAGAGACCCTGAGGCCTCTGAGTAACTTCTGATGGCTGCAGACAACATCTCCACCTCCCGAGGCTCAGATATCACTACAGTCACATCATCCGCGTAGGCAACAACACTCAGGGGCAGGCAGTGGGGGACCGGCACCCCCTGAAAACCACACTCCTGCAGTGACCTCAGAAACGGGTCTAAGGCAAACACATACAGCAGCGGACTCAGTGGGCAACCTTGTCTCACCCCCGCCTCAACCCTGAACGTGTCACCCTGCCAACCATTGATCAGAGGAAAGCTCTCGGCCTCACAATACAAAGTCTTCAGCCAATCGATGAATTGTCCCGGAATACCGTACTTTGACAAAGTGGCCCATAGATACTCATGATCTACTCTGTCAAAGGCTTTAGCCTGGTCAAGACTCACAACATATCTCCCACACCTCAGGGCTTTACATCTCTCAAACATCTCCCTTATGGAGATCACTGCCCCAGAGATGTTCCGCCCTTTTACTGTGCCATACTGACAGCCTGCCAACAGTGCCGGGGACAGACAAACTAACCTAGAAAACAGGATCTTTGCCAGAATCTTCCTGTCGACATTCAAGAGGGCAATTGGCCTCCAGTTCTTGATGTCACTCGGCTCTTTACCTTTCGACAGCAGAATCAGCGAGGACACTCTCATGGATGGAGGCATCAGGTGACTTTCTAGACAATTTGTGTAAACATCCACGAGGATTGGAGCCAAGAGGTCTCTGAATGTCTTATAGAATTCTGCTGTTATCCCATCCGGACCTGGTGCCTTCTTCAGATGTAACTTATCAATGGCCTCTTTGACCTCCGCCACCGTCAATTCTGCTGTCAAAGGAGAAAAGTCCAAATCATTAGTATCAGGGAGCGGAGTTGTCTCCAAGAATTGGGTCATCTTGTCTCTATCCAAAACCTTCCT